>NW_024503790.1:3701750-4140501 GCF_017590055.1 Onychostruthus taczanowskii
GGGCGGAGCGCGGCGGGTTCGAATCCCGTCGGCGCCGCGCCCGCCATGAACTTCTCGGAGCTGTTCAAGCTCTCGGGGCTCCTGGGCCGCTTCTCCCCCGACGGAAAATGCCTGGTGAGTGCCGGCCGCGGTCAGCGGGGCCGTGCGGCCCGGGACGGGCCGTTGGCGCGGCCCCCGAGCGGCCGCTGCGCGGGGCCCGGGCCGGGCCGGGCTGAGGGCGGACACCGGGGCAGCGGTGGAGCCCCGGAGCCTGCGGGCCTGAGCTCCGAGGCTGCTGCCCAGAGGCTTTGAGGCACGAAGGGTCAATACCGGAGACCTGAGTTAGGTTAAATTAAGCTTAATTAGGTAGATTAATTAGTACTTTAAATTAAGTAGTACCTGAAGGGAGCCTACAGGGAAGATGGAGGGGACTCTTTACAACGGTTTGGAGAGGAGGGACAAGGGACAACAGCTTCAAACTGTTAAAGGGCAGGGTTAGGTGGGATAGTGGGGAGGAATTCTCTGTGAGGGTGGGCAGGCCCTGGCACACGGTGCCCAGAGAAGCTGTGGCTGCCCCTGGATCCCTGGAAGTGTCCAAGGCCGGGCTGGACAGGGTTTGGAGCAGCCTGGGACAGTGAAAGTGTCCCTGCCATGGCAGAGAGTAGAACTGGATAAACTTTAATGACCTCCCAAACCGAACCATTAAGGGATTCTATGAAATACAATAAGTTATAAGACAGAAAGTAGTGTTTTAAAAGCTGGAATTACTTACCCAGCAGTGATGGAATCGAGGATTGTATTTACTACTGTAAAACCCCCTTTCCCTGGGTTAGTTCTCACTGTAGTTTGCAGTGGAGCTCAGTGCATATAGAATAGAATAGAGGATCCTAGACTGGTTTGGAGTACAAAGAACTTTAAAGCTCATCTAGGTCAAAGCCCCTGCTATGGACAGGGACACCTTCCACTATCCCAGCTTGCTCCAAACCCTGTCCAACCTGACCTTAGCTACTTCCAGAGATCCAGGGGCAGCCACAGCTTTTGTGGGCACCCTGTGCCAGGGGCTCACCACCCACAGGGAGGGTTGGTTTTTTTTTTTAGCACAACATTGACCCTCTCTGAACTAAACCTGGCATCACAGCAAGCCTGGCAGGGTCAGCCCTGGTGCTCCATCCAGGTTCCTGCCCCATTTCAGCTCAGCCCTGTCCCCCCCCAGGCCTCGTGTGTGCAGCACCGCTTGGTGGTTCGGGATGCCAGCTCCCTGCAGATCCTCCAGCTCTACACCTGCTTGGATCAGATCCAGTACATCGAGTGGTCCTCGGACTCCCTGTTCATCCTGTGTGCCATGTACAAGCGGGGCATTGTCCAGGTGAGGGTGAAGGCAGCACAGAGTGTGCTTCCTGCTGGGGTTTGGGTGTGATGGGAGGGACAGCTTAACAGCCAGCACTAGTGTGAGGCTTTGCTGAAGCACCTGATGTTGGTGGTAACACAGTTTGGAGGATAATCCAGCATGCCAAGATTTTGAAAGCCACGACAAACATCTTAGTTTGAAAAAGAATATTTAGGATAAAAATATCTAGCAAAACAGATCAGAATTGGAGATTTTCTTACCGCAGTAGGAAATAAACAACATGCAAGCTTGTTAAATGGACTAAACCGGTTTAAATGTTGGATATTCAGAATATTTGTCACAGAAAAAACCCAACCCCACATCATTTGCCATTTCCATGAGCACGCAGAGGTACGGGACTCACTTTTGCAGCGGGATCCAGCGCCAGTCCTTCATGGCTGCGGGTGGTTGGGTGTCGCTGAGCTCCCTGAGCTGGGATGCAGGAGCCCGTTGCCAGCTGCAGGGAATCCTCCTGAGCAGAGGTTTGGATGAGCTGATGCTTCCTGCTCTGTGTGGTTGCTCCCTGCCCCAGGTCTGGTCCCTGGAGCAGCCGGAGTGGCACTGTAAGATCGACGAGGGCTCCGCGGGATTGGTGGCTTCATGCTGGAGTCCGGACGGGCGTCACATCCTCAACACCACCGAGTTCCATGTGAGTGTGGAGGCAGGCTTGCTCCCCTCGGTGTCAGATGTTTGCTGTCTGCCCTTTGCCTCCTAAAATAACCCAAAGCCCTTAAAGCTGCAGTGGTGGTGGCGAGCACGGATGCAGCTCTGCACTCCTGTGTCTAACTTGGGTTAGTTCCAGGTTTGGTATTTGTTGTTCCACTAGCATTTTGTCCTGTTCCTTCTGGTGAGAAGGTAGAAAATGGACACTTCAGATTTGAAGGTAAAATTGTGTGGTTTAGAACATATCCTGATGTTTTTGATTTTGATGGCATTCATCAAAGCAGTCTTAGAAATCCAGTATGTTGCTTGCACGGTGAGAAAAGCTCAGGATTTCTAGTTAAAAAAAAACCAAACCATAAATGTTTCAGAGTGATTTTAATTTAAAACTTATAGGCTTATTGACCTATGAGATGAGATTTGGATACAGATCCTGGAAATATTTTCCCAGTTGTTTGATTTGACACACAAGAGCCAGACCGCTGGTGGAACCACTTGTGAAATTAAAATTGTAACACCTTTAATGCTTGTTGAGACCCATATTGGGGAATGCTACTAATGTAGAATCCAAATTGGTTCGTGGATGGTTGGTTTCTTGGAAGGCTTGTGGATTCTGACTTTTCCACCTTTTGGATTAGAGCTGATGATTGCTGTTACTGAGTACAACAATGAAGGGTCAGAAAACAGCCAAGAACAGCATGTGAGACACTTTCTCTTTGTGTTTACTCTTTCCAAACCTGTGGAAGGGTTTTAGGTGACAGGATCTTGTGCCACAACACTGATTAGCACAGAATTCACATGCTGCAGTGCAAGATTCCCCCTTTTTTGGGCAAATCCCAATGTTAGTGGGATATGGCTGTGGACAGCAGTGTGTGTTTACAGACCCACTCCCCTATCCCTCTAGATAAGGGTGATAAGTTTAGCCCTTGGTTTTCCCAGGTGTGAATTGCCCTGATAGCAGCAATAAAAATTAAAAACAAGCCCAGAATTCCAGCCTGGAGGCAGAGCAGCCATCCCTGCTGGTCAGGCAGCAGCAGAGGAGGCAGAACTGCAGGCTGGGGCTGTGTGAGGCTCCCAGAGAAGATCTCCTGGCACGTGCATGTGGGGGTGGACCAGGGAGGATTTATTGCCTCCCAACAGAACTCGGTTTGACCTTAGAGGATTTCATTAAGCCTTTGCCAAGTTGGCATCTGTGTTGGGATAAGTTTCCTTTCCAGCTGTAAACAGGTTGCTAAATTAGCTGTTGTCAGACAGCTGCTGTCAGAGAGCTGTGTTTACTCCCTCCCTGCTAAATCCACAGTCTGGGGGGATGGACGTGGGCAGTGCTCAGGATATTTAATATCAGTGTCTTATCAAATCCTCTGATTGCCTGGAGGGTTTGGGGGTTCCCTGTCAGCCAGCTCAGCTGGGCTTTGGTCACTTCCAAACAGCACCAAGTAACCACTTGTTATTCCTCAGGTCAGTGTGTGAACTCCACTGAGAGCTCACAGGGAAGTTTCTTATCCCCTGAGTTTTTTAAAGGTTATGGTTGGGCTAATTTCTTTCTAGCAATCTGTACTTACCAGTGCCTCAGAAAAATCCTTACAGAATCCCAGAATAGTTGGAGTTGGGAGGGCCCTCTGGAGATCATCCAATCCAATCCCCCTGCCAAGGCAGAGTCACCTGGAGCAGGTGACACAGAAAAGCATCCAGGTGGGTTTGGAATGTCTCCAGAGAGGGAGATTCCATACCCTCCCTGGGAAGATGTTCCAGTGCTCAGCCACCCTCCATGGAAAGAAATTCTTCCTCATGTTGAGGTGGAACTTGTTGTGCTTTAGTTTCTGGCCATTACTCCTTGTCCTGTCACTGGCACCTAAAGAAGGAGTCTGGCACCATCCTTTGACACTTGGAATTCATCAGCTAATCTGTAGGGTTTCTTTGTGTTCCTCCTCTACTGAAATCCACTCTGGGAGGCAGTTCCACATTATCAGTGTGTCCTGTGGAAGGTGTTGAACCCCATGTGACTCCTTCCAATGCCAGAATTTACAGGCACAGGTAGAGCTTAACCAACAGCTGCAGGTAAAGGATCTGAAGGAAAGCAAATGGATCCTCTTGACATTTCTGAAAGTGCTCAAAGCCAGGTTGGACAGGGCTTGGAGCAGCCTGGTCTAGTGGAAGGTGTCCCTGCCCATGGCAGGGGTGGGATAAGATGAGCTTTAAGGTCCCTTCCAGCCCAAGCCATCCTGGGATTGTGTGACTCTGCTTCCTCATGACCCTCACATTTTGGGATAAATAGTGTGAAGATGTTCTGGAGTGTTTCTCTGAAGAGCTGTGCTTATAAACTACATACTTGGTGCTTTGTCTCATTCCATGTCAAGTCCTTAAGCATTAAGGATCTTCTCTGGAGCTCCAGCAGCAGGGAGAAGTGTGTGTTTCTGTGTGTATCCCAGCTAATCCTTAGTAACTGTGCGTGGCTGCGTTGGCTGAAAAATGCTTCCTGGCGAGGAATGTACTCTGAATAATCTTCTGAAATCCATTGCTGACAGACACTGCTATGTAAGGGGGCTGAGTGACCCAGTCAAGTCTGGGACAAGAGTTGACAGTCATTTGAGCTGTAGGTTGTTTAAAAGTGTGTTTTTGTCTGCTGAAAATCACCAGTCCTACACCTGCCTGGAGCTGTCAACATCGGGCCGTGGTCCTGGGCCACTGTTTATCACGTTACCATCTAAATACTTTTTATTTCTCAGCTGTTTTTAGGCTATTTTAAAAATGCTTCTGCTTTTGGTTTGTTTTTCCACTGCAAAACAACAGCTGAAAACTTCTCAGACACCATTATTGTGAGGATTTGAGTTTGACAACTCCACTCAGTCGAGTCATCTATGCTGAAGAGAAAGTATCCCCCAAAAGTAGCAGTGGAGAAGGGTTTGCTGTAGTCTTATCTAATCATGGGCTGTTCTCCTTCTATAAAAACAATTGTCCTTTCTCCATTAATTCCCTGAGAAAGGCAATGAACAGCAGTGGAAATTTCCTGTCATTTTTAAAGCATTTGGTTTCTTTCTTACTGTGGTCTTATCTAATCATGGGCTGTTCTTCTATTAAAACAATTGTCCTTTCTCCATGAATTCCCTGAGAAAGGCAATGAGCAGCAGTGGAAATTTCCTGTCATTTTTAAAGCATTTGGTTTCTTTTCTCACCCTCTGTGTTTGGTGTTTCTGTTGCTCCTGATCCTGTCTGCAAGCTGTGACATAATCCTTCTAATCTTCTTCATCTCATTTATGTTGGCAACTTAAATGAGATTGTGGAATGTTCCAGGTGGGAATATGAAGGTTTTCCCTTTCTGTCAGAATTCAGTTGTAAACACAACATTAAGGGAAGGGGGTGTGAAATCCATACATTAAGCACATACTGTGAGTTTCTCTGTAGGAATGTCTGAGTGGGCACAAATGGAACAACAGAAAAGGATCCTACTTTCAGGAAGCAAAATGATTTGGTTTTGAATGTTCCTAGCACTAGAGCAAACCATCCAGTTGTGTGAGTTGGATGAGAAGTTACAATGGAATTATAGAATGTATCTGTGTGCTTCCCTGGGAGAGAGTGGAACAGACAGAATGACAGGATGAGAGGAAACAGCCTCAAGCTCTGCCAAGGGAGGGTCAGGTTGGACATCAGGAGGAATTTCTTCATGGAAAAGGTGGTCAGGGATTGGAAGATGCTGCTCAGAGGGATGGGTGGTGGAATCCCCATCACTGGAGGTGGCACTCAGTGCTCTGGGCTGGGTGACAAGTGGGGATCAGGCACAGGTTGGATTGGACTTGATGATCCTGGTGGTATTTTCCAACCTTAATGAATCTGTGAATAGAGGATTTGAAACAAGATGATCTTTAAGATGATCTGTGGTTCTATGAGCTTGTTAGATGTTAAAGGTGTGTTGTGGCTGATAGATGGAGTGAAGATGAGGGCTTTGCTTATCAGACACTTAGAGGCATCTTGTTTAGTTGTAGCCTGGGTTTTTGCAGCTGTGTTTGTGTGTGTGCCTGTGCCATGAAACGTGTGCTGGCTGTGCTCTGGGCGCTCTCCCCAGTGCTGCAGAGGCACTGAGCAGTTTGTGTCCATGTCTGGGGACACACAGGGCAGTGCCCCCTCAGCAGTATCAGGGTGTGGTGGCACTGAAACGTCCAGTGCCAGGAGTATGTGCTCAGCAGTGAAGAACAGGAAAACCACTATTGTCCTCCTTCAGGAGTCACAAAGCTTGACCCTTTTGGAGAAGCTGCTGTTTTTACAGCAAACGGAGGTTTAGGTTGGATATTAGGAAAAGTTTCTTCATGGAAAGGGTTGTCAAGCATTGGGACAGGCTCCTCAAGGGAGGGGTGGAGTCAGCATTCCTTGAGGGATTTAAAAGACATTTAGAAGTGTCTTGTTGACATGGTCTAATGGTGGCCTTGGCTTTGCTGGGGAAATAGTTGGACTCAGTGCTCTTTGAGGGCTTTTCCATCCTAAATGATTTTGTGCCTCCATGGCGGAGCGCAGATGGATGCAGGAATATTTTGAAGTAAAGGTGGCCTTGCCTTTTGTCTGGCTGAGCCTCAGGCAGGGCAGAGGTGACAGTGGAAACTCAGCACGGGGTGTGCTGTGTCCCATCTCCAGAGATTTGTGTGCTCTCGAGCTCAACATGAGCAGCAAGGTGTTGCCTCCTGAGGCTTGGAGCAGGCAGTGTGGTCCAGGGTGGAAGTGTGTTTGATGCCCAGCAGGCCAGGGAGCTGTTCATGAGGCTGAGTAGCAGCACTCAGATGCCTTTGTCAGGAAAAATGATGATCCAGCCCTCAGCATTCGAAGCCTGCAGCTGCTAAGCTTGTATTAAGTGGCTGGAGAATGTGTGCTGTGTGTTTTGCTCAGGGGAGGCAGGGCAGCCAGTGCATTTAGAGCTGCAATTAATAGTCCCCAGTAGCATTTCAGTGCTGCAGTTGCTGCAGAGGAATGTGTGGAGGCATTGTGTTGGTATTTTTAAAGTAAATCTTGCCTGAGGAGCAGACTGACAGCTGGGTTTGGGTGGCCAGAAGTGAGTGGCCCGAGGGCCATTAATCAATAAAAGTTGATTAATGTTTCTCTCATGGGTTCCTCCAGGAGCTGCTGAACTTAGAGGAGGAAGTTCTGCCCCTCTGCCCTGCCCAGGTGAGACCCCACCTGCAGAGCTGCCTGCAGCCCTGGGGTCCCAGCATAGGAAGGACCTGGAGCTCCTGCAGAGTCCAGAGGAGGCCCCAGGGTGATCAGAGAGATGGAGCAGCTCTGCTGGGAGAGCTGGGATTGTCCACCTGGAGAGGAGAAGCCTTGGGGTGACCTCATTGTGGCCTTCCAGTGCCTGAAGGGAGCTTACAGGAAAGGTGGACAGAGATAACTTCCAAGGGCCTGGAAGGACAGGGAGGAATGGCTTGCCACTGACAGAGGGCAGGGCTAGGTGAGATACTGGGAAGAAATCCTTCCCTGCGAGATTGGGCAGGGCTTGGAGCAGCTTGGTCTACTGGAAGGTGTCTGTGTCCATGGCTGGGACAAGATGAGCTTTAAGATCCCTTCCAGCCCAAATCATTCTGTGATTCCATGGAGAAAGATTTCTGTGTTTCTTCTTCAAATCTCAGAAGTTTCCTGATGTGTAAGGCAGAAAGGTCTGTTTGGGATTCCATGGATCTCTGATGGGGAGGCAATGTTTATTGGGATTTTGAAGCTAGGTTTGAGCCCTATAAATCCCTCAAATTCTGCTTCCCACCAAAACTGATCATGTCAGCAAGGGAAAAACCTCCAACTTCTGTTGCAACACAGAGCCTGCAGTGTTACCAGTGAAGCACATCCACAGGCTGCTCCCTCAGCATCCTTTGTCACCATTGAGCAGTGCCAGGTACTTCAGGGAAGAAAAAGCTGTGTTAAGAACAAACCTTCAAAAAGGTGTAGGAGAACCTTCCTCCTGAGTCTGTTGGGGTGTGGGAGGAGGAGGAAATGGGCACAATGCAGGTGTTTTACATAATGGATCAGAATTAATTTTGGTGCTCAGTAATTCAGGGAAAGGTGCCTTTGTGGTAGAGGTGCTTCACTGAAAAAAAGTCCTACCTGTAGCTGTTCCTTGGTGCAGGAAAATGCAGGAAAACAGGAGTTTATAACCTGAGCCTGGAAGCATTCCTTGCTCCAGCTCCAAAGGCAAAGGTTCACGTGCCATCCTGGTGAATGCCCATGTGTCTGGGCTGCCGTTGCTAAGGGAGAGGGAGTATTTGTTTTTAATTGGGTAATGTGCAGATGGCAAGGCAGAGCCTGCAGTGCAGCTGTGACCTTGGGGAGCTGTGGGGAGGCTGGGTCTGCCTTGGTGCTTGTGGAGGCACGGTTCTCCAGAAATCCCCCAAACACCAGTGTAAAGCCTTGCTTTGCATAGCAGGTTTTGGGTGTCTGAATTTTTCAGTAATTCTGTAAGGGTGCCTCCTCGTGTGTGCCCGAGGAGGGAAGAGCAAAACACAAATCAGCCATCAAAGCTGAGGGTTTCTAAATGTAAAATACAGCTCAATGTTCATACTTGATAGCCTTTTCCCAAGGGATACAGAGTTCTGGAGGGGCTGTAACTTGTCATCCATTCATAAAGGCAGGAAGCTCCCCATCTTTCCTCCAGATTCTGTGATGAATCTGTTTGTCCAGCTGCACAGTGACTGGGCAATAGATTGGGAAGACTTTTGTGTTAATGTCAGGAACTTCAGTGCTTGTGAAGAGGTTTTCTCCATATCAGTGGTGTGAATTTTGTATCCTCATCTAGAGTACTTGTGTAAGCTTGGGGTAAATTCCCTGCTAACTGCCAGAAATTGGGAAAGAATTCCTCATAGCTGCTTCCCAGGTCATTGTGTTATACAAAATAGCTGCAGAATTAATTAGTCACAGAAGTTTCATTGATCCACTTTGTGTTGCTGAATTATGTTGATGTTTTCCTGTTAATTCTTTTTTTTAAATCTACACAAATAACCAAAACTGCTCCCTGTCTCTGTGCCAGCTGCGAATCACGGTGTGGTCCTTGTGCACCAAGTCTGTGTCTTACATCAAGTACCCCAAAGCATGCCAGCAAGGTAAGTGTCACACACCTGGCTGGGAATGGTCCTTTAATGTGGCAGAAAGGGCAAATGACTTTAATGTGATGACAAACCCCATTTGTGGGAACAGGTCTGGTCCCATTCCTTCTGAGCAGCACCTGCAGCCAGGTTGTGGTGTCTGAGTGAAGGATTCCAGCTGATCCATGTGCCTGCTCTTCACATGTGCATCTGTGTCGTGTTTGCCTCTGAGGGATCCTTTAAGACATTAAATTATGCTGGATGTGCTCGTGATGAAAAACATTAATCCAAAGTGACTTTTGTCATCTTCTGCATATGGAAAGGATGGAAAGGGAAGCTTGTGTCAGGGCTGTCAGACCACATGGCTGTGGTGAGCAGCTTCCTGCCCAAGGCTTGTATCCCAGAGATGACAAAGACAATTATGTATTCCATATAAAATCCAGGAGGATGGGGAGCAATGCCTGAGAGTTGGTGGGGACCCGATGGTTGCATAACTGATCCATTTAGCCAGGCTAAATGAAGTGGTTATTTGAAATCTGTTGGGTTTATATAACAACTGTCAGTGGTTAGATGTGTTTTGAAGCACACTGGAGCTCTGCATCCTGAGAAATTGTACATTCTGAGCTTAAAAATTGCTGACACAATGAATCTGTAACACTGTGCTTTGCCTTGATTAATGTGACCTTCTGGGAAGAGATTCTGGCTCCTCTTTTAGTTCTGCTTTGAATTGGGAGTAACTGTGCCTCGCTGAAGACTCATCAGCTCTTGTGCCTTGTTGTCTGATTTCTGTTTAAGCCAGTTTTAATTAATCTGTCCCATGGCAGGGGTGGCTTTCACCAAGGACGGGCGCTACATGGCTGTGGCGGAGCAACGCGACTGCAAGGATTTCATCAGCATCTTCGTGTGCAGAAACTGGCAGCTCCTCAGGGTGAGCTCTGCCTCTGCTCCCCCTCTGCTCTGGAGGTTACCTGCACATACTGCACACTACTCCATTAGATACAGTCAGAGTAGCAAGTGCTTGGTGCTTGGGAGATGTGATATCAACTGTTCACACATGGGGTCAGTCCATGGAGGGTGGCATTGGCCCCAGGCTGGATCTCATCAATTTAACCTCACAAAGAACTTGCCTGTATCTTGTGTCACCTCTAATTTGGGAATTCTGAGCCTCACCAGAAGCTGAGAGAAAACTTGGGAATACCCCTAAATGTTTGTTGTGTTCCTGAGTTTTTCCCTAATGAACCTTTTAGTGGAAGCTGTGGCTGTCCCATCCCTGGAAGTGTCCAAGGCCAGGTTGGATGGAGCTTGGAGCAACCTGGGATAGTGGAAGGTGGTGTGTCTGTCCATAGGATGAGATGAGCTGTAAGGTCCTTTCCAGCTCAGACTGTTCTGGGATTATGTGATCCTGTACTGGGCTTTAAGACAAGGAATTAGGCTTCCTGGATTTTTGACTGATTCAGTGTAACTAATTTAATTTTCTTATGAAATGCTGTTCATTTGAAAGTATAGAAACTTTCAGCTTTTCTTAAAGATCCACTGAATGCAGCATGTATTACAAGAGGAAATATTTTTGTTGCTACTCTGGCATACAAGAAGCTCTTTTGTGTTTGTGGTAGCCCTTGAAAAGTTAAAACTGAACATTCTGTCAGCTTAGATGCAGCAGGATTTGTTGACATATTTCAAATGGTTTTGTGGTTTCTCTTTTGTGGGCAGCATTTTGACACTGAAACCCAGGATCTGTTTGGGATTGAATGGGCTCCCAATGGCTGTGTGCTGGCAGCGTGGGACACGTGCCTGGAGGTAAAAGGAAAAGCAGATTATTTTCTTGAAGAGCTCAAGCTGGTCTTTGGCCATCATGTATAAAGCAGTGACTAAAACAATTAGTGTTTAAAATGTTTCTTTGGAACATAAAAGGGTGTGAGTCCAGCTTTGTTAAATATTACATGTGTGTTGGGGATGGGTGTCCTTGCAAGTGGATGTCGCTGTTCTTTAAACCTTCAATGACAGCAAATTATTTCTAATTTATCTTGCAAAAAAAATTGTAAACATTGCAGGAGCTGCTACTGAATTAATGGAAGAGTGTAAGAGTTTTCTCCAGCTTTACTGACACTGCACTGCACAGTGATTTTACAGTTACTGAAAGTACTCATCCAAAAAGAGAGCAAGGAAGCCTCTTAACTCATAGATGAGGGACCATTTGTAGCTTTGTATTTAACTTGCATGATAAGCAGGCAGGTTTTGGCAGGATGATTTGCCTGCCTGTGGTTTTTAGCAGCATTGCTGGATTGGAGTGGCTCTGCTGTGTTTCAGTACAAGGTGCTGCTGTACTCCCTCGATGGGCGGCTGCTCTCCTCCTACCGTGCCTACGAGTGGCCCCTGGGCATCAAATCAATTGCCTGGAGTCCCAGCAGCCAGTTCCTCGCCATTGGCAGCTTTGATGAAAGGGTGAGAAGTGTTTCCTGCCTCTTTTATCTAAATCATATGAAGAACTTTGCCCTAACAGTCTCCCCTTGCCGCGCTTCCTGAGCCAGGTGCGTATCCTGAACCATGTGACGTGGAAGAAGATCACAGAGCTTGGGCATCCAGCAACCATTACCAGCAAAAAGACTGTAAGTGTGGATCCCAAATCCATGGAGACCTTAGCAGAGCTTGGGTGCTGCTGTTTGTATCTGAAAGATGCTGCTGAATCCATTTAATTCTGGAGACTTTTGGATTTTTTTTCCTGCCAGAGCTTGGAAATGTAACAAAAATGTGGGAATCCTTTAAAATTTGATGGAGTATGTGTCTATGGTCATCTCTCTTGAGCAGTAATAGATTCTCAGATGCTCCTGTCACGTGCCAATGTATTTTGGGTGTTGGTGGTGGCTGCATTACAGATTTGGGTGTGCAGCCGATGGCAAACTGGAAAACTGAACAGGAGAGATTTGTCTCAGCTTTATACAATTCCTAACTTTAAACAGTGCTGGAACTGGATTGTGTTCAGATTTTCCATCCTGTGTGGACAGGCTCATCCAGCTCACCTAAAGGGCATTTCCTGGAACATCTGTCAGCATTGATTTTTATCCTTTATACCTGTACCTGCAAGGCCTGACAGATTCTGGGCTGTTGGCAGCAGGTGCAGAGCTGCTGTTCCCAAAATCCCGAGCTGATCTCATCCCTGGAGGTAATGAGAACAGTGTGTGGTGCTGTTTGCCATTGTAGAGGGACTGAACAGACCTCCTGGAAGAGTTTGTGTATGGATTGTAAGACTGCAATATTCACATGACTCTGCCTCTTAACCAGAAGCCAGGCACGAGCCATTAAAGCACCTCAGCAAAGCTTCTCACGGCTGAAAAATGCCTTAACTTCCAGTTAGGTGTAAAATATGTCATGGAAAACAAATGGAAATAGCTCTGTTAATCTCCACTACACAGACAGGAATTGCAGTTGCTGTGTTTTATCCTGGTGCTTGTGTTCAGGAATATGTTGCAGGCACACTAAAATATTTTTGCTATTTTCCTTCTGCAGCGCTGCACTTTGTGACAAAATCAGAGTAAAGATTTTTGGTTGTAAAAATGAGATTCATGTTTCTGCTGTAATGGGGATGATTTAATTTGCTGTCAGAAGTAATGAATGAGGTGCACTCCCTGGGGCTAATTCTCTGGAGTGTTTTTCCTGATCATGGTTCCAAATGGCCCATGATTCACTGGGAATACTGGATTCCAGATCTGCCTGCTGAAGCCCTTTTCCTCTGTTTATGAACCAGGGGATGCTGAGATGTACTAAATGTGCAAATGAGCCAGTGGGATGTGGGTATTTGGTAACAGCCCATGTTCAAACTCTCCGAGGCCCTTCTGTAGAGCTCTCACTTGTTTCTTTGTAGATTGTGTATAAAGAAGTGGAGAAATCCCCAACTGTTGGCACAGAGAGACTTTCTTTCCCTCCAACAAGAGCATTGGCTAGTTCTCTCTTCAGCACACAGAGTAAATGTAAGCCAAAGTTTACTCAAACCAGACACTTGAGTTTGCCTTGGGAAGTCTTTAAATAAACATTGTAGGTGAACTCTGCCCCTTGGAGAGTGGAACAGATCCTCTGGCTGTTCTCTAGGGCAGTAAAAATCAGTCTCAGTCTTTGTGGGCACTGTAAATCACCTTTGGTTAACAGTGTTTGAAATACTAGTTAAAAGGTAATAGAAAAATTAATCTCTCCTCATTTTCCTGATTTAATCTCAGTCTTGCCTGAATTTCCAGCCTTTCCTTTTCTGTAGGAGGGCAGGAATAGTAGTAGGGTGGCTGTGTGAAGGTGTAGTATCTTAAATCAATTGAAATTTTGATTGGAACATCTTGGAGAAGAGTAAAATATTGTCCTATCACTTCAGAGATGAGGGGTTTTAACAGTTGGATGTAAATGCGTTGTCCATCCAGGCTCACTTAGTGAAATACTTTTATTTCCTGTTGCAGATGACATTTGCCAAGTGCCAGTTTCTTTACACTACATCAAACCAGTTGCTGACAGGGCAAATCCCAAAGTGGGAGTTGGGATGTTGGCCTTCAGTGCAGATAACTGTTTCCTGGCAACCAAAAATGGTAAGTTCCGACTGCCCTGCCTTAGAGGGGAAACATGTGGGGCATGTGGGGCTTTCCTTAGCAGAAATGATCCTTTGCACTATAAAAAGAGTCATGACCCTGTAAAATCAGCTCTGTTGTGAGATAATAACTACAGAGGAATCCCAGCCTGTCTTGTAGTGTGTGTTAACTGTTGAGAGCTGCCAGAACTGCTGATCAGGGCATGAACTCAGCCTTGGCTCTGTATTTAATGAAAATAGTGGGGTTTTATGTTTCTTCAAGTTTGTGTGAGCACACTGTATTGAAAATGAAACAAATCTTCCCACTTACAGTCTGGGTTTTTTAAAAGGCAGGACTGTAGCAGGAGGAATTCTGACTTCCTGAATAGTGAAAGTCATGGAATTAATGTTCCATTTTTCCCTTTGGTCCTGAGGACTGTTTGGGCCTGGATGCCAAATCTCTGGGTCAGGTGCAAAACCCATCAGACAGACGAATGTGATGAAAGCCAGACAAGGACTGGGAGATGGACTAGATCACTTTTACCTTTTTTTGCAATATTTCCTGATTGTTCTTCTTGGCAAAACTCAAGTGGTGCTAACTCTGGGGTGTACCTAAAGGTTTGTGTCGTACAAATTTGTTTCTTCCTGTGCATTTAGAAAAACCACACATGATCCTTTTATCCTCCAGCTATCACACAGTCGCTGCTTCCTCCGCAGATAACATTCCCAACGCTGTGTGGATCTGGGACATCAGGAAGCTGAAGCTGGCAGTGGTGTTGGAGCAGCTGTGCACAATCCAGTGCTTCCAGTGGGACCCGTGCCAGCCCCGCCTGGCTGTGTGCACGGGCACCAGCAGAGTGTACCTCTGGTCCCCAGCTGGCTGTGTCGTCGTGAAGGTGCCTGGGGAAGGTGAGCAGCAGCTGCCACAACCTCTCAGCAGCTGCTCGGTTGTTGGAACCTTGGGTGTTGAGAATTTTAGACTTGCTGTGCTGAAAAAATCAGTTGTTGGAACCTTGGGTGTTGAGAATTTTAGACTTGCTGTGCTGAAAAAAAGTTTCTCCCCAAGAGAACACTGCATTTGACCTGAGGCTGTGGAGAAGCTTCCAAAATTGAATGATGGAACTGGGATTGTGGGTGTGGAGTTTGGATAGAAGTGTGTAATATCACAGGGTGGGAAACTTAAAAGAGTTTATGGGTTTAGAATATAGTGATATATAAAGCAAGATAGAGGTTTTAGGGTTGGAGGCTGGTCCTTCTTCACCTTCTCCTTCATCACCTTCTTCTTTGAGTGGTTTCGTGTAATTGGATAAAAAAGCTGGCATTGCAGAGCATGGGTGACTGGTTATTGGGTTAAAAGTAAAAATAATTTAGGTGTCATTTCTTAATTGGACAGTTTATCCTTAAAAGGCCTTGTAGAGAGAGAGAGGGCTCCATTTTTAGTTTGTTAAAGTGCTGCAGAATTCGTAGTTTGTGAGACTGTAACATAGATAAGAACTAATAAACATCTGAGTCCCAACAAGAAATACCATCTCACACATTTAATCCTGACCTTGGCAGAAAAGAAGCAAAGCATCCAGACTCGCTGAAAAATATTATTCCATTTATAAACTGATCTGAGTGTTATCCTGGAAATAGCTCAGGTGTGTTCTTGGAGCTGTTTAAGAACGGGTGTTTTTACCCTCAGGAAAAGAGGAGCTCACAGTGAGACACAGGAAATGTCTCAGGGACAGCACAGGGCCAGCAGGGATTTGTGTGGCTGATTCCAGCTGCCTTTTCCTCCAGCAGGATGGGCTGCCAGCTCCTTGCTGACACACTGATCTCTTCCTGCAGGTGACTTCCAGATTGTGTCTCTCTCCTGGCATTCCAGTGGGGACTCCATGCTGCTCCTGAGTAAGGACCACTTCTGTGTGTGTTACTTGGAAAGAGAAGAGGTAAAATAAAAGAACTAAAATGCATTAAAACATTCCCAAGTCTGAGGAAGAAAGAGGAAAGGAGTGAAAACCTGTTGCCCAGTCTGAAGTGTTTGTATTTATAAGTTATTTATTTGAAGGAGCTCCAAGCTCAGTGTGTGAAATACTGTGACTGCATTGGAATGAAGTGATGTAGCAAGTGAAATGTAAGGAATGAGTGTCTATTGCAAGAAAACCTGAATATTGGGGGAGTTGATCTTTTTCAACTCTGAACCCTTATTTTCTAAAACTGTAGCTCTGTGTATATATAATGTATAGCTATTATTTAAATTTTCTATTTCCAATAAATATTTTGATAGTTACAAACGATAAACCTGCACCTCTGCACTTGAAAGTCTGTTTCAGTGTGATCAGTGATGTGATGATGTAGTGATTTTATCCCAGCATAAGGAAACTGTTACTTGCACACAAATAATTTTGGGTGACAGTAACTGTGTCTGGGCCACCATGGATTTGTTACATGGAATCTTTGCCAGAGGGATCACAATTTGACACTTTCGAGATGCTGAACTGGAATCTGAATGCTGAATCAGGTAACTGAAATGGGAGTTTTTGTCCCCACCCCAGTGCCACATATGAGTGGATGGTTTGGCAGGGAAGGAGCAGTTGGATATCCTTCCTTGTTTTCCCCTGAGTCCTTCCAAGGAGGGAACCTCTTGTTTAGGAACTTACTGGATGTTTTTTCTTTTGTTACCTAATTTCACAGCCTCAGTCTCCAGAAAATGAAGAACAAATACCAAGTAAGGGTTGAATTTAACTTTACTGCAAGGTTAATGAAAATTGAACAGGTAACTTAGAAAATACATGGAGAAGCTTGGAAAGCTGGAGTCAGGACCAACTGCAACAGGAGTTTCACAAACACCTACACTAAGATGAAAACCCCCCCCCACTGTGGCACAGTGTTCATCCAGCTCTGATGAAAGGGCATGGAGAGAAGGTCATGCACAAGGAAAAAGCTTGTTAGAGTCACCTCCTGAGCAATTACAGCTGTAATCTCTTGGGCTGCTTCTGAATTTCATCCCTGGATGAAAGGTTCAGTGCAGGAATGTACGAACCAAGGCTGACACACAGTGCTGAAAGTTTTCTCTGTCTCCATTAAAAAGTCCTGGCCCAAACTAGAGCTGATTTGAGAAAGATGGCTAAGAGTATGAGTCTAACCAAAATAGAATTCCTTTTCAGTTCTACAAAGAACAGCTTTGAAGGCAAATGTGTTTGTGAGGCTTTTGGCAACGTTCTCTCACAACAGTCTTTATTCTATGGCTGCAGCAAAGAAACAGAAGTAGAGAGGAAGTTCCAGTAGGTTCTTAGAGGGATTTTTACAAGAAGCTCAGAAATGCATACTGCTTTCACAAACTGCTGCTGAGCAGGTGGAACAGTGCAGCTTTAGCAAAAGCTAGCAAATACTGTTAAAGACTGACTGACAGCTTTGAAAATCCCTAACAGGCATTAATCAGAGCACTGAGATCATGGTGATTGGAACAGCAATTCCTCTTGAACAACACAAAGCAGTCCCAAGCACACACAGAATTTGACACCATTTGACACAGGGGCACAGCAGGGCCATGGCACAAAGGTTCTGCTGTGCTCTGGGGGTTTCAGCAGGTTCCAATGGCACTTGATGGACTGGGAAGAGCAGGCACTGGGACACAACACCATGGCTCATTCACCCTGCATAAGGACCAGTGAGGGCTGTAAATCAGGTACAAAATACAAGGCTGACACCACCCTGTGTCTGCTTCAAATACAGCCAGTGCATTCCCTAAACAACCTGGGAACTGTCCTACAGTGTCCCCCTTTCCTTTCTTTTCCTTTCCTTCCCCTGACCAACTTCCCTTTATCACGTGCTCTGCCCTCAGCACCCTCTCCCCAGGGCACCACCACCAGCAACTCACTTGCCCTTCAACAGGTGACACACAAGGGGGTTTAAAATCCAATTTTGCCTCTTGTCATGGAGTAGCCCAGCTTGGCCTCGTTGTTGATGAAGGACATCAGTCCCAGGTAGGTCTCAATGAGGATGGGCCGCTCCAGCACCAACACCCCGTTAGCACTGCCTGGCACTGGGCCTTCCTTGTGGGCTTTCTTCACTGCCTGGATCAGCTGTGTCTGAAAGTTTTCCAGCTGCAAGAAAAGAAATCATTTTGCTTTTGCATTGTTTTGCAAACTGTTAGCAGATAGGGAATGGTGAAGGATTAACATTAAAGCTGTAGCTGTCAGGGCTCTATGAGCTGTGACAGTCACAGTCTGATATTTAACCTCAGTGATTAATTAAATTTCACACAGGACACTGCTGATATGTGACTTAGGGTAAACATTTATCAGTGACTGGGTGTTTATTTCTGACCGTGGTTCTGCCCTGATCACTGATGTGTTATGCTTAATAGTGTTCTAATTTTAGGCAAACCTTCAGAGGGAAGCACCTATTACAAAAAGAACAGAGAACCACCTTGGTGAAGGTTTTCAGTGAGCAATTAAACTGTCTGTTAATTAGCTGGCAGATGAAAAGTCCATGAGCCTATTGGGTAAGTAAGAGCAGAAACAGCCCAAGATCCATTTGCTTTTGGGCTTTACAGGACTGTGCACCTTTGGAAGTTTTGTCTTCTGTGTTTCGTCCAGTTATGGGTGACTGGCAAAAGTGGGCAGTGGGGCCACCTTGCAAGTCAAAATTTGGAGACTGGGGAGATGGAGCTCCCAGTTCCACCTCTGATGTAACTGATTTTGTTTGATTAACTGATGTGTTGTGTTGAAGTTGTGTCTACCCTATGAGCTCAGTGAGCTGCCTGGAGCAGCTCCTTACCCGGCACAGGGACGAGATCTTCTCATCAGCATCTGCCATGGGGTGCTCGGTGAAGGTCACGTAGGGGATGTTGGTGGACCAGGGGTTCCACCTGTTGATGAAGGAGGCTCTGCTCTGCTTGTCCCACTGGATGCGGATACCGACACCTTCCCTCCTGACAGTGCAGAATGAACAGGGGAAAACTTGGCTTTGAGAAAGGTTAAGTACACATGTTCTGTCTGAAAAAGACCTACTTGGAACCAGAAGCTGTCTTGAAATACAAATGATAGTAAATTTTACTGAAGGAAAGAAATGCAATAATTCAGCCCCTGGAACGTGCAAAGGGACATTCTGGCCACCTGGGACACGCTGTCCATCCTTCACAGCCTGTGATAGCCCCTGTGTACAGGGGACCTGCCACTCACAGATTTCTACTCACACTGAGGTGGTATTACTACTACTGCATTATGTAATGGTGAGCATTTCTGCTCCCCAATCTACTCATCTTATCTTGAAAGTCCTTGAGCAACTTGCTGTTAGTGCAACTACTCACCACCCCAGCAAACCAGCAGCTACCCTGAAGACTTCTAGTAAAGCTTTAGGAATTGTTTGCAAAGTTAAGCAAACAAAAGGAAGAATTCTCAGACCATTCCAGTGGTCAGGCTGACAGCTCAATCTGTTCCAAATAACCTGTGGCTGCTTACTTGTTGAGAGATTTGGGTGGGAACACAAACTCCCCCACGGAGATGGTGTCCACAGCACTGAGGGCAATCCTGGTCACATGCTGGCACTGCAGGCTGATGAAGTTGTACTTGCAAACCAGGAGGGACCAGTCCGTGATGAGGACAAGGCGCTCCTTCTCATTGTTCCAGTGATCGATTCTGGGGAGAGAACACCACTGAGCTTTAAGTGCTCCTGGCTGGGAACACTCAAGAGCTTGGCAGAAAGCAGAACTGCTGAGGAGAACAAATCTGAAGACCCGGTGACGCTGTATTCTCTGTCACTTTGCTTTGTATCAGCAGGGCCAGTGCAGGGCTGAGAGTCTGTGCCCTGCTGCACACATGGGGATTTGGGACAGTTTGTTAAAGCTGTGCCTGAGCTTTACTGCAGGCGTGGGTTCCCTGTGGGACTGGATTTCGTAAGGGGTTAACTGGGGAGTGTTGATCTGGAGCTGGAGGTCTGGGTTATAAAGAAATAATGATGGCTGCAGCCAGCCTGGGCCACTCCGGGCCCTGTGTGCGCGTTAATATTCGCCAGGTTACAGAACAGCGCTGCGGGCTGCGCGGCTCTGGACCAACCCCGCGGGGCCGAGGCTGCCCTGGCTCTCCTCTCCCCGCCCGCAGCGCCCGTCCCGTCCCTCATGCACTCACTCCGTGAGCAGCCACACGCTCTGCACCTCCCCGTCCTCGGCGGGCAGCACGACCACCCGGATCTCGCTCACCGCCTGCTCGATGGTGCCGGGCTGCGGGGGGAGAAGGCAGAGTTAGGGCGTGGAGGGGAGAAGGGAGAGCTCAGGGCTGCGGGAGAGAAGGCACGCAGAGGTCAGGGATGCGGGGGGAGAAGGCGGACAGAGCTCAGGGCCTGAAGGGGAGAAGGGGGACAGAGCTCAGGGCTGAGGGGGAGAAGCGGGACAGAGGTGGGGAGAAGGCAGACAGAGCTCAGAGCATGAGGGGGGAGAAGGCGGACAGAGGTCAGGGCTGAGGGGGAGAAGGGGGACAGAGGTGGGGAGAAGGCAGACAGAGCTCAGAGCATGAGGGGGGAGAAGGCGGACAGAGGTCAGGGCTGAGGGGGAGAAGGGGGACAGAGGTGGGGAGAAGGCAAACAGAGATCAGGGCTGAGGGGGAGAAGGCAGACAGAGCTCAGGGAGCCGCGGCCGGCCCGCTCCCGTCGCGGCGCGCACCCGGAACACGAAGTACTGTCGCAGGCGGCCGGCGCGGCCCGCGGTGCGCACACTGAGCGGCCGCAGCGTCTGCCGGGCCGGCGGCACGGCCGGCTCGAAGGGCGGCCCGGCTCCCCCCGGTACCAGCGTGGCCGCCCCGGGGCTGCCGGGGCTGCCGGAGCCGCCGGCCGGGCCGGACTCGTCCGCGTCCCCCAGCTGCAGCATCGCGGCGGCGCCGGGCGGGCGCTCGGAGCCTTCCGGGGCGGAGCGGGGCGGGCGGAGCGGCCGCGGGGCCTCTCGCTCCGCGCCGCGCCGGGAGGCGGCACTGCAGCCCCGGCAGGGATGCTCGGCCGGTACCCGGCGGGATGCGGGACACACAGCTCCGGCCGTCGCACGCTGGGGGTGTACACAGCGCTGCGTGCTGTCATTATCCCTCGCTCAGAGCTGATTAGGTACCGGGTACCATCACTGTCGCATGGCCAGGGCCGTGTCAGGTGCTGTGAGCATCGTGCACACCTTCTGTCAGCTGAGGGAGTGACATTTCAGCCAGGAAAGAAAACTTGAACTTGTTAACGCCAGTTAAATCATAAATCTGACCTCAGTGTCTCATTTCTCAGTCACAGTCAGTAATTGATGGTTAAGAAAGAGTGTGACAGGAATGAAAATGGGCAGTGTGTCTTCTCCACTAAAGTCTGGAGTCTCCCGGTTTCCAGGACTGTGCAGCTTGGGCACCATCCTTCTGGCATAGTGGAAATTATCAGGATGACAATCTTAATCTTTCAGAGTTTGAACAAGGGAAATGATGAAAAACACCTGAGTGTGTCATTTATATGGATGACAACTCCTAAAATCCAAACAGTTGCCTGGACAACGTGGGTTGTACAAGGTGTCAGGTGCTGTCACCATCACACAGCAGGGCTGTACCAGGCCGTGGGTGCTGCCACATCCCCTGCCCAGAGCTGGGTTAGGTACCAGGTGTTGTAGCTGTCACACACCTGGGGCTCTGTGAGGTCCATGTGCCACCAGGGTTGCACACCCAGAGGTGTATGAGGCATGTCTCAGCCCTGCTGTGGATTTTCAGGGCTAAGACAAGAACCCACACACGTCACACAATGAACAGTGGGAGGCCCTGAGCTCAGCCAAAATGATGCTCTGCTCTGCCCAGGTGGTCTGGGCAAGACTCTCATATACTCATAAAGGAACAAGATGTGTGGGTCTACAGAGGCCAGGCAGAGCTGCTGTGAGGCAGATCTGGGTCAGATGTGCAAAATCCTTACATATGATCAGGACAGAGCTTGGGAAGGTACCAGAGGAGGGTGGGATAGGGACAGGATTGTGCATGGAGAGCCCTGGCGCCCATATCACATCCAGCACGCTTGATAGCAAAGATTAAATAATGCTGGGGAATGAATGGCATGCTAATGTTTCAGTTTCTGTGGTCTCTGGCATGACTGCAGATATTATCATCAGTATTTATGGAACTGTATCAAATCTTGGACCACTTTCAGGGCTGTTTTACATGGAGCCAGAGGATGACATCCTCGGCGGGCGGCTGTGCTGGGAAATGATATAAAATTGAAAACATACTAAATTGACTTCACAGACAGAGTAAGGTTTCAGATATCTGTCTTTCACATGTGTCCCATGAATCCCCCGCTCTCCACAGCCCTTGCTCACATGGGCTTTTTCTTTTAGGTGGGAAACCTCACTACTGGCTTTAAAGGGACTTTATAAGGACTGCAGAGCTGAGTTTGTGCTGGGTCACTCCTCAAAGCGCAGCTTTTCCTGTCTGGGGTGGCTGTGGCTGGGAGAGTGACCATGCCAGGCCAGCCAGGACCCTGCAGTTGTGTCCCTGGCTGTGTGACAGCCAGGATTGTCACCTGGCAGTGTGGCAGCTGTGGCTGGACCGATCAATCCCCATCCTTGGCCTCGGGCCGTGTCCTGGAGAGGGAGCCCGACTCCCGGCTCTGCCCAGTCCCTGCCCACTGGGAGGAATCCCTGGAAGTCTAACTGGGAGCAGCCTGTTTCCTACTGTAAGAAAGTTCTAACTATTTAATCCCAGATAGAAAAAAGAGAGGCCTGGATTTATTGCATCCTGGAGCTCTCCCTGTTGTATAAAACATCTTTATGTAGCTGCCTTTCTTCTCAAGGAAGAATGAATGATGTTTTCTTCCCATCCGTTAGGCTTGGCTGATATTTTACTGCTAAGTGGAAGCATTAACCCCCCTCACCTGCTCTTTTCTCTTACTTGAGGATTTATGGCACTGCTGTGACCTTGGGAGTGTTCTGCTGTAAGGAGCAGCTGCTTCAGTTTTTTCCAAGGGCCAGCAGTTTTTGGGCATGGCCCTTGGGGACTTTAGTCTTGATTAATGGTTGTCCTTCAGCCACAAAATATGTCCATGAAACTATCACAGCCTTCCTCCTCCTTATCCTGCTTCTCTGATGGAAATCAGCACCTGCCCCAGGCCAAGTGAGCTCTGGAGGGCCCTGGGGCAGCTCAGAGGTGCCCAGCTGCTGCTCTGGTTCCTCCTGGCCCTTGGGGAGGGTTTGCTGGCAGGTGCTTGAGATGTTTAGTGCAGCATCCCTGTTCTCCTCCTCCTCCCCATCCTGCTGTGCCAGCTGCTGCCAGCAGAATTTCCTTGGGAAGCCATCAATTTTGTTGTCTGTTGGAGTGCACGGGAAAGACTGAATGATTGAATCTCTGTGGGATGTTTTTCCAGCTTCTGAGAAAGGGATTTGGGCTGGTGTGTCCGCACACAGCCTTGGGTAGTGCAGAAGAGCTGCGTGTGGAGAAGCAGCCCCGAAGCACCGCTGCTCCATCCCTCCATCCTCCCCCTCCTCTGCTCGGGGCTGGGCACTGCTCGTGGGAGGGATTTCTGACTGACAGCGAGGAAAGAGGCAAGAGAGCATGTGAGGGAAAGGAGCCGGACCTGGGAAAGGCAGGGGGAAGTTTTGTTAGTCCCCTGGCCCGCGGGGAAGCTGCTGTGGTGCTTGTGTGCGCGGGAGGAAGGTGCGGAGCTGCGGCAGGAGGATGCCTGCACCTCTGTGGATGGAGTGAAGGATCACCCTGCCTGCTTCGGGAAGAGCCCTGCGAGGTGAGATTCTCCTGCCAGAAGAGCACCCCTCCTTTCTCCTTCTCCTTCTCCTTGCCAAGGGCTGGATTTGGAAGTGCCTGGGGAAGGGGATCGCAGCTCCGGAGCAGCTCAGCCCACATGGGGCTGCTCTGCCGGGCACAACCCAGGTCTTGTGAGCCCCCAGGTCCTCCAGCTTTGTCGGGAAGCAAATCCCAGAGGGAAAAGTCACTTCAGTGCATTTCGCTGCGAGCAAACGAGCATGAGAAGCCGGGCTTGGTTTGGGGAAAAATCCAGCTGCAACCTGCACTGCAATTTCCAATGGAGTGAAGAAAGTCACTGAGCGGAACCCGAGAGGGAGGAAGCATCCAGGAACGATACGAAGACTCCCATAGCTTTGTCCTCTGCAAAGACACTGGCACGTTGGGAGCAGGAGCCTGTGGGGAGGAGGCTGCGGGATTCCCGGGATAACCGCTGGAAGCACCTGGAGGGAGAGGAGCAGCTGCCATGGAGTTTCCTGCCGTGGCACTGTCACTCATCGTGGCGCTGCGAATGTCGCCGCTGGCTGCTGGCAGCAAACTGCAGCCCCACATGTGAGTAGGAAGAAAAGAGCTCCGGAGGGGTTTTGTCGGGCAGGGAATGGAAAAGCAGGAGCCAAACGCAGTGTTTTCACATCAGAGAGTGAAGGGGCAGGGGGGAGCAAGCTGTCGTGGGTTTCTTTATTTACTTCTAGATGTGCAGAAAAGGGGAATAGAAAATTGAAAATGTGGATAGTCTTTTCTTCTAGGAGGGAACTCCTTGGTTTAGCTGAAACTTGTCTGAGTGCAAGGGATGATTCCTGTGTGAATACTTTGCCCTTTCTTCCAAGACCTGCCGCTTTTATTTCACTTCACAAATCCTTCTTATTCCACGTTCCTCCCTGCCCGCTGCTGTTACTCCAGCAGCACGTAGGCTGCTCTTTTTAATTACATTTTACAGTTACAGTTTGGTGTTAATCATTTGGCTGCTCTGGAAAACTTCCTTGCAAATTTGGCCTCCTGCCAGAAGATGGTCTCTGAGAGCCAGGGATCACTGTAATTCCCTTTGTCCATGGTGTGGGGTGCAGACTCCAAGCCGCCCTCCCCGAGGGGTTTAATTCTTTACAAAAAATCCTGTCCTTTAGAAGATAAAGGTTTTGGAAGAAGCAGCTTTTTCTCCCCATGTCAGGGTTTTGTGCTCCTGCCCTGACAGTTACTTTCAGGACTTCTTGGACAGGGCACTGGAGCAGAGCCCTGTGCCAGCACGCCGGGGTTGGAATTGAGCAGCCTGGAGAAGTCGGATGCCAGCTGTGACCTCTAAGCTTCACCACGTCCAAATGACTTATTTTCACCTTTTTTTTTTCTTTTTTTTTTTTTTTTTTTAATAGAATAGAAAGTTTTCTTACCTCTAAGAAACTGTTGCTCCTGTTGGAAGCAGCAGAAGCAGCCCCAAATGCCAAGTGGCTTGTGGAGTCAGGGACAAATGTCTCACTCTTCATCCTTAGTTAAACCCACTGACTTGTGCTTGGAGAAAGAGTTTGGATTAGAGAAGAAACAAAGTACATTTCTTTGATTTATTGGAATTAGCCTCACAGCCCTTAGCTCTGAATGAGCATGAAACCACCCCTGTGGCTGGTGGGCCTGGCACAGTTTCTTTTCCCTGCAGTGATTAACTCATTGAGGGGGTGGATGCAGGAGGTTGCCCAAGCCCTTCCTGCCCTGCCAGCAGGAAATCCAGGCAGTGGGAGTGCTGCACCCCTCGCAGCTCTGACCCCCTGTCTTGGTTTGAACAGACAGGTGTCTGCTAAGGAAGGCAGGAGCCTCCCTTGAAATGGAAAATGTAAACCCCCTCCCCCTGAATTATTATAATTTTGTAATTAGGGGACTCTCAGGCAAAGATATGGGAATAGGAATAACAGTTCTTTACTAGGAAAATTAAAATACAAATGCAATAGTACAAACAAACAAAAAACCCCCCGTTTGCAGAGTCAGAATAGACCTGCCCCCTGTGTGTCAGGGTGGTGGCACAGTCCCAGGGTATCTTAATAGATGAGGTAAAATATAAATTTCTGTTTATAATATGACATATATTAGAAATGGCCAGTAAAGAGATGAGGCAAAAGATAAAAGGAGAGAATCCCCTGGGGTAAGTGGGATTGGGTCTCAGGGAAGGGGTGGGATCCCTTGGAGAGAGGGAGCCGAGGGTTTTCCTGGCATAATCCACTGGGAAAGTGGGATAAAAAGTGGATATTAGTTACTATTTTATTTATAAAATATCTGTTATTATATATAAGATGTATAATAAATAAAACCAATGTATATATACTCAAGGTGTAAACCCTGAGTTTGAGGGAGGATTGGTTGTGGAAGAGATAATCTGCCCAATTAACAGAAGATAACTGCCCCAACTCTAGGAGATGATAAGAGAATACACACCTGGCTAAACCTGAGACCCTCTGGGTCCCCTGCATCCCTCCCATCCCTGCATTTCTGTGTGAGAATACACACCCAGCTAAACCTGAGACCCTCTGGATCCCCTGCATCCCTCCCATCCCTGCATTTCTGTGTTCCAGGCTGAATGTGCATGTGGAGCAGGAGCTGGGGGTCGTGGGGCTGTGGCAGCCTCACAGCTGTGATCCCCTGCATCCCTCCCGTCCCTGCATTACTGTGTTCCAGGCTGAATGTGCATGTGGAGCAGGAGCTGGGGGTCGTGGGGCTGTGGCAGCCTTGCAGCTGTGACTCCCTGCATTCCTCTGGATCCCCTGCATCCCTCCCATCCCTACATTTCTGTGTTCCAGGAGCAGGAGCTGGGGTCATGGGGCTGTGGCAGCCCTTTGCAGCTGTGACCCCCTGGACCCCCTGCATCCCTCTGGATCCCCTGCATCCCTCCCATCCCTACATTTCTGTGTTCCAGGAGCAGGAGCTGGGGTCATGGGGCTGTGGCAGCCCTTTGAGGCTGAATGTGCACGTGGAACAGGAGCTGGGCGTTGTAGGGCTGCGGCAGCCCTTCACAGCTGTGACCCCCTGCATGTGATCCCTCTGGATCCCCTGTGATCCCTCTGGATCCCCTGCATCCCTCTGGATCCCCTGCATCCCTCCCATCCCTACATTTCTGTGTTCCAGGAGCAGGAGCTGGGGTCATGGGGCTGTGGCAGCCCTTTGCAGCTGTGACTCCCTGCATCCCTCTGGATCCCCTCCGTCCCTCTGGATCCCCTGCATCCCTCTGGATCCCCTGCATCCCTGACAGCCCTACATTTTTTTGTTCCAGGCTGAATGTGTGTGCAGAGCAGAAACTGGGGGTCATGGGGCTGCAACAGCCCCTCACAGCTGTGACCCCCTGGACGCCCTGCATCCCTCTGGATCCCCTGCATCCCTGACAGCCCTGCATTTCTGTGTTGCAGGCCGAATGTGTGTGCAGAGCAGGAGCTGGGGGTCATGAGGCTGTGGCAGCCCCTTGCAGCTGTGATCCTCTGCATCCCTCTGGATCTCCTGCATCCCTCTGGATCCCCTGCATCCCTCCCATCCCTACATTTCTGTGTTGGAGGCCAAACGTGTGCGCAGAGCAGGAGCTGGGGGTGGTGGCGCTGCGGCAGCCTTGCAGCTGTGACCCCCTGGATCCCCTGCATCCCTCTGGATCCCCTGCATCCCTGACAGCCCTGCATTTCTGTGTTGCAGGCCGAACGTGTGCGCAGAGCAGGAGCTGGGGGTGGTGGCGCTGCGGCAGCCTTGCAGCTGTGACCCCCTGGATCCCCTGCATCCCTCTGGATCCCCTGCATCCCTGACAGCCCTGCATTTCTGTGTTGCAGGCCGAACGTGTGCGCAGAGCAGGAGCTGGGGGTGGTGGCGCTGCGGCAGCCGTGCGTGCAGGCGCTGAGCCGCGCTGCCCGGGTGTGGAAGCAGGACTGCGGGGAACGCCGCTGGTGCGCGGGCTACGAGCGCAGGTGGGTGCTCTGCGTGCTCCTCCCTCCACCTTGGGCTGCTCCTCCTGAAGGATGGAAAGTTCCACAGACACTAAGGAAGTGAGGGCTGATGGCTAAAATAACAGTAAATGTGGCTGTGGTGTAAGGGATGGGGTGGGGCAGGGACTGCTGGGGTCAGCAGGATTTGCTGCAGGGTCATGTCTTTGTTTGGAAAGACAGGTGTCTAAGGAAGGCAGGAGCCTCCTCTGAAATGGAAAATATAAACCACCCCCCCTGAGTCACTATAAATTTTAAATTAAGAAGCTCTCAGGCAAAAAATATGGGAGCGGGAATAACAGTTCTTTATTAGGGAAGAAAATAAAAATAAAACAAGCAATGCATTAAACTAAAACAACGCTGGCAAAGTCAGAACACAGCCTGACACCCTGTGGGTCAGGCTGTTGGCAGCAGTCCCATTGGAATTGTGGCTGCAGCCCTCCTGCAGTGCCAGGGGTGGTTCTGCTGGAGCAGGGATCCTGTAGAAAGGTGCAGTCTTGCTCTGATGATCCAGTGGAAGAGGCAGCTGCTCCTCTGGGAATCAAGTGGAGAAAGCTGTGCTGGTGTCCCAGAAAGTCAGGTTATATCCAGGTAGGAATGCTTGGCTCTCCCCTCTGGGCTCACATCTCCCAGTGGATGCTGTAGTTCTTATCAGCCATGCAGGGACATTCCATAGCCTGTTATCAGCAGATGTTCCCCAAGGGAGGATTGGGTGTGAAAAGATAAGGAAAACTGCCCACTGAACAGAAGACACCTGCCCTACAGATGGCAAATAGAATACAATCTGCTTGGCAATCCAGGACAGGTCACCTTGTTCCTTTCACTCCCTGAGCTGGACCATGCTCAGGCCCACGTCAGAAGAACTTGAGCTGGGCTTGCACAGGTGAGCACAGGGCTGGAACATACCCTGAGTGCTTGTCCACCTAATCACAGCATCCCTTGGGCTCCCAGCTGGCCAGGGATGGGAGCCCAGGCAGGTCCTGCAGAGGGGGGCCCTGAACAGTGTCACAGCACAAAAAAGGTGTGGCATTCACATTCTCTGAAAAAATCCCTTCGCTCAAGATTTTTCTCCTGGGAAGCTGAGAGGTCTCAGAGAAAAGGAAAACATTTCTTATCTCATTTGCTTCTCCCGTGTTGTGCTCATGTGGAATGTGTTTGGAGATTGTTCACCCACAGGTGATTGTTCCATTGCATTCTGGTGTGAGTTGTTTTCACTCTTTGGCCAATCAGGGCCAAGCTGTGTCAGGGCTCTGGAGAGAGTCATGAGTTTTCATTATTATCTTTTTAGTAAGTATCCTTTCTGTATTATTTAGTATAGTATATTATTTTTTTAATATAATATAGTATTATAAAGTAACAAATTAGCCTTCTGAGAACATGGAATCAGATTCATCATTCCTCCCTGCCATGGGCACCCTGCAAATACAATAAAAAGGAACTTTTCTTACCTATGCAGCAGCCAAAGTACAATGTGCCCAAGCTGCTTCCACCCTCCACCTGCTCTTCCGGCCTCATTAGGGAGTACAAGCCTTTGCAGAATAAAAATTATAGTTGTCGTTTCAAAGAAACATCTTGGACTCAAGACAGCTTTTAAGTCCTGACTTTAGGAATTCCTCCTAACCTGTAATTGCTGGTAATTACCCTGGTGATGAGATCTGTGTCCTGGTAACAAAGGAGCAAACAGAGTCTGACTCTTGGCTGTGTTTTCAGGGAAGGCTTTGAAAGGATGGGTGTCCTGTCTGCTTCCACTTCAAAGGCTGGGAGCTCTTCAGCCCCAGCAGTCCCTTCAGCTCCTTAAGGGATGGGTTTGACATCACACATCAAGGGACTGAAATGAAATAACTTTCAGTTCTGCTTCGTTACAAATATCAGAACAGCCCAGTGCTAAAACTGACCCTGATGGAAGCACAGAGGGGAAGCCACGGAGGGATCTCACCCCAGGGGCTGTGAAATCCAGACAGGGAAAGGACTATCAGCAGAACATTCCCTGGGCAAGGTTTTGTCCCAGATCTCCTCTCTCTAAACTTCTGGGAGTCCCCATTCCAGCAGGCTTTTCCAGGAGCTGGGAGCTGCCCTGCCAAGTTCCCTTGTGCAGGCAGCGGAGCGCGGTGTCGGCACCCGCAGGGACGCTGGAGCTGCTCCAGTTGGACCCGGCTCTGGCAGCTCAGGAAGTGTGTTCACAGCTCCAGGATCTGGCCTGAAAATGGCCTTGGAGTTCCTGGAGGTGACTGGGAAAAGCAGCATCTGCTCAGCTGGAGCATCCTTGGGTGTGTTCCTGGCGAAGGGATGTTTGTGCATCCCTTTGTGCAGTGTCCCAGTGAGTGACAACAGCAGGTAGCTTTGCTCAGCCCTCCATAACCAAGCTTGAAGGAATCCCAGCTATTCCAGAGGGGCTGGAAGGGGACTTTCCAGCAGCAGGACACAGCAGGATTCCCTGTGTTCCATTACTTCTGGCTCATTCCCCGTTTTCTGTGCCAGAGACTCCTTAAAACACAAGAGAAAAGAGAAACACTGAAGATAAAGTATCTCCTGTGTGGCTCTTTCCCGTCTGCAGCACCCAGATACCCAGAGGCACCGAGGCTGTCACAATATTTGCCTGTCCTTGAGAGCTGCCTGAAGGGTCTGGAGTGTCCAACAGAGCCACCCAGGAGGGTGGGATGAGGCTGCTCAGGGCACTGCTGGGGCACAGGGAGCCCTGAGTTGTCCTGCATCACTATTTCGTGCTTTTCCTCCCCATTCCTGAGCCTCTTTGTCATGGTCACACCACCCTGCATCCACCATCTCCCCTTCTCCTTCCTGCTGGGCTGGACAGAGCTCCTGGTACCACGAGGATCCTGGTGGGCTGGAGCCTGGTGCCTGGGAATTGCTTTCTCAGCTGCTTTTGGAACACAACAATTTCCTTCATAATTTGTTAACAGCTCATAGAAAACAAAAAAACCCCAAAATATTGGTATCTGCTTTTATTTTTCTCAGCTGTGCTTCCACGTGCTGGTTGGCACGCAGGAGTTGCTGAAGGTTTCCTTCCCAGGGATTAAAGGTTCACTTTTATTTGGGTTTTTTTTTGTAGGAACATCCAGACAAAATCAAACAAGTCGACTGAGTTAGGATAAATATTTTCAGTGGACATGCACAACACATCTGCTGGTGCCAAATATTTGTTGTTGTTTGCCTGATTCGCTTTGGTGGAGCAGTTTCATGTTCTGCCAAGGGAGCTTTTTAAAAATCAGCTTCAGAAGTATTATCTGTGTTTCAATTCTCACAAACACACAACACCAAATTTCCGGGGCAAAAAATGTGTCGCTTTTATTTATTTACGCTTCAGATCAGTCCCTGATTTACTCCCCCAGCTCCCACCCTGGAGGGAGCTCCTGGGAGTAGTGAAAGGGACCCTCAGTGTTCCCTGCCAAGCTGTGGAGCCTTGCTGTGTCCAGCACAACTCCTGGAGCAGCTTGGTGTTGCCATCAGGATTATGTTGATTTTTTGGCTCACTGGCCCCTTAGAGACACCTGCTCCTGCTCACTAAGGCAGAAATAGCTGTTCTTAAAATTTACATTTCCTTGGTGAGCAAAGGAGGAGCTCAGAGCTGTAAATAGTCTAGAAAAGGAGAAAAAAAAGTCTGGGGTGTTATGAGGACCTGGGTGTTGCCTCTTGTGCCTTGGTGAGCAAGCAGTGTATTACAGCTCAGAGCAGTAAATATTCTAGAAAAGGAGAAAAAAATAATCTGGGGTGTTATGAGGACCTGGGTGTTGCCTCTTGTGTTCCTAATTAGCATAAATTAGGAGTATTTTCTTAGCAGCAGTGATCACTGCCAGGCCGTGTGAAAAACAATGGCAGCACCTTTGCAAACCTCATTTTACTTGTGCCCATGGCTACAAATCCTGTTCTTCTCCATTTCCCTGCCCTGCAGGAGCTGACTTTGGCTGGGTTTTGTGTTCCAGGGTTGTGTATTACACAGGCTACAGACAGGTGTACCAGCTGAGGTCCCAGACCACCTACAGGTGCTGCCCAGGATGGTCCCAGCTCGCAGGGGATGCTGGCTGCCTGCACAGTAAGTGTCACTCTGCTCTGCTCAACTTCCTTGGTTTTGGCTCGTTTCAAGTCCTGTGCCTGAGGAAATGCCCTAAAAATGTCTTTAAATGTCTTTAAAATGTGCTTAAAAATAACTGTCATGGGGTTTTGTTAGATTTCTTTCCTGGTGTTGTAGTAATAATAATAATAATAATAATCTTCTCCCGCTTCTCCTTCCTCTCCTTCTTTCTTCTTTCTTCTTTCTTCTTTCTTCTTTCTTCTTTCTTCTTTCTTCTTTCTTCTTTCTTCTTTCTCTTCCTCTTCTTCCTCTTCCGCTTCTGTTGCTTCTTCTCCTCCTTCTCCTCCTTCTTCTCCTTCTTCTCCTCCTTCTCCTTCTTCTTTCTTCTTCTTTCTTCTTCTTCTTTCTTCTTCTTATTATTATTTCCTTGCATCAGAAGGATGCTGCTCTGTCTTCCTGGGAAGCACTGTGCAGTGTTTTCCATTTCTGGGGAATTTCTACAGTCAGTGTCCCAGCCATTCATCCACTTGCCAAATGCTGCTAAATGTTTAAAATCCAGGCCAGATTGACGTTTCTAGTGGTTCCACTGGATAAAGCTCTGGAAGCTGCTTTGAGAAGGTTTGTCAGGGGCTGGGTTGGTTATTTTGGGGCTGATTTGGAGCTGCCCCTGTGAGAGGTTTGGGATCTCTGCATCCACCCTTTGCCAGCTCCCTGCTGTATGCAGAGGGAGAGCTGGGCTCAGGGTGGTGATTCGGCAGTGGCAGCCTGGAGGAGGGGACACACAGCCAGGGGAGGGGGTGGCACTGCTCAGGTCTGGAGTGGACACCCAGAATTTGATGCTTTGGGATCCTGTGGCTGGATTCCTGCTCTTTCCCAGGGTGATTCCCTGCCAGACAGGCAGGGGAGCATGTCCTCCCCAGCTGTGGGGGAAGCTGTGAGATGTATCCAGGTCCGCACATGATGGGGATGTGCAAATATCAGCCTGTGAGATGATTTTATGCTGTTGTTGAGGAAGACAGAGGCAGCTTTATCCCCGTGGGCCCCACACTCCCCATTTCCCTTCAGATTCTCTGTCTGACACAGGAGGCAGCTGCTGTGTCACTCCCCAAACCCTGCAGCCACGTCCAGCTGGGGAAACATTTAACTGGGAACTACTTCTGAGGTGCTGAGAGCAAGGGATAAACCTCTTGAATGGGACCAAACTTAATGTGCAGAAGCAAATGTTACCTTGTGCAGAGCCCTGCCCCCTCCTTGTGCTGTGGGATCAGTTCCTGCCTCCGTGCCTGATTCTTCTCTGATTTACACCTTGGAGGTGCTCTCCACTTTCCCCACAGGAAAGCAGCTTTGGATTTGAGTGATAGGGAGATAGCAGAGCATTTTGGGGTCTGATATAGCAGGTGGCAGAGCATTTTGGGGTCTGATATAGCAGGTGGCAGAGCATTTTGGGGTCTGATTAGCAGACAGCAGAGCATTTTGGGGTCTGCCCTGCCCTGCCATCAGGACAATCAGAGGCAGCTCCCTGGTGGAGGCAGGCAGGGTTGGGATTGACCTCCAAGACAGGAAAGTGTCTCCCATAGCTGCTTGCTTGCCTTTTTTTCTGTGGAGAGGCTGTGTGTGCCTTCCCTGGGCTTTGATGCTTGTAGCAAAGCTTTTTTTAAAAAAAAAAAAAAAAGAAAAAAAAAAAAGGAAAAAAAAAGATAGAAAGGTGTGTCAAACAACCAGTCTTTATTCTTCCTATTCCAAGCTGTGGCAAGGAGAACAACCCACTGGGGAGAGGAAGCTCCACGGGTGCCTTGTAACCCCTGTCAGTGAGCAGATAATAACCTCAGCTGAACTCAGAAAAGCACCTTCTGTAATGAGTTTTCCTGCCAAGGAAATGAGTAATTCCATGCAGGAAGGAAGCAGAGAAAAGGAAATAGAGCTGCTCAGGCACGCTCTGAACTCATCCTTCTCATCACCAGGGCTGGGAGTGGCCCTCAGGGGCTGCTCAATGCAGGGGAGAAGAGAGGGACAAAAGCAGAGTGACAGCAGCCCAGAAACTCCTGCAGGAATTGCTGCTGAGCTGCTGGGGAGGTTGAGGTGGATCATGACCAGGAGATGGTGAGCTCTGTCCCCACCCAGCCCTTCAAACCCAACTGGATACCACTGGGTTCACACCCAGGACATGCTGTAACCTTATTCCTGGGACAGAAAAACAGATATTTATGTGCCTCAAGTGCAACAGGCACAGGCAGGGGACAGAAAATAAAATTACATTGCTCTGTGAATCATCTTCTGAGCCCCTGAGAGCAGCAGCAGGGCAGCCTCCAGGTGAGGGCTGAGGTGGGAATTGTGCTCTCTCTTTCCAGACCCCCACAGGCAGCTGGAGGAGCATCCCACGGGCAAACAGGACAGCTCTGCCTGTGTGGCATTCACATTTTCTGGGAAAATCCCTTCACCCAGGATTTTTCTCCTGGGAAACTGAGATGCCTCAGAGAAAAAGGAAAACAATAAGTATCTGATTTGTTTCTCCTGTGTTGTGCTCATGTGGAATGTGTTTGGAGATTGTTCACCCATAGGTGATTGTTTCACTGCATTCTGCTGTGAGTTGTTTTCACTCTTTGGCCAATCAGGGCCAAGCTGTGTCAGGGCTCTGGAGAGAGTCACGAGTTTCATTATTATCTTAGCATTCAGTAAGTATCCTTTCTGTATTCTTTAGTATAGTTTAGTATAGTATCCCTTAATATAATATAGCATCATAAAATAATAAATTAGCCTTCTGACATGGAGTCAGCTTCATCATTCCTCTGTGCCACGAGGGACCCCACAAATACAACATACCTGACCCTGCAGGTTCCCCAAGCCAGGGTGTGTGTGCTGATCTCTGTCCTGGGGTGTTGGATTGTTCCTAGCTTTACAGCCACGGGGTAACTGAGAGGTGTTTTAAAAGATTTTATTTCTATTTCCCACGTCAGGGAACGTGCCTGGGCTCTCACCCTGAGCAGCTCCAGGCTGGGGGTTTGCAGGGGTGTGCTGGCTTTTTCTTGCTGGTGGCTTTGGCCTCCTCAGTGTGTCCTTGTGGAGCAGAGGAGATGGAGGAGGGTCTGGGAGGGAATTGTCAGTGACCTTCAGCGAGGTGCTGGGGCTGGGGCACACAGCCAGGCTGTTGTTTATGGGTGCTGGGAGCTCCCCTGGTCGGTGTGTAGAGTCTGGGGTCAGGCTGTGTGTGCTGCTGAGTGCCACAGAGCTGTGCCAGAACGTGTCAGCAGGATTTGTGGCCCTTCCTGTCCTCCTCCAGAGATCATTGATGGCGTTCCAGGAGCGCGGGGCAGGGGAAGGGCATCACTGCTGACAGTTTAATTAGGGCTGGTGTGCAGTGGGATCTCTCCAGGGAGGACTTCTTGCTCTCCCTTGGGGACTGGCATCTCCTCACTGCAGGGTTCTGTTTGCTCTTTGCTGGTCGTCATTTCTCCTTAAAAATAAAAACACCTCCTTGTGGGAATTGGAAAAACAGAAACTTCACAGACACTGAAGGGTTTGATCTGCAGCCTTGGGAGAAGCTTGGATTGATGTCAAAATACAATACACAGACACTAGGCAGAAAAATCATAAAGTTATGTTTTATAGCTGTAAGAAAGAACATGCTTAAGTAAGTGAGAAGCTGTATTGGTGAGAGGGTGAAGGGTTTATAATGTGGGGTGTGGTTTTATGGAATAAGCTAAACATTTAGAAGTTATAACAGATTAAGTTATAACAGTTATAGAAGCTATAGCAGTTAAACATTTGTGTGCAAGTGAGACAGAAGGCATTGGACAAAAGCATCCACAGTGCAGCAGAAGTAAAGGTGATAGGTTAGAAAAGCAAAATAAACCCTGTGGCAACTGTCCATTGGGTTAGAAAGTTCTATATTGCCTTGTAACAAAGAACTTGTGACTACTTTGAGCTATGGCTGACTTCTTGCTCCTCTAAAATCCCACAGCCTCTGAGACTGATGTTTATCTGAGCAATAAAGCATTCTTAGCTTGAAAATAGTCCCATCCCTTCATTTCTGAGGGTGACAATCACACCCCAGCCCATGTGAGGGGAAATTTTCAGCACTGCAGGCTCGTGTGCAACCAGCCACCTCCTTGTTGGAGCATGTGGCACTGTCTGACATTGATGGTGTGATCCCAAACACCGTCATGAGCTGGGAGGTGCCAGCACCCTGTCCCAGGTCAGGGGAGTTGTTTGGGCTCTCAGAGCTGTCCTGGTGCCTGGAAGAGGAACTCACTGTTAGCACAGGTTGGAGGCTGGCTGAAGCAGAACTGGGCTGTCCTCCCCTTCCCCATGTGCAATTTGTGTCTCTGAGCTCTTACAGGTGAAGAAATGTCCCCTCTACAGAGCTGTGGGGACAGTACTGGCAGGCTGTGGGCTCTGCTAGGGGCAAATATCTTAGAACGAGATGGAAAATTTTATAGAAACAGAGACCTCAGTGCTCTCACAGAATATTTGGATTTGTTCCTCTCCTCGTGTGCCCTCTGACAGCCAGCCTTGCTCCTGTCACCCCAGGGCTGTCACAAGGAAAGGCAGGGATCCCTGACCCTGGCAGGGCTCTGTCTTTTGTCCCTTCTCTTCTGGTGGCAGCAGAGGAATTTGTTGCCTTGCATTGCCCTCTGTCCTGGACTGTTCATCTCTTTGGGAAGGAGAAAGGTCAGAAGTCAAGGCACCCTTTGCATTTTTCGGATGGCATCAGGTTCTTTCCCTGCCTGATCACTGATAGTTTAACTCTCAGACTGAGCTGCCTGCCTTCAAGTGGCCTCTGAGATGCTGCTTAAATTCCACCTGGGTTCAATAACACAGGTAAAGCCCTCATGTGAGGGGCCTGCATATCTGCTAAGCTCTGTGATCTCCACTTCCAGCTGGAGATGTTGAAAATCTGAGTCCCTCTGAGCCTGGAACTCTTGATGTGTGTGCAGGAGCTGAAGCTCAGCCACCCCCAGCTTTTCTGTGCTCTTGGGCCAGGCCCTGACACCTTCAGAAAAGACATGGAGAGGCACAAAGGCACCAAGGAGAGCTGTACAGAGCCTAAAGAGGAGACCATGACTAGGTTTGGTGTGGGTGACACTGCCACTGTTGTGATGTGGCCTGGAGAAGCTCAGCCTGAGCTGCTGGTCTAAAGCTGGCCAAAGTTGTCCTGAACTCAAGTTTTTATTCAGGTGAGGTCCTGCTGTCTTCTGATTTTCAGCTCAGGTGGAGGTAAAGCCTGGCCCTAGGCAGGAAGGAGAATTAATGCTCCTTTGAGGAGGCATCAGTCATGATGAAAACCCATGGGATCATCCCTAGGGCTGGACAGAAAGCAGCTGAATTGTAATCACCCCATTAAAATAAAAACTTCTGTTAGTCACAAATGGCCTGTTAAAAGGCTCCAGAGTGAGTTACCCCACACTGAATGGGGTTTCTTTCTGCCAACTCCACTGGGTTTTCATCTATCACCTGGTGAGCAGGGAGGAGTGCTCGTGGGGACCTGCTGTCCTTGCTCCACTGGCACAACCCTAGAGCCTGGCTTGGCCCTGGAGCTGGGCACAGCCCTAGAACCTGACACAGCTCTGGAACCTGGCATGTGCTGGAGCCTGGCACAATCCTGGAGTCTGACATGGCTCTGGAGCCTAGCACAATTCTAGAACTCAGCACAGCCCTAGAGCCTGGCTTGTCCCTGGAGCTGGGCACAGTCCTGGAGCCTGACAGAGCTCTGGAATCTGACACAGCCCTGAAACTTGGCATGTCCTGGAGCCTGGCATGGCCCTGGAACCTGGCACAACTCTGGAGCCCAACACAATCCTGAGCTCAGCATAACCATGGAGCCCAGCACAACTCTGGAGCCTGTCACAGCCCTGATGACTGGCACAATCCTGGAGCCCAGCACAGCCCCAGAGCCTGGCACAGTCCAGAAGCCCTGCTGTGTCCTAGAGCATGGCACAGCCCTGGAGGCTGGCACAACCCTGGAGCCTGGCACAGCCCTGGAGCCTGGAACTGCACTCATGACTGGCACAACCCCAAAGCTTGGCACAGCCCAGAAGCCCAGCACAGCCCTGGAGCCTGGCACAGCCCAGAGGCCCTGCTCTGTCCTAGAGCCCAGCACAGCCCTGGAGCCTGGTACAGCCCTGGAGCCCAACACAATCCTGGAGCCTGGCACAACCCCAGAGCCTGGCACAGCCCAGAAGCCCTGCTCTGTCCTAGAGCATGGCACAGCCCTGGAGGCTGGCACAACTCTGGAGCCTGGAACTGCACTCATGACTGGCACAACCCCAAAGCTTGGCACAGCCCAGAAGCCCTGCTTTGTCCTGGAGCCTGGCACAGCCCTGGAGCCTGGCACAACCCTGGAGCCTGGCACGACCCCAGAGCCTGGCACAGCCCTGGAGCCCAGCACAGCCCCAGAGCCCGACCATGTGCACCATCACGGGGCAAGCAGCTCAGGCTTGTGGTGCAGGTTGGAAGCCTCGTCAGGAAATGCAGGAAATGCGTCTGGCTGACAGTTTAATTTCCCTGAGAGGCGGCTTTGCTTTGTCCATCACCTCCTGGCTGCTGCAGGCTCTTTGTTTAGTCAGCTGAAGGGCCGTGGCTGAACTCCTGAACCTCTCCCCTGAGATGGAGCTCAGTGCTGGTTAAAAGTCCATCGTGGGTTCCCCGGGGAGCACATCTCTGCCCAGGCAGGGGGTGGCCGGGCTGTGCCTCGGGGAGCCCAAACATTGCTTTTCTTCCTGGCTCTTCCTCCTAAATCAGTCTCATGTCTCCGACTTCCCGAGGATCCCGCCTGGCTGAGCTCTCACAAAGGACACAGCCTGGCCTCTGAGCAGAAGGCGGTGATGCTTCCCATAATTTATTCTTTCTCTCCTTTTTCCCCCCCCCCGAACAGTGTCATTACCCTTTCCCCAAATTTCATCACATTAAACTCTGTCGCTCTGAATTAGGAGCTCGTTTGCAGGAGGCCTGGAGGGCACAGAGGGGGAGACCCGCAGCCCCCAGCCGCCCCCGGGCTGGGAAGTAGGTTATTATGATTTCCACTCGGTATGTGCCAGCCTGCAGCACAGAGCAGGGAATTGTCCGGCTCATTCAGGAAATCTGGGGCACTGCCAAGAATAACACCCCTGTCTTCTAACCCCTGATTTGTGTCGCTGAAATTGCTTCTAATATTTTCCATTGTTATGCTTTGGGTCTCGCTGAGCTGCTCCGAGAGCTGAGGGAGTTGGGCTCCCTTGGAGCCAGGCCTGGCTCTGCTGGGAGCCTGATGAAAATGTGGTTTTTAGGTGTTTCAGGTGAAAGATTCAGGAAAAACCAAACCACTGTGTAATTTGGCCTGGCATCCCATTCCCTCTTACGGTGCTGAGGCCTGAAGGAAAGGACTAAAAGAAATACAGCATTTCTTGCATGATCAGAGCTGGGAAAACCTGGAGGCTGCAGCCCTGGAACACCTTGGAACACACCTGGAGATGGGGAGTTGTTCCTGCCTCGCTGTGCAGGGAAGTATTTGCAACCCACAGGTGTCAGGATGAGCAGGATGCTTGGCAAAGAGCTTCCCAATTTCCAGTGCTCTGCCAGCACGGGATTGATAGGGGATCACTGCAGTCCCCAGGGATCCCTGGCCATGGAAAGGACTAAAGCTTTAGATGAGAAGATAACTGGCTTTGTGAAGCAGCATTTCATCACGGGTTCATTAGTTCCAGGAGAGAGTGTTTGGGCTTCAATGCTACCTTTGTGTTGTAAATAATCTTCTCTCCTGGAGGGAGGGGGTTTGAAAAACTATCAGGTCCTTAAAAGAGCCAGTGCTGAGGCTCGGGGATTTCAGCTCTAGGGCATCAAAGGTGCAAAGTTTGTGGGGTTTGGCCTAACCCAGGGTGTCCCTGTGTGGTAAAAGAATTGATAAAAGAAAGGCTCTTTAAGCAGGCACATGGCTCTGTCTGGCAAGACGGTGTATTTTGATGGCAAATGTGAATATTTGGAGAATGGCACATTGACCTAAACCTTCACCAAGCCTCCCTAATCACAAAACCTCCCTAATCACTAAACTTCCCTAATCACAACTTCCCCAGTCAGTGCAGCCTTGGCAGAAGGTGTTGTGTGAGCCAGGAGCAGGATTTAGCACGGAAGAGAAATCAGGAAGTCGATTGTGTTCCTGTAGGAAAAACCAGAGCCAATATTGGATGTATGGGAGATTCAATAGTGGGAACACAGTAACGTGGTTATTAAATTTCCATGTACAGTGGGTTAGAACTGATTTCTTGGGCGTGACAAGTTGACACCCACCAGCTTTGGGTTCCTTTTGGGAAGGTAATCCCTGCCTGTTCCCAGCTTGGATTTCGTGTGGCTGCCTCACACTTTTGAGTTGCCTTTGACAATTGATAACTTTGCAGATTTATCTCCTGGTGTGCACAAGCTGTCCTGCCCCAAAACTGCAACCCCTGCCTTGCACTGTTTCCATCTGTGATCCCTTTTTCTCTGAGTGCACAATTAGTGTTTTGGAGCTGGCGTGGGCGGTTTTGTGCCAAGAATTTTGGAGCCATTTTGGAAGCCTGCACGGGGTGCCAGTTATAATGACACGGAATGAAATGTGTAATCACAGACCTGCTTTTTCTGTCACTAATTAGTTACAGCTTTAGCTGGAATGGGAAGAGAAGCCAGGGGGGCTCCCAACTTGCAAGTAGGAGGGAGAAGCTGCAGCCAGCACAGCCCACGTGCGTGGGGGACCCTCGGTTCAGTGCTGCTGTAATTGTTGCCAGGTGGTCCCAGATTGTACAAGAGGCTGTAATTTAATCACAGCTTTGTATGTTTAGTTGGTAACTGACCTGAAGGCCCTGTGACACCATTGGTGGCTGCAGTGTGCTCCTTCCTGGGATGTATCAGTTGGAATAGATTGGTCCCCATGGCTTCTCTTAGGGCTCTCCACAGTCCTGGGCTCAGCAGAGGGTTGGGGTGGGTGAGAGGGAGCTGCTGGACCAGGGGCCACCACTGTGTCTTGCTCTGTTGTCATCAGTTGATGCTCCTTGCTCCAGGTTTGCCAGGTTTTTGTGAGAGATTCCTACCAGTCCCATTACTGTTGGAGTTCAGAGCAGTTTCTTCAATGAAAAGTGGGAGGAAAAGAGGAGGTGAGGGAAAAAGAATGAAGAGAGGAGCTGGCCATCACCACAGCTCTGTCCAGATCAGTGAACAGAGAGAAAATTTCATTGTGCAAATCTTTAAACAGATTTAGAAAGGAAGATGGATGCTTGTTCTGCATCCCTACCCTCCAACAAAGCACCACACACATGACAGTGCCCCTGTTCACAACATTTCTGCTTTTGACATCAGCAATTCCCAGTGGGAAATATAAACCATGGTCTGCATTTCACGAGTTTTGAGAAGCACACACTCCCCTGGAGAAACCATAACCTTGTTAGTGGGTTTATGGGGACGATTTGGAAAGGTGGATTTCAGAAGCCTAATTGAGCATTCTGTGTCTCCGTGTCCATTTTACACTCCGCTGGGTGAGAACAGAGAAACGTGGTTGCTCAGGCTTACTTACAGTTTAGCTCCATTTCACCCTCTGGGCTGCCCGAAGGTGACGCCACCATGGGGCAGCCAGCTCCCAGGGAAGCTCAGTGCAGAGGTGGGAGCAGCTCCCAGTGGACTTTTCTAGAAAGATCCCTCCGATTTCAGCACAAGCAGCTTGTATTTGTTGCCTCGAGATCTTGCATGAGTCATTTTCTGACTGTTTTACCCACTTGTTGGCTGGAAAAGCATCCTTTCACCACAGCCCTGATGTTTTCCTATGATTCTCAAGGAAAGCCCTTGGACATTTCCTGAGGTAATTTCCTTCCTATCCTAAATTTTGAGAGTTTGTGCGTTGAGCATCGCGCTGTCAAGCAAAGAAAAAAAAAAAAAAATCAACTTTCCAAAAGGGTTAAATGTCGAGTCTTAACTTCTTTTTGCCAGGGTCGGGATTAAATCGTGAGATGGTATTTCTTGTTGGGACTCAGATGTTTATTAGTTCTTATCTATGTTACAGTCTCACAAACCCTGAGTTGTACAGCACTCCACTCTAACAAACTAAAAATGGAGCTCTGTCTCTCTCTACAAGGCTTTTTAAGGATAAACTGTCCAATTAAGAAATGACACCTAAATTATTTTTACTTTTAACCCAATAACCAACCACCCATGCGCTGCAATGCCGACTTTTTTATCCAATTACCCAAAACCACACAAACACATGGAGAAAAGGTGAAGGAGAAGAAGAAGGAGAAGGAGAAGAAGAAGGTGAAAAAGAAGGTGAAGAAGAAGGAGAAGAAGGAGGACCAGCCTCTGCCCTAAAACCTGCACTTGCTCTATATATATGACTATATTCTAAAACCTTAAACTCTGAGTTTTCCACTATGTGATGTTACACACATCTATCCAAACTCCACACCCACAATCCCAGTTCTGTCATTCCATTTTGGAAGCTTCTCCATGGCCTCAGGTCAATGCAGTGTTCTCTTGAGGGTCAGAGTCTGTCAGCACAGAAAGTCTGAAATTCTCAGTGACCAGGGTTCCAACATTTAAACAGGGCTTTTTATGACTATTCAAGTGTTCTCTGGGGCTTTGGGCATATCACCAGGGATGGGATGTTTGCCCTTCTGATGATGGGATCATCCTCATCCTCCTCCTTGCACCCACCTGTGGTTATGGCGTTAGTCTCAAGGGTGGGAGTTGCCAAGAGGGATCCTTGCAGCTCTGTCACTGCTCCTCTGGCTTCCAGGGCCCTCACTGCCAGCACAGTAAGCAGCCCTGCCAAATTCCTCCTTGAATTCCGAGCTGGAAGAGGAGAGGCTTTGGAGCGAGGGATGCCCTGATTTATTTACGTTTCATCGTCGCCGTTGTTTTATCTGCAAAACTCCAACAATCTCCTCTTGGCTTTTGTGGTGCTTGGGGAACTTGGATGTTTGGAAAGGAAATACTTATCGTGACTTGCTGTGAAACACAGCTCGGTGCTGTACAATAGCCTTTATTCCTGGCTGCCATCCGTGGCGGGATTTGCTGGAATCGGAGAAGGAAGCTGATTAAAGTTGGGTCAAACAAAGGAACCCCGGGGTCACGGCTGTGGGGTGAGCTGGCCCAGGGCAGTGTGGTCACCTCGGAAAGGAACCTCGTATCTTTGGCCAGACTGCATTTTGGGGCTGCTAAGCTCTATTTGATTAACCTTTGTGAGATGTACAAGCTCCCTCTTGAAGGTTATTGGGTTTCCTATATTTGGTGGCTCACAGATGTTCTGGTTTGGGAACATGATAGTTGATAGCAAACCCCTAAAAGCTGGAATGTTCCTTGGGCTGCAGGGACACATGGTTGTCTCTCTTCTCCCTCTCACTCCTGAGTCTGCAAGGTCCAGTGTGGTGTTTTTAATTTTTTTAATTTTTTTTTTTATTTTTTATTATTAGGGTTGGGATTAAATGTGTGAGATGGTATTTCTTGTGGGGACTCAGATCTTTATTAGTTTTTATCTATGTTACAGTCTCACAAACTGTGAGTTCTACAGCACTTCATTCTAACAAACTAAAAATGGAGCCCTATCTCTCTCTCTCTACAAGGTTTTTTAAGGATGACCTGTCCAATTAAGAAATAACACCTAAATTATTTTTACTTTTAAGCCAATAACCAACCACCCATGCCCTGCAATGCTGACTTTTTTATCAATTACACAAAACCACCCAAACCCATGGAGAAGAAGGTGAAGAATGACTAGCTTCTGCCCTAAAACTTCAATTTTGTTTTATATATATTTAAAGCCTTAAACTCTAAGTTTTCCACCCTGTGACATCACACACTTCTATTCAAACTCCACACCCACAATCCCATTTCCATCATTCCATTTTGGAAGCTTTTCCACAGCCTCAGGTCAAATGCAGTGTTCTCTTGGGGAGAAACTTTTTCAGCACAGAAAGTCTGAAATTCTCAGCAGCCGGGGTTCCAGCAGTCCAGGGCAGTAGTGATTGCTCACATCATCCTCAGGTGATGCTGATTTATAGCACCACAGTAAATAACGAGACTTTTTTCCTTTGCCATCCATGACTCTGTCTGTTCCTTCTGGGACCCTCAGTCCTGTCCTCTTTTGGAATCAGAGATGTGTGGAGGTAGGGCAGCTGACCTGGAAGGGCTGGAGAGGAGCATTTTATCAAAACCTCAGACCCCCTAACCCTGAGTAATCAGAAGCAAGGGCAAAAAGGTGAAGTGTTAATCCATCAGTGCAGGGAACACACATGTCCTCTCTCACCCAAGCTGATGGGGTAAATGTTGTGTGTTTTCCTGTGCAAAACCTAAGAGGTGAAAAACATTTTCACACTTGGAAATGTTTAGCCATTCCCACAGTTATAATTGGTTGCAGCTTTGAAAATCAAACACACATTTTGGAGACCCCCAATATTTTAATGAAAGGGAAATAGTTGGCTTGATTTGGAGGAGAGGAAAATACTGGAGTGAAAATACCTTGCACAGGGAACCTGAAATTGGGGCTTTGGGTGTAACAATCAAGGTCTGAGATCCTGAATATCTGTTGCCAGATTCCACTGTCACCATTTTGGCAGAGTGGTGGGAATGGGCGGTGAAAAAGGGATGGCCAAGGAGACACGAGGACACAAATTATGGCTCTGCTACCTGAAGTTAAAGGCAGAAAGCAGTCCAAACTCTGGCATTTTGGAGTGAACTAATTACAAGGAACAGGCAAGAATGTGAAGTAGAGGGGATAAATCATTCTTTGTGCAGCTTGTCCTGAGTTTGTAAAGCATTAATTGCCCTGTTGCCTCCTGGCAGAGGAAAGCTCAGCTGAACCAGGAGCATTCCTCTGCATTTGCAACCTCAAATTATTTTCATTCCAGGGTGATTTATATTTCACACCCAGGGCAGAGATGACCCCCTGCCATGCCATTCTCTGCCATCCCCTTCTGCCAGACAACACTTTGCTCTTTCCCAGACCTATAATTTGTAAAGGTTTGAGCATTTTCATTACCCACAGGTGAAGGACAGAGCTTTCAAAGAGCTCTCCTGACTTTCCAGTTTCATTTTAATTGTGGTTTCCATCCTGTTTTTAAAGAGATGTTGCCCCTAAAAAATTCCAAAATACCAATGAAACAGCTGTATTAGCATTAGCTTGCAGAAAATTTATATTATTGTTGTCTGTTTCTTGATGCCTTTGGTTATTTGTAGCATGTTTCAAAACTCACAGTCCTTGCCACAGAGAATGTGCTGCTTGAGGATACAGGAAGAAGTCACAAGATCATCTTTTCCTTCATCTAAATTTCTTACTGGCTCCTATCAATGGTTCTCTTTGGTAAATACTTTTTTTGGACAAATTTCTGGTGAAAACCCCTAATTGTCTGGATTTTTATCTTCTTTTTCACTGTTAAAAGTGCTCTGGGTTGTTGGCTTTGCTCATCAGTCAACATTTGTGCTGGATTTTCCTAATAGGATGAGAGGCTGCTTTGGGGAGGGATACCTCATCAGTGACTCATTGTTTCCTTGTCTGTCACCTGTCAGAGGAGCTCTCCTGGTGTGTGAGATGATGGTTCCTCCTTGAGAAAGGATGGAGTGAGTCTGGAGTGGCTCTGGATGTGGGCAGGACGAGGCCGTTTGGTGAACGGGACATGAAAATAAAAATAACCCACGTGAGCGAAGCTCTGCTATTCCACGCCTCACTCATCTTCAAGAAACCCGGCTCTGATCCGAATGGGACCGTTTTTTTCTTGCCTGGGAAGAAACACAGACGTGTTTGCTTTAGAGGCAGGACGCTCCCTGTCCTGGCCAGGCTCCTATCAGAGCTTTCAGCACGGGATATTTTTGCTGGCCAGCCCTGAGCAGCAGCAGCAGTCGGGTGTTTACCCTGGCTGGGCAGCCAGCAGCTCCCCAGTGCTCCTTTTCCAGGGTGAGGTGCTGTCCTTCCTGCTCCCTGAGCTGCTGACAGGGAGAGCATTGGCTCACTCTGGGTTCAATCACCCCGTGGTGAAGGCACAGCCCTTGGTGGGGCTGTGTGAGCTCTTGCAGGAAGCTCTGCATGTGCCTGTCCAGGTTTCAACACCTTTTCTGTTGCCTCTTCGTGGCTTTTTGATCCTGTCAGCTGCTGCCAGTGTAGGAATTGATTTTTTTCCCCCTGCTCTGCTTGTCCACCTGCCATCAGGTGAGCTTTGCTTTGCAGCAAACTGCAGCAGAGGTTGAGCTGGACAATAGTCCAGTCTAAAGCTGTGTCAAGGGAAATACAGGTTGGATATTAGGAAATGTTTTTTACAGAAAGAGTGATAAAGTTCTGGAATGGCTGCCCGGGGAGGTGCTGGACTCACCATCCCTGGGTGTGTTTAACAAAGCCTGGATGTGGCACTGGGTGCCAGGGTTGAGTTGAAGTGCTGGGGCTGGGTTGGACTCGATGATCTTGAAGGTCTCTCCCAACCCAGTGATTCTGTGAATTCTCTAAGTATTACAGTGACCACAGACTGAAGAAGCAGCCGAGTTGTCCTGAGCTCCTTTGGTATCTTCCATTCCTTGAGAGATGAAAGGGTTGTAAATGGAGTATTCAAAGTTTGGGGTGAGGCTCCCTTTAGAGCTCCTTTTTGGAGGTTTGGATGTAAATGACCTTTCAGTGCAGGCTCATTGCTGGAGGGAGGGGGTGTCGGGGAGCCTGGGCTCTGCTCCAAGCCTGCCCAGCCTTCCTGGGAATCCTTGGACCACCCAGTGCTCCAAGGGCTGGTGACCCCAGCGGAGCCCAGCGGGTGCAGCAGGACGGGGGCTGTGTGTGTGGGAGGTGGCTGTGCCGGGGCTGGGAAGGTGGCTGTTGCTGGTGTTATTTGTGTGTCCTGCTGGAAATCAGCTGCTCCACTTCACCCTTCCCTCCCTGGAGCCTCCCAGCAGAGTGGATTGTTTCAGCCACACTCAGGCTCCCGGGGCTCTGATGGGGGCCCAGCACTGTTCCTAATTAGCTTGGCTGTGTTTTGAAGCATGGGCCAGCCCAAACCTCCTTTGGCTTGGCACAAAGGAGAGGTCAGCTGTGGCCAGCAGGGCTGTGGTTAGTGTCTGTGCCTCGAGCAGGCTCGGGTGGCTTTGTCACCCTGCTTCAGGGGACCAGTATTGTCTCTCTAATAGCGCTGCCCTCATTTACCCGGCCTCTGACGTGTTGTTTGATTGACTAAGGACCTGATTTCTCCTGCTAATCTCTCTGGAGCTGTTCAGATGGATGCCTTTGGATGTGTTAGGGCTGGGAGCGAGGGGTTTGCTGGAGGCCAGAGAAGCATAGGACTGCGAGACGCTCAGAGGTGTTGGAAGCTGAAGCGGGAAGGGTTTAGTCTTTGGAAGCAAAGGAAAGCACAGGCAGTATTTTCTTGGATCCAGGAGCCAGATGCTGTTTCCAAGGCGGAGAGACTCGCGTGACAGCGCCAGTTCAGGCTCAGGTGACTTCCCCAGGCCAAGCAGAGCCCGGTGCAGACTTCAGAATGACGGTAGCAAGATACTGTGATCGATGCTTCCAGTGCACGAGGCCAATTTAAAATCCGTTCTGTGGAATTAAATGGCTGCAATTGTTCTTCAGCTGTCAGCTCATTGGAGGGAATCCACGGTTAATAATACCAGGGCTAAATTAAGCAGAGCACTTCTCCAGCAGCCAAGAAGTCCGAATACTTTTATTTATAAGCAGCCTCCTGATTCACAAGGTTAGCCTTCTGCTGGGAGGGGAGAGGAGTGCGAGGCCAGAGGAGATTCCTGCTGGGATTTTCTTGTATTTTGGCTCAGGAAGGCAGTGGAACAAGGGCGGCTTGTGCAGAGCTCGGCCACGTCCTGTGCTATCGGCTTGTCCATCAGCCAAGCATGGTATTTAAGAGCTGGCAAACAGGTAAGGCCGAGCTCTTTGAAGAAATCTGTGAGAGGAAACAAGCCAAAGCAATGTAGGGGCTTATTCAGCTAAAAACCGTCTTTTGTAAAGGGAGTTTGGAAGAAAAGAGAGAGTGTGCTGGAGCCAGGGAACGTCTGCTGTTGTACCTGCTAAAGAAGTGTCCTGGGACTTGTACCAGGGGGTGAGCCCAGAGTCCTTCACTGAGATGTGTTGGTCAAACACGGCGCTGTTCATCACACCCAGCACCACCTCCAGCCCCCACGGAGCTGCAGGGCAGTAACTCTGTCAGTAACTGGGTAGTTCATATGATCTGAGTTTCTAAAGGTGAACTGGAGTACACCAACAGCCTTTTGGATGTGTGTGATGTTGTCCAGCTCTGTCCAGCTCCACTGGTGAGTGATGGAGAGTGTGCAGAGGCAAAAGTAAAAAGCATTGCTGGCCATTTGTTTAAAAGGACACGATAGTGGGTGAAGCAGAGTTAAATTTGATGGGCTCTGGTGGATTTGAAATATGACTGGCTTTGTTCTTTTCAGCCTTTCCTTGGGCTGAGCTCAAGAATTAAGGATTTCTCGATCATTTAAAAGAGATTATCATATTGGGTTGAAGAAAATATACGGCTCAAGTCCTTTGGATGAGTTGTAGCCCTCTGCTTAGGTCTTGGCAAATAAATCAGAGTGGAATCTTTTCCACTGATTTGAAACGGTCACACAGATCTTTACTGCTCCTCATGTTAAGATCTGCCAAGGGTAAGAAAACTTGGAAGGAAGTGACTCATTGAGCCACCTGAAGAAGACAAAACCCCTGTTTTGTTGTGAGGGATGGGTATCTTGGGCCAAGTCATGTGAAGTGCTGGATGGCATCTTCAAAGCCCTGCATCCCCTTCGGTGAGGGCTGAAGCTCCCAGCACCTCCCGTGATCTCCCCTGCCACAGCCCCTGCTCTAATCTCCCTGCAGAGGATTTCCTTGGAGCTTCCCAGCCAGCTGTGACCAATTAAACAGGGGCCAGAGCTGCAAAACCACAGCCTCTCGCAGAGCTGGGTGAGGGCTGGGCAGAGTTTATGGCTCTGAGAGAGGCAGAGTCTGCCCGAGGTGTTTTCTTCCCGTAAATCACCTGGGGAAAGCCAGGCTTGTGAGCTCAAAGGTGAGTCAAGGGACATTTATGGAGGAGAACGGATCATTTTCCAGGCAATGTGAAATGCTCCAGTGTAACTGGACCTCTGGGATCCCATCGTGTAATTGGTAATAAAGAGGATTTGTTACACGAGTGAAAAGGAGACTGAATTAAAGCTGAAATCTTGGGTTGTTTCTGGAGAGGACTGAGCCCATCCCCCTGGTCAGGTAGCCAAGGACCATTCCAAGCTCACAGTTCCTCACCAATTACTGTTTTCTTGCAATGAGTGAGAACAGGATTGTGAGTGAGAGACTAAAATCTTCAGGTCTTTAGTGGATTCACAAAAGAAAAATGACAGTGAACAGCTTGATTCCCTGACTGTGACAGAACCATCAAATTCTTTAGTTTGGAAAAGACCTTTAAGGCCATCAAATCCAATCATTCACCAAATCTTCCCCTGTTTTCAAAGGATCTGCTGTAAGTCAGTGGTGTGGGAGCCACGCTAGCCATGGGCACAGGGGCCAGGTTCCAAGTGAAAGAGGAGGATTGGAGAGTGAGATGAGGAGTGAGGGCAGCAGCAGGAACGAGAAGCATTGCTGCAAAGCTGCCTGGAATTTGTAGAATTAATTTATGCTTAAACACACAGCCCACTCTGCAGTAAATCATTGGTATGTTATGCTTTCCGTTTCTGGGTTTGGAAAGGTTGGAGAAAACATTTTTTTTAATTCATTAAGTGCTGCTTTCTCTGGGGTGTTGTTTTGAAGCTGTATTCTCATGCAGGTGATAACATCTTTCAAGCAGCCTCTGAAATGCCTTATCCCCACCTCAGCAACAGGTTTGCCTTTCATTTTTTCCATGTTTGTTGTGTTTCTGTTTTGTCTCCCGTGCTGCATGGGCTCAGCACAGCAGAATAATGGGTTTGATAATTCAGAAACAAACACATGTTGAGATTCCAGTTGTTACAAATTCCTTTTTTTTTCCTGGGAAGATGCTCAGAGGGTTCCCTCCCCAGAGGTCTAATCCATGTGAGTTATGTGAGGAGAGTAGGACACTTTCCACACATTCTTGATCCGAGTTTCAGTGCGTGCAAGTTCCTGTTGTGTTTTTCCCTTGGGCTGGAGCTTGATATTCTGGGCAGCCAGGATCCCAACTGAGTTGTTTGGTAGTGGAGGAGGAAGAAAATCTCCCACTAACAACCCCCACAGAGAAATCCAGGTGGCACCAGCCAGTGGAGGAGTTTTTTATGGTCACTTTTTACTTTTCTACAAAGTTCAAATGGAAAATGTTACCTTGGAAAATGGGACTCCTCTTCCATCAATGACACCAGGATCAAAGCACCAGCTCAGGGAATTTGTTCCTCTGCAGCTTCTTTATCATGGAATTACAGAATTATAGAGCATCCTTGGTTGGAAGGGACCCACAAGAACCATCAAAGCCGTGCTGGGGCTGGAACCGTGGCCCTGGGACTGGTTCTCCCAGCACATTCCTCAGTAGAGGAATCTCCAGACTGAAAGGAGAGTCCAGGGGACCCTCACCATTCTGGGCTGAGACTCCCCAGCCCAGCATGGCTGGTTTCCTCCCAGACACACTTAATTTTATGGGGAAGCACCAGCTCAGGGAATTTGTTCCTCTGCAGCTTCTTTATCATGGAATTACAGAATTATAGAGCATCCTTGGTTGGAAGGGACCCACAAGAACCATCAAAGCCGTGCTGGGGCTGGAACCGTGGCCCTGGGACTGGTTCTCCCAGCACATTCCTCAGCAGAGGAATCTCCAGACTGAGAGTCCAGGGGACCCTCACCATTCTGGGCTGAGACTCCCCAGCCCAGCATGGCTGGTTTCCTCCCAGACACACTTAATTTTATGGGGTGCAGTTTCCCGTGGCTCAGCTTGCAGACAGTGACACATGTGCTGCGTGGAACGGTGCGGCTGCTTTCCCCTTCCATAATTCCGTATTTGTGGGGCCTCTGCACCCCCTCAACATTCCTGCTGGCCACAGGGCCACCTGTTCCACCCTCTCTCTCTGTAAACCAGCCAAAACCCAGCTTTGGAGGCCAACAGGTGTTTCTAGTTTGCGGTACATTAATGGATATTGACTGCCTGTCTTCCCACCTCTCCAAGCCAATAAACCCATGGATCTGGAAATCCTCCACTCCTCGCTGCAGCAGCAGGCCCAGCACGGGATGCCAAGAGGCCAAGCGAGCTCATGGGCTGGGCACAGGCCCCGAGCCGCTCTCTGAAGTCATTCCTTCGTGTTTGTCTTTCCATTTAGCCCGGGATGCTGGCTGGAAAGCCTGGCACACTGCGGCTTTTCGGGCACGGCCGAAGCGATCCGCGGAATAAACAGACTCCACACCCTGATGTGGTTATGAAGTGGGTATGTATGTCAGCACCCTGCACATGTGAGATAGCTCTCCTGAAAACTTGTGCCCTGAGCTTCATTCTGAGCCACATCTTTATCCACAAAGGTGTTCCACAGGCATGACATTACACCTTTTTGTGCATATTCAACCCCTGGCCCGCCTGTCCTCGCCTCGCATGGGAATTAGATCCATGCCCTTCTGGTTTGCTGTGGTGGTCACACAAGGGTCTTTGGTGGTCTCTGAGGCCAAAGATTGTGGTCTTCCTCATGACTGAACTTTTGAACTTTTCTCCTTTGTGCATGTGCTTTTGGTCCCTTGGTTCTTATATGGGTACATCTGTCTGTCTTGATGAGCTTGGAAACAGAGGAGCCCCTTTATCTGGGTTCCGTGCATCCCTTGGTCTTCTCCCGGCATTGTTCTTTATGCAAGAAGCTTCAGAAATTTGCATTCTCCTATGCCCTTTGTACCACGGCAGAGGTTTCTTAAGTAAAAGGTAAAAATTCAACAAGCTAATTCTACAAGCTAAAATTTAAATGCTTAATTCATATTGCTAACTCAAGTGAACTCCAAAATCTCTATTTTACTGCCATGGCGATTGGGTTTTGTCTTGCTCTTTGCCATTGGCTGGTCCAGACCCATGAGTGGCCACCAGGAGATTGGTGGTGGAAGCAGTTTTTTGTGGAAACCTCAAGAGGTGTTCCCTGGGTTAGGAAGACACAAGAAGCTTCCCTCAAAAGATACCCATTGTCACCCTGTTCTTCTAAGCCTTCTGATATTTAAATTCTTGTAACGAACCTTCTCACACACTTTATGTAAATAATTAATTGCTTTACATTCCTTTCTGGAGGAGGAGAAATTTGATGGACTGTTGGTTTGTCCAGGGTCATTGGAGAGGTGGCACTGTCACCCTCCAATCCACCATCACTTTTGGAAAGCTATAAATGTTGGAGTCAGAAATTAAACTTCCCTTCTTTTTACCTTGGACATTCCAGTGCCCACATCATTTTATTTTGTGTCCTATAGTGACAACCCTGTTCTGTTAGACACTGTTGGTTCCTTCCCCTTGTTCCTATGTCCCTCAGCCACTCCCTCCCTATTCCTTCCCTATTCCCTATGGCCCTGATCTTTGCACTGCCCCCATGCCACTGTTCAGCCCCTACCAAAAAACTCTCCCCAGGAGTGGTCCCTTTTTTGACCCTGAACATCTTACTGCACAGCTGAATTAAACATCTGTGGATACTATGGAAAAACCCTTTTTGCTTCCTTACCCCTGACTTTATTAGCAGCTATTTCAGCTGCAACAGTTTTTGGTGGTTTTCACCCCACTGAGGGAATCTGCCTTTCTTCAATCATGTCTTGTAGGTGGCAGAGCCTTGGTTTGATGTGGGACCCCACTGCAGAGTCAAAAAGAAGCAGAATAACCCATGTTTGCCGGTTAAAATAGGGATTCTTTTCCTTCAGAAATTGATGTGGCTTGCTTAAAGACTGGCTAGACCATTCCCAGAGGTCCAACCCAGCTCCCCTTGCCAGGAGCTGTTTCGAATCACGGCTAATGGGAGTCAGTTCTGTGATTCACGGTCCTGATCTGACTGTCAGAGATCAAAGGGCCAAAATAACCCAGCCCGGTGTAAGAAAGGCAGGGGCTGGCTGGGTTAAGTGGAGGAAGGGGCAAGAGGGTTCTCAGCAGCTCAAGAGGATCCAGGGATGTTGTGCCTTTCCTTGGCGTGCCGTTGTGTTGTGTGAGGGGTGTTGGGTTTCGGCCCCGCCGATGGATGCCAGATGTGTGTCATTAGAGGATACCTCTCCTTACCAGCTGCAAATTGTCCATCGCTTCCTCTGCTGCTTTCACCAGGAGAAGCTTGAGTTCCCGCTATTTCCTGCCCTCTCAGATGTTGTCAGGCTGCTCTTTAGCTGGATTTCTGCAGCCCAAACCAGTTGCTTGTGGCAAAATCAGGCATTCTGTGTTGATTTGTATCTTTGCAGGAGCTCGGTGAGGATTTGCCGTGATAAACTTGCCCATAAAATGACATTTTATATTTAACTTGCAAAATGAATCCCCAGAAAACTCCAAGGATTTTAATGGAAGAATGCTGGAGATGGTTTTTTACTTACGTGAGAAGAAGACATGGCTTTTCACTTTGTGGTCTCTGGTGCAACAGGATATGCTCCTAAAAAATGTGTGTTCTTAAACTGAAGAAATGGTTAAAAAAATAGGAGTACAGAATGCTTACAGGATAAATTCATTAGGAAAATGTTCACACTTTACCTAGAGCTTTCTTCAGCAGGAATCTGAGGTTCCTGTGAGGTTCCATGTGTTTGATACCTCACTTGTGGAGTTCTGTGGATACACCATGTTCCAGGCCCTTGGCAGCTCATTCCTTCCTGTCTGTAGTTCCCACTTTAGCAAGCTCCCTTCTAGAAATAGCCTGAAAGGTCTTATTTTATTTTTTCAAACCAAAAAGAAAGATTCATTATAAAGAGAACAAGGACAACAACTCCCTTCCCTGAGCACTTCCCGTGGCTGTTCCCACCTGGCTCCGTGCTGGCCTTGCCTCGGGGCTGTGTCTGGATGAGGAGGAGGAAGGTGAGGAGCATTCCATGGGCTCCTGTGGCAGAGAGGAAGGAAGGGAGAGGGGAAAAAGACCTGGATCTCTTTTAAGGAATGTGTTTGGAGGTACCTGTCTCTTCCCTGCCACCATCCTGTCACATTCCATGGTTGGAAATGCAGAATTGGCATTGACCTTTCCCAATATTCAATGGAGAGTGAGGGTGTTTGAAATACGTAGCAGAAACAGATGTAGAAAATGAGTTTTGGGAAGCAGCAGACCAGGTAATTTTTCTGGTTTAAAATGATTTAGGCATTATCCCCCTCTGTACAGGCTGGGAACCTGCCCTGGATTGCACAGCAGAGTAGTGACTCCTGGCAAAAAAAATACATTATTTCAGTCTCCTTTTCCCCTAGTTGCTCAGGATCTCACCTCATTAATAGTGGAGATTTTGGAATGTCAGATATTTGGCATATCTGGCTATTGGAGCTGTACAATAGGTCCCTGTGGCTGGCTGTCACTGAGCCCCATCTTTCTGTGGGGAGGTGTTTGATCTGCACCTGGTTGTGCCAGGACTGGCTCTGCCCAGAAACCTCTCCCACACAAAACAACTGCTCCTTCGAGGAGGTGAATTTCCAGTTTAAAACATTACATTTATGCTTTTTTTTTTTTTTAAACTCATGAATCTCCCCAGAAGCGAGTAGCCCTGACCCTTTCATTAGAGACAAAAGGGAGTGTGTATAAATGTCTTTTGTGGCTTGGCAGTAAACTTGCTGAGGACGACATAAAACGTGCTCATTAAATGCTCTTTACCCAGCATTGCTTTTTGTTTTCAGCAGCACTGTGATGTTTCATCCCACCATTAATTGCCTAATACCAATTATGGCATAAACAACCCATTTGCTAGTGTAACTTTTTCCATTTATTTTCCAAGGTTCTTACACTTGACACCCATTATGCATCTGGGAACGTGAGGGGCAATATTTTTGGGGAAATATAAATAACGAGATCGATGATCAATAATTTTACACAGACCTTCCTGTGCTATAAACGTGACCGTGGCTCTTGAGAACCCTCCAAAAACGCCTCCCCCCACTTGGATGCTTTGTTGTATTGAGCTTAATTATATGGAGACAAAGAGACTTGGAGAAGGCTCTTTTTTCCCAGGGATGTGCCAGTTTTTCAGTGTAAGACACGGACTGCTGTTGTGTGCTGGCAGCAGAGCGAGCGGCCTCGAGGGAGAGGTGGGCACTGCCTGGCTGTCACAGACACCCCAAACGCTGCCAAGTGCCTCGAAAGACTGGGCACAGGCAGAGGGGCAGAGCTCACCCCTCCTTGCAGCCCTTCTGCACGAGGTCATCGTCTTCTTTACGGCATTTCAGCTCCTGGCTGTGCTCCGGCCAGAATCTGGCCAAAATTCCGGCCAAAGTGCTGCAGCGCTTTGAAAGGTACTGGTTTAGGATTCCATTTGGAATAAAGAGTGTGGCTTCTGGAGCTTCCTATTCACATGAGTGAGTTTAAGCCTGATAGGTGAATGTCTTAAAAAGACAGGTGTCTGTTAAGGAAGGCAGGAGCCTTGCCTGAAATGGAAAATGCAAACCCCCTGCCTCTGAATTATTATAATTGTGAAATTAAGGGGCTCTCAGGCCAAGATATGGGAATAGGAATAACAGTTCTTAATTAGGGAAGAAAAAAAAAATTAAAAATGCATAATATAAAACAGAATGCAACCTAATCCCCTGTGTGTCAGGATGGTGGCACAGTCCCATCCCATGGGGGCTCAGCCCTCCTGCAGTGCCAGCTGTGGTTCTGCTGGAGCAGGGATCCTGCACAAGGCTGGAGTTTTCCTCTGAAGCTCCAGGGCTGCTGGAGATGGGCCTGCTCTTCCTCTGGGAATGCAGGGCAGAAAAAAACTGCTCCTCTGGGAATGCAGTGGGAAAATGCTGCCCTGGTGTTCCAACCTCAGATTCTATCCAGGTGGGAATGCTTGGCTCCTCCCCTGGGCGGAGCATCTCCCCATGGGATGCTGGAATTTGATCTCAGCCATGCAGGGACACTCACTGGCCATGAACAGAAGATAATTAATAATTAATGGCCCATTAACAGCAGAGATCTCCTGGAGGGAGGCTTGGTTGTGGAAGAGATAAAGAAAAGCTGCCCAATGAACAGAAGAGAACTGCCCCACCTCTGACAGATGGTGATAGAACACACACCCCCACTCACATTTTATAACCCAGGACAGTGAAACATCTGGATGTCACACTGACTCTTGCCATGCCTGCAGAGTTCTCTCTGTCTCTCATGTCTCACTCTGGTAGCTGAGATTTATCCTTTGTCATTGCTGCTCCTGGAAACACGCTGTCAGGCCTGGTGCCCCCAGTGCAGAGATGGGCACTCACAGGCTCCTTGTGTGAGGAATCACAGCTAGAAGGACTCAGGAGGCAGGAGAGACTTTTGATGTTTAGCTGGAGACCTGGGAATGAGCCAGGGTTGTGAGCCCTGGCTGTGGGAGTGAGCCCAGGGATGTGTCTGGAGCCCAGACCTGCTGCCTGGGCACGTGTGATGCTCAGAGCCTTCCACTCCTCCAGCCCCTGTCTGAACCCTTTGCAGCTTAGCCTGGTGCTGCAGCATTTCTTCTGAACCTCAACTAGATCTTGCTAATTTTTAATTCTGTGTTAATCACTCTGGCTTTGTAAGCAGAGAGAAGGAAGCTCTGTGCTTTTCTCACTGCTGTGCTGGCAGCAACTCTTGGTCACTGGTGTCCATTCAGAAGCTACCTGCCATGGGGACACAGCACTGGAGGTCACCAGGTGAGCACAGAGCTTCACCCTGGCACAGATTTTGCTGTGAGAAACAACTAAAAATTGAGACAAACCTGCTGGAGACACTTAAACTTCAGCCTTGGCAAAGCCTCTGTGATCTCACAGAGCTGAGGTTGCTTCAAAGGGTTGGAAACTTTGAAGGAAGTCTCTTCACTTCTGTATAAGAGGAATACAGGTTCTTTCCCAAGAGAGTCATCTTCCCGTCTTCCCATTAAATAGAGTTTTGGCCATACAGTGGAAAAAAATCATCAAAGCCCAGCCTGTGCTCTGAGCTCCTGAAGGGAAGCCTCGGAAAGGCTGCCAGGCACAGTATATTTTTTATTGCATCCATTATATAATGTGTCAAAAAAGAATTCTCTCCACTATGGGGAGATATTTATAGTCCATAGGGTTTTATGGCAGAAGTGGAGTGTCTCAGGTTACCCTGGCTAAGCCAAGCCAGGCTCTGCCTCTGGCTCCATGGGAGCAGCTCTGGGAGCCTGAGGGTGACCTGGGGAAAGGAACAGCTCTTCTGTCCCCCCTCTCCAGCTCCTGAGGAACCTCAGCAGGACCAAACAGAAATTTTCCCAAACTCTCCACAAATTGGGCGTGGCAGCAGGTAGAAACCAGTGGCAGGACTTAGGAGTGGGCAGGAGGAGGAGGATGACTCTGGTCAGTCTGCCTGAGGCTCATGTTGGTCAAAGAGCTGAAAAAACCACAAATGATGTGACATCCATAGGGAAAAAAGTGTGATCTGAGTGGAGAGGGGACATTTGATGGACGTCTTTGTTATGCCCATTAACAGAAGCTGTGTGGAGGACACCTGGCACAGGTATGGGAATACTGTCAGAGCCATGTCAGCTGGGTTCTCTTGTGGATGTTCCCCCAGAACATCTGCACAGCCCAAAGCAGCACCTTGCTCTGACCTGGCACACACATTCCTGCTGGATGGAGGCAGATGAAGAGGTCCCAGAAGTCTCCCTTAGGTCGGGAGGATTCCCCAGTGGGAATGGCTTCCCTGGAAGTGTGGTTGCCTCACCTTGCAGGAGGCAGCTGGAAAAGCAATGAGCAGAAATGTGTTTACCCTAACTGAAATATTTGAGCACAATTTTCCTCTTCTTTAAAGAATAAATACCTTAAAGAGCAGATAAAACCCTTCACAACTTTTCATGCCTTAACTCTGCGTCAAGGAGTTGAGTTCCAAAAGACCTGCAAAATTTACAGACAGCTTGCTTCTGAAACTTTTAACTTCATGAGGATTGAAAGCCCTGACTATGGTATTGATTAAACCTTATTTGGCCATCTGACATATTTATATTTGTGAGGAGTTCAGAGGGAGCCAAGACTGATAATGCAATCGCTCTGGGGAGGCTGGCTCTCACTGGAGAGGGGGTGTCAGATTGCACATGCACGGCTGGTATGTGTGGGAATGATGCCACTGTGATAAAGTGAGCCTGTGGTCCCTTCTTCATCTCTCCTGGGACTCCCCAAACCCAGACAGGGCACGTATGTGAGTGTGTTTGTGCATGTGGGATCACTCCACGTGTGGTGTTGCGTTTTCCTGCATCTTAACCAGCATCCCAAAAGTGCCTCACGCTGATCTTCCTGCCAGAGCAGGTAGAGATCTGGTCGTGCATGAGGAAAACATCACGGAATCACAGGATCATTCATTTTGGAAAAGATCTTCAAGACACCCAGTCCAAGCTGTGCCCAATCCCCACCATCTCCCCTGACAGGGAAACACCCTGGGAGGGCCCAGAGGTCAGGGAGTCAGCAACCCCAGCACCTTCCAAGGCCTGACCCCCTTTCCATGGAGAAATTCCTCCTGATGTCCAACCTGACCCTCCCTTGGCACAGCCTGAGGCTGTTTCCCCTTGTTCCCTGTGACCTCCACCTGGCTGCACCCTCCTGTCAGGTTCAGGACCATGATAACCAAAAAGCACCAGCTACATCAGCAGTGCTTGAAAAGCTACCCAAGGATGACAGATGACATCAGTCTGGGAAATGAGGGAAGAAATAAGGGGTGAAGGAAGAAGCCTGTGGGAAGCAGTGCCCGTGGCACGGAGTCAGCGTTATCTGAGCACCACAGGAAGCTGCAGAGCTGTGCTGATAATCTGCTCCCTGCACACCATGCAGCTCCCAGCAAGCACAGGCTCCTTTTATTCCCAAAAAAAAAAAAAAAAAAAAAAGAGATTTCCTGGAGGTGCTGTCTGTCAGGGCTCTTTTGTGATGTCTCTGTTACTGCAGGTCAGGAGGAGCCAGGCTGGGTTTGTCTCAGCATTTGATATAATCCATAGAAAGGCGTTGGGTTTATAGATTTACAATTGGGTTTACAGAGTGTTAGATTAATAAGGAGGAGAATCTGGACAGGAACTCTGGAGATATGGGAAAATCTAAAATACATCCTTACAGTTTCTCTTTTTCACAACTCTGGTTATGCCTTTGTGTCTTGCATCTTGTCCTTGCCACCCCTGCTGGTGGATCTCCTAGAGGCACCATGGGAGACAGGGATGGAAATCCCAGAGGGTGCTGAGCTGGAGAGAGGGGAAACGACACAAAAAGGAACAAGGAAAACAACAAAGAAACAAAACCCCCACGGAGCCTGGATTTTTGTGCTGGCAAACTTCAGCAGAGCCCCAACACTGGGAGGATTGTGCAGCCTCATCCCCCTGGCACAATTTCAGAGGAAAAAAAGGACAGGCTCCTCTTTCATCCCAAATTCAGCCACGCAGAAGTGCCTGCAGGACCCACAGTGTCCTGCCAGTCCTGTGTTTAACTCCTTAGTTCAGCATTTTACTGCTGGAGAAAGCAAATTGTCTGTTTTCCTTTAGGTTATCAGGAGGGCGTGGTCCTGGGGGAATTTTGATGAGTTTTTAGGGGCTCAAATCCCCAGGACATCACAGCCTTTCTCCCAGTACAGCTGGTTCCAGGAAGGTGCTCTACAGCAGCCTCATTTTTAGGGAATAATTACCCAAAGCTTCTCTCTGGGAGTGTGTGTGGTGTCCTCTCGGCCAGAGGGAGGGGGTAGAGCATCTCTGCTGGGCTCTGCTCTGCTCGGGATCTGTCCCTGGAGCTGCTCTCTTTGCAGTGCCTGTCTCCCATCCAAAACCTGAGGTTACCCCTTTGGAATGAAAAAACCAAACTGTTTTACCCCAGTTTTGACCACTTTTAGTCTGTATAAACTCTACTAGTTTTCTTCTTCTTTTTTTTTTTTTGGTCAAACAAAATGCAGAAACCATTGTTTGCTTTTCTATCTTAAGAAAAGTTACTTCCCTACCAAAAAAAACCAACCAACCAACCAACCAACTATCCACCCAAGCACCCCAAAACCAGCCAACCAAGCCACCGGGGGAAAAAGCTTTTTTAAAGATTATTGAAGTTTAAAAAAACCCCAGCATTGCAGATAACAGTTCCTTATATGTGTATGTATACAACACTGCAGCTCTAAGTGCAGATTCTGTTGAAAAAACAAATTTTCACATGTTTTATTTCCTTCGGGACCATTCTTTTTAAGAAATTGATCTGGAATTTGGAAGGGCATCCTCCAGCCTTTGCTGGCTCCAGGTGTGTGCTGTGAGCTCAGCAGCCGTGACCTTCCTGGGACAATAATCCTGGGTTTGAACACTTGGTTTTGGACTCCCAGATCTTGGAGTATATTCCTTATATTTGTAGAGAACATTTCTTTATAAATGCATCTTCATAGGATTGCTTAAGGAAGAGTCCCAGCAGCAAGGTGGCATTCCCTGAATATTGGGAATTAATCCAATCTTCTTGGCTCTATCCAAGGTGAGGAATAATTAATTAATAATTAATAATGAATTCCCTGAATATTGGGAATTAATCCAATCTTCTTGGCTCTATCCAAGGTGAGGAACCTGCTGGGATAGGGCTGAGGTTGGCACACTGGTATCAAAACTTGGACCCTGGTCCTGCTTTTCCAAGGAATTGGACCTTGGTGCTCTTTCCTTAGGAGTTGGACCCTGGTCTTCCTTTCCCAGTGAATAGGAGGAATAGGACCTTCGTCCTCTTTTCCAGGAAATTGGACCTTGATCCTCTTTCCCAGGGAGCTGGACCCTGGTTCTCTTTCCCAGGGAATTGAATCCTGGTCTTCTTTCCCAGAGAATTGGACCCTGGTCCCCCTTTCCAAGGGAATTAGACCTTGATCCTCTTTCCCAGGGAATTGGACCCTGGTGCTCCTTTCCCAAGGAATCGGACCCTGGTCCTCTTTTCCCAAGGAATTGGATCCTGGCCCTGTTTTCCAGGGAGTTGGACCCTGCTCCTCCTTTCCCAGAGAACTGGATCCTTGTCCTCCTTCCCAGGGAATTGTCAGCATGCAGTTGGTTGAGGTGCTTTGTGTGCTCTGGAGAGCTCTCCCCTTTCGGGGTCACCAGGATAATGCACAGAAATTCCTTTTTCCTCTCGGCTGTGGTTTGTGCTCCGGAGCTGGGGATGGCTGTCACCTTCTGGGAAAACTGGGAAGTTGTTCAAGGCCTCTGGCATTTGAGCTTCCTTCAGACCTTTTTTTTTACCGGAGCTGTAAAATCACCTGACAACAGCCCATGAATATTAATGGATTTTAGCCCGAAGGCAGGGGGAGAAGTGGGGGTTTGTTATCAGGTTAAAAGTGGACGGCTGCTTTCATGTGGGAGTGTGTAACTTCCATAAATAAAACACCAGATGTGCTTGGGTTCTGTTTCCCTTTAAACGACTTGGGAATTCTCATAAAGAACAGGAATGCCAGGAGTTTGTTTCAACCCTTTCCTGGCAGGAGCCACGCAGGGGGAGCTGGTGGATGCCGGGGCAGAGCAGGGTGGGTACCACATCCAGCATCAAATCTCCTGATGCTCTGAACCCTCCAGATTAAGCCAGGTTTACCTGTAAATCCCCCAAACCCGGGCCTGTCTGCTCACAGGATGTTGGTGCAGGTGTTGCAGGAGGATGGTGGAGCACACACCCCGGGACAGTGTCCTGCCCCAGGGAGGGGATGATGCTGTCAGTCCCTTCCTCGGGAGGGATTTGTGCTCAGAATGTATCTGAAGCAAATCTCGCACAGGTGCGAGGCTGGAGGAGCAGGATGGGATTCTTTCAAAAGAGGAATTTTTCATTTTTGAATGAGTGTGGATTATCTGGGAAAAAGTGTGCTATATGGGTGAAAGTTCAGAGCAGTGCTCTCTTCCCTAACTCCTCCTTGGAAACAAAAAGCAAATGTAGGTATTTCACAAGCAGATTATTTGAAACCGTTTTGACAGAAATCACGGAGGAAGCTTCATATTGAATTTGTTTAGGTTTCCACAGCACTTTGATTAAAACTAAGAAGTTTTCCAGGAGCTCCTCAACGTCCACTGTGTGTGACCTTGGAAATCAAATGTTGGTGGAGCCTGTGGGGTGATTTGGGGCGGCCCATACTTGGTTTCAAGGGTGTGTGGGAACCTCCAGGAGTGAACAGAGCTCTGTGCCTGCTCCAGTTGCTGCACGAGTCCTTTGGTGTCTCACCACCATAAACATGTCAGCCCCATATACATATATATATATATATAAAAATTATATATATATATATATATATAAATTAAAAATATATACATATAAAGAAAAATCAACCCCTCACTGCTGAGGATCTAGTGGCTCTGTAGCATTCTTGAATGCTGGCTTGTTTTGCTTTGAAAAATCACCTGAAAATGACATTTCTGGGTGATGTGAAGGGGAGGAGTGATCAGGACACAGCAGCTGCACCTGAGTCATCTGTGCTGTGTCCAGTCCAAGCCAGGATCAATCCTCAGCTTGGATTTGAGCTGCAGAGTTTGTCCAAAGCTCACAGAACTCAGCCCTAAAATGATGAGAGGAAAATCCTCACCCTCAGGCAGTGATGCCGACCTTGTGGCGAGCTGGGGGATGAGGAACACTCCTCCTTTTTTTATGGATTGTGTGTTTCAGTCAGGGAGGAAGGAAGTTCCATAATGCTTCGATAAATACAAGCTCTAGGGAGCTGCAGGAGTGTTTGCAGAGCCCAACCACAAAGCTTATTTTGACAGAATGTGGAGGCAAGGATTATTCCAGCTCTGGAGAAACTCAGGGCTTACAGGGGACCTGCTGAGACTGGATCTGGTTGAAAGAGTAAACGGAATTTTATATGAAAGCTGCAGTTAAACATAATAATAATAATAACAATAATAATACTTCAGGTATGCTGGGCTTCATGTGGATCCACACCTCCCCTCAAACGGACCCTGCATTTAGGCACTTACTCTGAAAATGGAATTAGAATCTATGATATTCTAATGTGAAAATGGAATTAGAATGTATGGATTCCATACTCTTAAGGCCCTGCAGAGTGCAGAATGCCCAGAGTCCTCCTCCAGCTCCCTGCCTGGACCCTGCCCTGCCCCGAGCCCTTGGAACGAGCTGTCTGCAGGTTGCTGCAGAGAGGGGATTAAGCAAATATAAACCCTTGGGGATTTCATTAAGCTCTAGCAGGTCTCAGGATTTCTGGAAAGTAAACCAAAACTTGCAGGGTCTGGTGTTTCTGAGCAGCCAGGGCGCTCCGAGCCCAGACAGGACCGAATTAGAAGAGGCTGAGGGAATTAAAGGCTGGGGCTCTTTGATCACACCAGCCTTGTTTTGATTGCTGTCCTTCTCCAGCTCTGTTCTTGGCTGGAAATACATTTAATTCTTCATGACTTGACAGGCTGGTGTGCTGCTCACAGACAACTTTCCTTGCTGTTGTTGCAGGGCTGATCTGGGGCTGGGTTTATGCTGAATAAAAGTGTCACTTCCAGGGATGGCCCTGCAAGAGCCTCCCTGTCACCATCCCCAGGGATTGCCACAGGATTCCCTCTGCAGCTGGCCCTGGAGGCAGCAGAAGTCTGGGAGTGATGGGGATGGGGCTGGCTCTGGGTGAGCAAGGGAAAAACCAAGATTTATCTGCAGTAGCAGAAGGAAACCCGGAGCGCAGCGTGGCTGAAGCGCGTTCCTGGCACAGCTGCAGCCCATTCTTCTTCCATCCAGCCCAAAAGCCTTCAAACCCTATTTGTCTCCATTTTTCTGCTCTCTTGTAAGAAGGAAATGCTGCTTTACAGAGAAAAAAAAAAATAAAAGAAAGCAATTTCTTAAGCACAGATACATTTTTGAAGTGCCTCGCTTGGTGCCAAATGTCAGAAATTTGCCAGCAGCTGATAAATCTTTTTGAAACCGCCCCATATATTTCACACATCCAGCTGAAACTTGGAATTCCCTAAACTTTAGGTGATTTTGATCTGCGTCCGAAAATAATGGAGTGGTCTAACAGCGATGCAGGGGTGGAGAGCATCTCCAGTGCTGGTTCATGGCTTCCAGGAGGATTTGGGGCAGCAAGAGGATGCTTCCGGGGAGAAACCCAGGTTTAAGCTCCTTCAGCTCCCCCGCGGGAGCTGCTGAGGAGGGATCCGGTAACAAGGGGGTGGTGATTCCTCCCTTCTCACCTGGTGATTAGTCACTCTCTCTAATAAAGGGTAATTTGAGAAAAGTGCTCTCTGTGCCTTCAAGGTCTGGCCCACGCCCTGCTCAGGGGTAGGGAGAGCTCTGGTTTCGGCGGGGGAACGTTTCTCATTCTCGACTTGAGTTACAAAAATTGGTAGAAAATGCATAAAGGTGTCTATTTTATATTTTTCGACCTTTTAGTCCAGATTTCTGTGGGTTAATGCTATCCAGGGTACTTGTATGTGTTTATCTGAAGGAATTTTAGTAGAAAGGGGTAACAGTTCTAAGACAAGAAATAAAACTTCTAAAACAACAGGTCTGTAATGCAGGGAAGTTTTGTCTTCTCATTTTCATGAACAAGAGGGTTGTTAAAGAGTGAGCCAGAGAGCTGGGATATCAGGAGTGTTCTTATCCCTGGGAGTTCCTCCAGGACAGGAATCTTTTGGGTGACATCTGGAGTTTTTGGGCAAGGAAGGAGGGGGGGACGTTTTGTACCTGTTAATGTTGCTTTTTCTTATTGGCACTGAAAGCTGCAAATGGGAAAAAGAGCTGCAGCAAAAGCAAAAAGCAGCTGGGTTGGGTTTTGTGCAGCATCTCCAGCACAGGCAGTGCTGTGGTGATCAAGGTGGGAATCGTGGCCGTGCCTTATACTTTATTGCTTCAAATATGAGATTTTTCTTTCCCAGTTTGTTCCCTGCTCTGCCTTAAACCTGCTCCCAAAATGGAGTGGAAGAGAGGCCCCAGTGTGTTTTTAAATGGAAACCCTCGGTGCCAGCTGTGCTCCAGGTGCCCTTTGGGCTCCCAAAGCTGGAATCGCCCTGCCTTGCTCCGGGTGGGATCTTCCACTGGTGTGAGCCCTGCAGGTTCGGCTCAGAGGCAGGGAAATGCAAAAAGCCCTTTGCTCATCAGAGCCAAGAGCAAGAGGACAGTTTTTGGATGGTGTCACAGCTCCAGGATTCATGGGACAGGGCAGGCAAAGCCTTCCCCAGGCTCCTGCAGAGCAGAGCCCCAAATCTCCCTGGATTCCCTGAAACACCCACCCAGGGCACGCTGGGGGTTGCTTGGGATGGTCATGGCTTTGTGGCAGAGCTCTTGCATGTTTTCAGCCCTGGTTTGCTTAGCAGAAGACCAAAAGTATTCAAATAATTAACAGAGATTGCTGACGAACAGGGAAAGAGCTGTTTCTGTGGATATCGGCTCGGACATTAAAGAATTCCACAGAAAAATGTCACTTTCTTGCCAATTTGGTACATTTGTCTTGTTTTGTTGAAAATAACTGAAAAGTATTTCCTGGCTCTGTACCACTGTAGAGATGTGTGAAATAAACAGCTCTGCCCTTATCTTAGCCAAGTGAAAATATTTCCAGTTTCCCCAGAATTCCCCTGATGAGGATTAGCTTCTCTGATGATTAAGAGGTTCAGGATTTTGGTGGAAACAAGCAATCCTTTTTAAATTTTTTTTTTTATTTTCTGGGGTTTTTTTGGTCATTATTTCTTATACTTTTAACGAGGGGGACAGTGTCAATCCCTTTGCACATATTCTTGGAATAATTTGTAGCTTTTTGCTCCCTGTCTCTCCCTCATTGCCTCTGACTCTCTCTTGGGGCAGTGGGTGCCCCGAGTGCATCCTGGAGCCCCTCATCCATCCTGTGTGGATTTGCCCTGTCTGCAGGTCCCATCCTGCCAGAACAGGACACTTAGGGAAGATTAAGCCTTAAATGAAGTGAGAGGAGAGTTTGCACTGAGCTGCCTCACTCCTGCTTTGCTGGGGTGTAAATCTTTCCACTTGAGTTATTACCCCATGGCTGCACTTCTCAAACAACCCCACTACTATGTCAGCGAGGGCACCCTGCTGTCCTCACCCCTTTTTACATTAATTTCTATTTTTACATCAGATAAGAAGCTCTTTCCAAACTCCCCACATGCTCTCACATGCTTTCAGCAGAGGACGGGGTTGGATCTGTGTTTGTGCAGACGGGGAAGAGTTTAAGGCACTGATTAATGTTTACAGTTTGCAAAAATATTCAGCTTGTGTTGGTCAGAGTCCTGATGGAGCCTGAATAAAGCTCCAAACCACAGGGTCAGATATTTGGAGGCCTGTGTTGGCTGGGAGGGTTTGGAGCCCACACCTCTCCTGAGGGTGGCCCAAGAAGAGGAGCTGGGGGTTCAGAGGTCAGCACTTAAAAGGCTTCATCCTTGGGATTTGATTCCTGGCCTGGAGTGACATCAAGCTGGGACTTCCAGAGTTCTCTCTGAAGTGTCTGCTAAGCAAACTGCTCTGCAATAGCATCAGCTTTGTGTGGAGAGGCAGGAAAATACCAGGGACCAGAGTGTGCTGCTAAGGCAGGAGAGGTTTTGAAGGAAAAAAACCTTCATCTCAGCCACTCAAGTGCTTCCAACCTGATCTCTGGTCAGAAGGAGAAGGATATTGTAGCTTAGTGTGCTGCTTTTCCTGCCCAGAATTGCCTAAATTGTGTTGATTCACTCCCAGCAGAAGCACAGGGTGTGGGTGAGTGTTGTAGTTGAGACAATCCAAAGCAACACTCCATTTTCAGAGGGCTTCAAACTGCTTTTATTCTGGCATGCATGCTTTTTATACATTCTTCAAAACTCATAACTTTACACCTATTGGTCATGAGAGACAAGCAGGGTGCTCATTGGAATAGGCAGCTGCAGGTTTTTCTTATTTATCCTTATTTTTTTTTTCTTTTTTTTTCTGGAACCTAGAATAGACAGCTGCAGGTTTCTCTTATTTATCCTTTTTCTTTATTGGTTTCTATGTCAAAACCTTGGTAGAAAATTCTTTCAGGGGTAAACATGGATCCTCTTTTCAAACTTCTCTCTGACCCACAGAAGTTGCTGTAAAACCTCTTCCCCAGGTGGGGAACCACTGCAGGATCCAGGGCAAACCCCAGAGTTCCTTTCATGCTGGGGTTGCTTGGCTGCAGTCTGGGACCTCAGATGGAGGGAGAATCTGAGCCCTGCAGAGAAAGGCCAAAACCTCTGGCTGTGTTTGGCTGTGGCAGCTCAGCAGGCTTGTCAGGAGGGTGGGATGGCCACATGTGACACCTGGGGAGCCACAGGATGCCACCACACAGGGCTGGGGTCCATGTGTCCATGCACTGCTGGTCATCCCTCAGCTGGCACCTTGTCAAGGAGTGATTCCTGACCTGGAACAGCCTCCAGCAGCAGCCTTTGCCTCCCCTCTCTTTTCCCCTCTCCTTTCCCTCTCTTTTCCCTTCTGAGCCAGAGGGATCACAGCTAGCAGGGATTTATGCAGTGCTGGGCTGCTTTTCTGGAGCCACCACAGAGAAGCAAGTCAGTGCTGGGCCCTTGGGGATTGGGCTGAGACCCTCCCTGAGTGCTGGCACCGAGTCCCCAGGTGCCACCAGCTCCCATCCTTATTTACCAGCTGGAGTGAGTGATGCAGAGTGGCAGAGAAATGCAGTTTATGTGCTCATAACTCTCTTTGGCCAGTGTCAATGGCACACACCTGGTGAGATGCTGGTGTGGTAATCACATATCCTCTGAACAGAGAGACACAGCTCTCACAGGGTTTTCCTGGGAAGCTGTGAGAAAGCTCAGAGAAACAATTAAAACCATTATTATCCCACTTGCTGCACCTGGCAGGCACACTCTCTCTTTGTCAAAGATGTTTACAAAAAGGAGTTATCCCTTCTTGGCTAATAGATGAGAGAAGATTCCTAAAGGCCAATCAGGCCTTAGGTCCACCATTGTTTCTACAAGAACTGTGGATTTCTAATAATAAAGTGCCTTTTTCATGGCTTCTGATGATAAGATCTCTTTATCACTTTTGTCTGTCCCCAGTACCCCTTCAGTGATAATTTATAACCCCTTTAGTGAGGTGCTGGTTCACTCTGCAGGGAGGAAGGGAACACTCAGAAAGAACCAAACTCTCCAAATTTGGGAGAAACTCTTAAATATTTGCTCTTTGTCCCCAGAAAATCACTTCATACCTTTTTTCTGCTGCTGTTTTCCAGGTGAGCAGCAATGAGGGAAGCAAAACAGCTGGGTGAGGGCAGGACAGGGCTGGGGGCTGGCATCTCTTCTGGCTGCATCCAAAGGGATGCCCAGCTGCTCCTGGAATCAGTGCCAGGAGGAGCCACGGGCATGGCCTGGATTTCTGATCTGCTCTCCAGTGGAAAAGCTGTCTGCAGAGGGGTTTGAGACGTGATGTGTTGAGTTTTTTTACAGGAAACAAAGAGGTTTGCTGTGTTGCCAGGGTTTTTGGGGCATGGCAGGCTCCAGGGGAGCTCAGGTGTTGATGTGCCCTGGGCTCTGCCCCAGGAGCAGGCGTGGAGAGCTCTTAGGAAACATCATAAACCAGCCCCTAAACCACAATTCTCACAAGCTCTTGTTTATTTTATCCCTCTAAGCACCACTTGACACAGAGAAGTATATTTGTAATTTGCATGGCCTTCATAGGACAAGGGATTTAGCTCCAAATGTAAATGAAAATTCACATTTGAGCTGGATTGTGCATAAACATAAACCTGATTCAGCACATGGGAGTCTCAGTTTAGTTCCCAGCTGATATTGCACATAGAGAAGTTCAAAAACCTGTCTGGAATATATCTGAGCATGCAGCCCAGGACACGCTGGCCCCAAATCACAGACCTCATCCTTCAGCTTGTTCCTTTCCTCACCTCTTCCATGTTCCATCTCCTGCATGTTTCTGCTTTCCCAGTCTCCATCTGGCCATTTCCTTTTATCTGGAGTGCTTTTTTTTCTTTTTAAATGTATGTCAGAAGAAACATGGTTTAGGGGTTTTTTTAGGTTCATGGTTTAAGTTTAGGATTTTTTTAGGTTTCTTTTTTTTTTTTTTTAGTTTTGGTTTTAGGTTTTAGTTTAGGTTTTAGTTTTGGTTTTAGGTTTAGTTTTTAGTCTTTTAGTTTTGGTTTTAGTTTTTCAGTTTTGGCTTTAGGTTTAGATTGGTTTTAGTTTTGGTTTTAGTTTTGGTTTAGGATGAAGATCCAGCACTCCTGTTTACCTGAGCAGTTGACTGTGCCTGTGCAGGGATGAATTAACTCTGGGGCTCATGATGCTGCTGAGCTGTGAAGCACCACATCACCAGCTCTGATTTATTTGGCTCTGTACACGAATTTTAAGACTGAATCTGAATGAAATTCTGTGAGAGGCAGGGGCCCATCCCTGTCCCTGGTAAAGGATGTTGCTGCTCTCCTGGCTGGCTCCCAGCTGCAGTAATGTCCTGCTGCAGAGCCTGTGTGCTGCCATACTCCAAACAACTCCTGGTACTTAATCAGCTGAAGTAAATTAGGTGAGGAGGAAGCTGGAGCTGGCTCTGGCCTGGCCAAGGATAACTTATTACATAAGCAGGGCTCAGTTTGTGTTTGAGCCTGATGTGCTTTTGATGCCTGAGCTGTCTGGAGGAGTCTGAGTCAGCCCAGCCTGGAGTAGTCTCAGTTTTGTGACCAAACTTGTAGGACACAGAGCCACAACTGCAATGAGGATAAGGATTATACTTTCTGTCAGTTTACCAACCTGTCCAATAATTCTGGCCTCTTTGGTTAGCAATTCCAACATTTCTAAATGCAAGAATTAATTAACTGCTATTAATATGGATGGGCCACTGTTCATTTCCCATCTGTGACTCTGCATAGTCTCATTCCCAGTTTGACAACTGGTAGTGTGGCTTCACAAGGTGTGCCAAGCACAGAAGATGACCACCCTCAATTATCACTCTCCCTTCCATCCCTAAATAGGAAGGACATGTGCAGCAGCACAAGCATTATCAATATATCATAATATTATAATATAATATTATGATATATTATATTATAATAATCCTCCCTGTGCTGAGGTTTTTGTCACAGCCCAAGGAAAGGGGATTGAGCAGTTTTATCACAGAAGTCCCACTCGTTTTGGGAGCTGCAGGAGGAATTCCCAGGTCCTGAAAGATCCCTTTGGTGGCTGCCTGAGGAGTCAGGGACTCCCTGAACAGCTGCTCACTGTGACCCGTCTGCATTCCAGGCAAGGATAATTTAAGATAGACAAGTCCTGGTGACATTTCTGAACGGAGGAACCCAGCCTAGCCCATTTTTTCACAGCTCTGTGGAACATTCATTTCTGCTTGTCAGCACCTGGGTGTCAGAGCTCCCATGGCAGTGCCTCAGGCTGGAGGCAGCATTCCCAGGACCTGCTCTGGGCCAGCAGGGACAATCCATGTCTTGCCACGGGGTGTTTTGGGATGGGTGAAGTACTTAATAACTGCAAGTGGCTCCTGGCAGGGTGGCAGCACAACAGGGCAGGGGCTTCACTGTGGGATATGGGGAGTGCAGCTGGGATTGCTGGCGGCTCTCAGTGACCCCTCTGACATTTCCCCTTCTCCTGTCTCATCTCTTCGCTCCCTTCTGGCATTCACATTCTCTGAAAAAATCCCTTTGCCCAGGATTTTTCTCCTGGGAAGCTGAGAAGCCTCAGAGAAAAAGGAAAACAGTTCTTATCTCATTTGCTTCTCCCGTGCTGTGCTCATGTGGAATGTGTTTGGAGATTGTTCACCCACAGGTGATTGTTTCACTGCATTCTGCTGTGAGTTGTTTTCACTCTTTGGCCAGTCAGGGTCAAGCTGTGTCAGGACTCTGGAGAGAGTCACGAGTTTCATTATTATCTTTTTAGCATTCAGTAAGTATCCTTTCTGTATTCCTTAGTATAGTACAGTATTCTTTAATACAATAGAGTGTAATAAATTAATAAATTAGCCTTCTGAGAACATGGAGTCAGATCCATCATTCCTGGGTCCCTGAAAGTACAATACTCCCTCAGTGCTGAGCACCTCCCTGGGGACTCTGCTGGACCCACCAGGCAGTTTGAGCAAGGTGTGTGTGCACACATCAGGCTGGGCTTCTCCACACCATTTCCAAACACTCACAGCATCCTTCAGAGGTAATTTTTTTTTTTTTTCTCCACAAAGCAGTTGACCCAAAATTTTGTCTGTTATTTTTTGCTAAAATGAAAATATTAATGAGAAGCATGTGGGCTGTTGCCTTGTGTAAATATTAACATGAGCTGAAGTGGTCCCTGCAATGTTAGGAAGCTGCTCTTGGGACACTCAGCAAAGGGGGCTCGTGACTGGAGTCCACCTTCCTTTGGAAATTGCTGCAGCAATAGCATGAAATCCCTGTTTTCTTCCTGGATTCAGCTTGTTTCAAAATTTTTCGCGGAATGCTATTCATTGCAGCCTCAACCACAAGTTTTAATTTGGAATTTTACTATGGCCAAATAATACTGTGAAAACGCCTCCGAGTGGCAGGGCCTGCTCCCCCCAGCTCAGCCCTGCGAGCACATTGTTTCAAAACATTCCAGGAAGTTAAATGAGGCTTTTGAGCTTGCCTCTGGAAAATCCAATAAGCTATTCCTACTTCTTATTTAATGAAAAAGGTAAAATAAAATTCCCTTTCTTGCAGGAAGCGGGAGTGAGCGTTACGGTTTTCTTTGGAGCAGCCGTGGTGGCTGTTCCTCATTTCAGCGTAAATTTGGTGATTAAGCTTTGCTTTTTGTCGTTATTTTAAGAACAGGATTTTGGTGTTGGGTGCTGTTTCAGCAGCTGGCGTTGTTTTGGGGAGGTGTGATGGTAACGAGGCACTTCCACAGTGAAACACTCCCTGCTTGGTGTGACCCCGGGGTCCCCACAGCAGCCTGGAGATCCAGGGGGAGACCCTGACCCCCCTGCCTGCCTTCCATCCCTCCTCAGCCTGGTTTGGGGCAAATCCACGAATTTATTTCAGAGCGGAGGATCAGCTCGAGGCCTGGGGCCGGTGGGGCATAATCAAAACCAAAAGAAAATTCCTAACAATAACAAACAAAAATTTCACAATTTATCTACCACTAAAAAAAAAAAAAATTAATTAAACATTACCAAAATAAATTAAAAAAACACCCCATTACTAAATTATTCAAATATCTATTCAATTAACGTCCCAAACCCCACAGCAGCCTGATGCTCCAGGGGAAAATCCTGACCCCCCCTGCCTGCCTTCCATTCCTCCTCAGCCTGGTTTGGGGCAAATCCACAAGTTTATTTCAGGGTGGATGATCAACCAGAGCCCTGGGGCTGGCTGGGCATAATCAAAACCAAAACAAAATTCCTAACAGTAACAAACAAAAATTTCACAACAATTTATCTACCATAAAAAAAATTAATTAAACATTACAAAATAAAATACAAATTACATTACTAAATTATTCAAATATCTACTCAATAATGTCCCAAACCCCAGCCTGGTGCTCCAGGGGAAAATCCTGACCACCCTGCCTGCCTTCCATCCCTCCTCAGCCTGGTTTGGGGAGAATCCATGGGTTTATTTCAGGGTGGAAGATCAGCCCCAGCCCCGGGGCCGGCAGGGCATAATCAAAACCAAAACAAAATTCCTAACAGTAACAAACAAAAATTTCACAGCAATTTATCTACCACTAAATATATATATATATATATATATATATATATATATATATATAAACATTACAAAAATAATAAAAAAATTAGAAATTACATTACTAAATTATTCAAATATCTACTCAACAATGTCCCAAACCCCAGCCTGGTGCTCCAGGGGAAAATCCTGACCCCCCCCGCCTTCCATCCCTCCTCAGCCTGGTTTGGGGCAAACCCTCGGGTTTATTTCAGGGTGGAGGATCAGCCCCGCCCGGGTGGCTGCAGCCGTGTCCCCCTGGCCGCGGGAGGGTCGCGTTTCTCCCCGCGGGGACAGCCCCGAGGGCGCTCGGCGGTGCCCGGACAGCTCCCCCCATGCCGGGGGGATCGGGGCGCTCCCGGTACCTGCGGAGCGGGGGCGGAGCGGGACCGCCCCGCGGCTGAGCCCTCCGCACCGCCCGCGCACCCTGCTGCGAGCTGCGAGCGCTGCGCCCGCGTCCCGCGCCTGCTGCATCCCTGCCGTGTCCCGCTCCGTGCCTGCTGCATCCCTGCCGTGTCCCGCTCCGTGCCTGCTGCATCCCTGCCGTGTCCCGCTCCGTGCCTGCTGCATCCCTGCCGTGTCCCGGTCCGTCCCTGCTGCATCCCTGCCGTGTCCCGCTCCGTGCCTGCTGTGTCCCGTCCCTGCCGTGTCCCGGTCCGTCCCTGCTCCATCCCCGCCGTGTCCCGCTCCATCCCTGTCCTGTCCCGCTCCGTCCCTGCTCCATCCCTGCCGTGTCCCGGTCCGTCCCTGCTCCATCCCTGACCTGTCCCGCTCCGTCCCTGCCCCGAACCGGTCCGTCTCTGTTCCATCCCTGCCCTATCCTGCTCTATTTCTGCTCCATCCCTGCCGTGTCCCGCTCCGTCCCTGCTCCATCCCTGCCCCGTACCTGCTCCGTCCCCACTCCATTCCTGCTCCACTCCTGCTCTGTGCCGCTCCATCCCCGCTCTGTGCCGTTCCATCTCTGCCCCATCCCGTTCCGTTCTGCCCCGTTCTGTCCGGCTCCGTCCGCATTCTGTCCCCGCTCCGTTCCGCTCCATCCCTCCTCCTGCCCCGCTCCATCCCCGCTCCGTCCCCTCTCTGTCCCCGCTCCATCCCTGCTCCATCCCTGCTCCGTGCCGCGCTCATGGGCCGACCCTGGGCGCTGCTGTGGTGCCTGGGCTGCCTGGGCGGCATCCCGGGCTCCTCCGGCGAGCATTACCGCTACCTGTGGAGGAGCTGCTACCCCTGCTACCTGGGGCGAGCGGGGTACCCCGACCTGCGGCCAGGTACGTGGGCGGCCGGGGAAGGTCCCTTTGGAACTGGGCTCTTGGCGGATTTGGGATACCGGGCTGGGGCTCCCTGCAGGGCTCTGCCTCGAGGGGTTTGACCGCGGATCCCCCCCAGCTGCAGCGTGGAGGTCCCCTGCCGTGTCCCGCTCCGTGCCTGCTGCATCCCTGCCGTGTCCCGCTCCGTGCCTGCTGCATCCCTGCCGTGTCCCGCTCCGTGCCTGCTGCATCCCTGCCGTGTCCCGCTCCGTGCCTGCTGCATCCCTGCCGTGTCCCGCTCCGTGCCTGCTGCATCCCTGCCGTGTCCCGCTCCGTGCCTGCTGCATCCCTGCCGTGTCCCGCTCCGTGCCTGCTGCATCCCTGCCGTGTCCCGCTCCGTGCCTGCTGCATCCCTGCCGTGTCCCGCTCCGTGCCTGCTGCATCCCTGCCGTGTCCCGCTCCGTGCCTGCTGCATCCCTGCCGTGTCCCGCTCCGTGCCTGCTGCATCCCTGCCGTGTCCCGCTCCGTGCCTGCTGCATCCCTGCCGTGTCCCGCTCCGTGCCTGCTGCATCCCTGCCGTGTCCCGCTCCGTGCCTGCTGCATCCCTGCCGTGTCCCGCTCCGTGCCTGCTGCATCCCTGCCGTGTCCCGCTCCGTGCCTGCTGCATCCCTGCCGTGTCCCGCTCCGTGCCTGCTGCATCCCTGCCGTGTCCCGCTCCGTGCCTGCTGCATCCCTGCCGTGTCCCGCTCCGTGCCTGCTGCATCCCTGCCGTGTCCCGTCCCGTCCCTGCTGCATCCCTGCCGTGTCCCGTCCCGCCCCTGCTCCATTCCTGCCGTGTCCCGCTCCGTGCCTGCTGCATCCCTGCCGTGTCCCGCTCCGTGCCTGCTGTGTCCCGTCCCTGCCGTGTCCCGGTCCGTCCCTGCTCCATCCCCGCCGTGTCCCGGTCCGTCCCTGCTCCATCCCTGCCCTGTCCCGTCCCGTCCCTGCTCCATCCCTGACCTGTCCCGCTCCGTCCCTGCTCCATCCCTGCCGTGTCCCGGTCCGTCCCTGCTCCATCCCTGCCCTGTCCCGTCCCGTCCCTGCTCCATCCCTGACCTGTCCCGCTCCGTCCCTGCCCCGAACCGGTCCGTCTCTGTTCCATCCCTGCCCTATCCTGCTCTATTTCTGCTCCATCCCTGCCGTGTCCCGCTCCGTCCCTGCTCCATCCCTGCCCCGTACCTGCTCCGTCCCCACTCCATTCCTGCTCCACTCCTGCTCTGTGCCGCTCCATCCCCGCTCTGTGCCGTTCCATCTCTGCCCCATCCCGTTCCGTTCTGCCCCGTTCTGTCCGGCTCCGTCCGCATTCTGTCCCCGCTCCGTTCCGCTCCATCCCTCCTCCTGCCCCGCTCCATCCCCGCTCCGTCCCTTCTCCGTCCCCTCTCCATCCCCGCTCCATCCCCTCTCCATGCCGCGCTCATGGGCCGGCCCTGGGCGCTGCTGTGGTGCCTGGGCTGCCTGGGCGGCATCCCGGGCTCCTCCGGCGAGCATTACCGCTACCTGTGGAGGAGCTGCTACCCCTGCTACCTGGGGCGAGCGGGGTACCCCGACCTGCGGCCAGGTACGTGGGCGGCCGGGGAAGGTCCCTTTGGAACTGGGCTCTTGGCGGATTTTGGATACCGGGCTGGGGCTCCCTGCAGGGCTCTGCCTCGAGGGGTTTGACCGCGGATCCCCCCCAGCTGCAGCGTGGAGGTCCCGGCTGGTGGCCACCCAAGTGACAGACTGGTGACCTGGCTGTATATAGTGTATATGTACCTGTGCTTTCTATTGTTATATTTATTTTTACATTATTATTATTATTATTATTATTATTATTATTATTATTATTATTATTACTGCTATTACTGCTATTAATGCTATTATTGCGATTATTATTGATGTTATTATTGTTATTATTATTGCTATTATTATTATTAGTAGTAGTATTGCTATTGCTATTGTTATTATTATTATTCTTCAGTGCATTTCTTACTCTGAAAAGTCACTTCTGGCAGAGGGGGAGAGAAACAGGAGTTTCTTCACATCTGTTGCTGTCCAGCTGGGTTAAAGATAGCTCCTGGGCCACATTCCTTAAAAAGCCAAATGCATGCATTTTGCTAGGGTATGTAGATTAATTTTTTTCCCCAGCTCCAAAGGACCTCTCCTCAGTCCAGGACAAAAAGTGCAATTTTCATGTTTTTAGCATGAAAGAATGGTGCCTTTCTCTCTGGATGAGGCTGTGGGGTTGCTGGGGCTGTGTGAGTGTTGCTCAGCAGATTCTCCCCCAGGACAGGGCTCGGTGTTATTTGGGGTTGGGTTTGTGCAAGGGGAATCCTCTGGCAGCAGCAGAGCTGGGCACAGCCAGGGGGTGCAGGCAGAGGAGCTGTGTCAGGGATCACTGCCCTGGAGCATTCAGCCTCAGTGTCCTTTGGAAGCCAATTCCCAGCCTGCTGCAGCATGGGAAGCGCTTGGCCAGACTTCCCATGGAGCAGGTGGAGGGGAGGGAGCCCTTGGTGCTCCCAATGCACATGGCTCACGTGGGCTGGGAGATGGGGACACGGAGCCAGGGGTGAATTCTGCCTCTGCACCCTCCCTTCCTCCTCTGGGTGTGCTCAGCTGCCTCCACGGCAGGAAAAGCTTGTGGGGATTTAGGAAATAATAGAGAATGTGTGAAGGTCACTGAAGAATTGGGATGCTTGGGCGTAATGTAGACATCAAGGAATGCATTATCTCATCCTGGGATAATGCTAATAAATAAATGCCCCAAGCAGTGATATCAGAAGAGTTGTGAGATGTGCCAGAGTTTCAGGAAGGGGCGAGTTGCTGCTTTGTTATTTATAGATCAGATGTTTGTCTCAAGCTCACATTGTGCTTGCTGTCTCCATCCAACTGTGTTGGCTCAAAGTAACTCTCCAAGACAAGCTCCTGAGATCCAGCTTTGTGCTGGATCCAACCTTCCCTTCCCTAGTGCAGAATTCCTCATATCCTGGGGATCCTGATCCTGTTTCTGCTCCTCTCAGCTCCACGGACAGGTAGCTCTGTGCAGGCTTGGCTTTATCCTTGGTGCCTCTGGGCTGCACAGCTGAGGGGTTTTCTCACGGGTTTTTTATCCATCTCGTGGCTCACCCTAAACTGGTATCACTATGCGTTTGCTTAATTTGGTTAATTTTTCCTTTGCTGCCTGAGCTTCTCTTTGAGGAGTTCTCTTGGTGTGCTTTTATAGTCCCAGATGTTGCCTCGGTGTGATTTTTAGGGTCTGCTTGCTGCTTTCCCTGCCGCTCCCATCTGCCCAGCCGGCACACACGTCCCCACAGCCGTGTCCCCTCAGCAGGCAGCTGCCACGAGGCACAAAGCTCTGCTGTGTGCACATCACCGGCAGCTCTGCGTGAGCCAGGAGAGGGAGGAGGTGCCCTGTGCAGCCCCCCTGTGCAGGAGGAGTGGCTGTCACTGAGCTTTGGGGTGCCTTGATGTGCCCCGTGTGTGCAGACAGGCTCTGCTGGGGCTGATGGCAGCGCTGGGTGTTGTGTCCTTGCACAGCCACCCCTACAGGAGGAGCTTTGTGCTGTGCTGGGCACTCACAATCCATCACCGCAGTGAGGTGGGCCTGGTGCTGTGATTTCCTCTCTAAAGCAGCCAGAAACCAGCAGAGCTGTTGTTTGATCCTGTTCCATTAGCTCCTTCAACAGCATTTCCAGCCGGGGGTGTGGGATTCACCTTCTCTGAACAGAGAGACAATTCTCTCTCTCAGGTTTTTTTTTTCCTGGAGAAGCAGAGAATAGAATGATCAGAACAATTCTTATCTCATTTGCTGCTCCTGTGCTTGTGCACAAGCAGAATGCATTATGGAAGATTGTTTACCTGGAGGGATTTGGTAATTGGATTCTGGTGTGAGTGATTTGTTTTCTTGACCAATCTCTGCAAGTTGTGTCCTGATGGTCAGGCTGGAGACAGTCACGAGACTTTGTTCAGCTGAGTTCTTGTTCAGTTTCAGTGTAGATGTAGTGTAATATAGTATAGAATAACACAGTATAATAAAGTAATTAATTAGCCTTCTGATATCATGGAGTCCTGCTCATCATCCTTCCCACAGTCAGGCAAAATTACCCTGATACAGGAGCTCCATTCCCAGCTCTGTGTCTGGGAATCCACTCAGAGTGACAGCCTGCACAGGGAATGGGGTAAAACAGTGATGAGAGAAGGTTGGAGAGGGTGAGAGCAGCAGCAAGTCCAGAGCAAGTCCAGGTGCTTGTTGCTGCGTGCACCTCTGCTCCACGCTGAGTAATTCCTGATTCCAGCCCCATCCCCAGGCACTCAGGGGAGCACAAGAGGGAGCTGGGCAACTCTTCCACCCCACTGCTCGGGGGAAGGAAGAGGTGAGCTGAGGACAAAGCCAGGAACTGAGGCAAGGCAGAGTTTTCCCTGCAGCAGATTGTTCTGAAGCCGATGCATCCGTTCCTGAGGTGCCTTTGGGATGGCACAGGTGGTGTGGGAAAGTGCTGGGCATCTCCCACCTGCAGTGGAAGGAATTCTGGCCTCAGTAACTCCCTGTAGCTCTTCAAGGGCTTTCTCAAATGCCTGGTTTAGGATGAGATGAAAGCTGAGGGTGTGGAAGTGCTCTGACTGCTCCAAATGGCCTTTTGATTGCCCAGCCATGCTTCCTCAGCCTAGAGGAGGAAAAAACTTCCAGGCTAGCAGAGAGGAGATGAAGCATTGTCCTCTCCCATGGCCTCCTTGCACTGCTGGACCTTGCCATGGCTGCTTTGTCTGCACACAGGGAGTGTGGAATAACAGGGCATCCGAATTCCTCAGGTTATTCATGTTGGGACTGTGTGACACATGCAAGAAATGAAGTAATGCAGAGGGTTTTTTCATTCTAATCTGTGTCCATAATGTGGGATGGCTGTGTTCCCCTGCCCACGAGCAGGGACTATTGGGTCCTCTCCATCCAGTCTTTTTACTCCTTGAAATTGCTGAATTATCTTCAACAAACTGGTACTGGAAAGATAAAGTCACTAAATCCCACACATGCTCATCGTGGTGGATTTTAATTAACCTTTTCCCTGCAGCCCTGCTCTGTAATCCAGGCTAATTGCTGCAGGGATTAGAGCCTGGCACTGCTGCTCAGCCAGACAGAGCAAACCTCCAGTGTTCTCCTGCCTGTGCTTCCAGCTGGGCTCCATCGCCTCCTCCTCAGCCCTGCAAGGAGATAAACTGCCTCCCTACCAAATATTTAATGCTTTGCAGAGCTGCTGTTGCCACTTTCTTCTCCCTGATGTGTAGCTCTTGTTGGAGATAAATCAGTATTCCTTCTGGAAGGATCCGTGTGTGTTCAGGGAGTACAGCCAGCCTAAGCCATCTCCTCACTCTGTGCCCCCTTTTTTTTTTGGTTTTGTGTTCACCTTCCCTATTTTTGATTGCTGTATTCCCTGTGTTAGTTCATGTGGGTGTCTAACCAAACCTTTTTTTTGGGTTTGTGTTCATCCTCCTTATGTTTGACTGCTGTATTTGCTGTGTTAGTCCATGTAGGTGTCTAACCAAACCTTTTTTTTGGGTTTGTGTTCATCCTCCTTATGTTTGACTGCTGTATTTGCTGTGTTAGTCCATGTAGGTGTCTAACCAAACCTTTTTTTTGGGTTTGTGTTCATCCTCCATATGTTTGATTGCTGTATTCGCTGTGTTAGTCCATGTAGGTGTCAAACCTTTTTTATGGGTTTATGTTCACCTTCCTAGTTTTTCATTGCTGTATTCCCTTAGTCCTTGATGTAGGTGTCTAACCAAACCTTTTTTATGGGGCTGTGTTCACCTTCCCTGCTTCTCATTGCCTTATTCGCTGTGTTAGCCCATGTAGGTGTCTAACCAAACCTTTTTTATGGGGCTGTGTTCACCTTCCCTGCTTCTCATTGCCTTATTCGCTGTGTTAGCCCATGTAGGTGTCTAACCAAACCTTTTTTATGGGTTTATGTTCCCCTTCCTAGTTTTTCATTGCTGTATTCCCTGTCTTAGTCCATGATGTAGGTGTCTAACCAAACCTTTTTTATGGGTCTGTGTTCACCTTCCCTGCTTCTCATTGCCATATTCGCTGTGTTAGTCCATGTAGGTGTCAAACCTTTTTTATGGGTTTATGTTCACCTTCCCTGTGTCTGATAGCTGTGTTCCCTGTGTTAGTCCCTGTAGGTGTCTGAGGTTTCAGGAGTTGTTTCTGCTCAGGGAGGAGGCTGGGATGAGCCTTCCTTGCAGAACTCCAGTTTCTTTACACAGCAGGGACCAATATTTCTGCTATCTCATTGATCCAAGCCCCATCCCCAGCCCTTGCTGCCTTGGGCTCCTCCTCAGTTGGCTTTGCCTGGTACCCACTGCCCCGTGCATGCAGAGCAGGGCTTGGCAAACCCTGTCCTGGCACGGCTCTGGCTTGCTCAGAGTCAGCTGAAGAGAAGCCTGTGTGCTTCTCATTTGCTCTCCTTTGGTATTGTTAATTCCAACCAGATTTTGTCAGCTCTCCAGTAGGAAAAGAACCCCGGCGTGCCACGAAGCGCTGCTCGCGGTGTCACGTAGGGCTGGGGGTGCTGCTGCCAGCACCTGCACCAGGGCCAACCTGGCCTTCCCAGAGCTGCTCCTGCTGCTTCCCAGTCTGTTGTATTTGCAGGGAGGAATGATGAATCTGAATCCATGTTCTCAGAAGGCTAATTTATTAATTTATTACACTATATTGTATTAAAGAATACTGTACTATACTAAAGAATACAGAAAGGATACTTACTAAATGCTAAAAATATAATAATGAAACTCGTGACTCTCTCCAGAGTCCTGACACAGCTTGGCCCTGACTGGCCAAAGAGTGAAAACAACTCACAGCAGAATGCAGTGAAACAATCACCTGTGGGTGAACAATCTCCAAACACATTCCACATGAGAACAACACAGGAGAAGCAAATGAGACAAGAATTATTTTCCTTTTCTCTGAGGCTTCTCAGTTTCCCAGGAAAAAAATCCTGGGCAAAGGGATTTTTTTCAGAGAATGAATGCCACACCAGTTCATATTCCCATCTGACTCACTGGCTCAAGCCTCGGGCACTCCTGGAGGTGCTGCTGCTGCTGCCAGGACTGGCTGGTGGATCTGCCCCCTCTCTGCCCCTGGGGACAGTGTTGTTTTGGTCACACCATGGTGCAGGGTGTCCCAAAATCTCCGTGGTGCTGCAGAGGAGATCAGGGAGGCTCCAAGAGGGACTCTGGGTGGCAGGGAAGGTGATGGGTGATTTTATGGCTGCTCTCCCAGGAGGGGGTTGGGATGGGGACAGCCCTCTGCAATCACAGAGATTTAGAGGGTGAAAAGTACAAAGGGGGAAGAGGAGCCACGGAGAGAGATGTAAAATTACTGAGTATGAGTAATGGGGTGAAAGTAAGAAGTTTACTCAACACATCACTAAGTTTCTTGGACAGTGAATTCTCAACAGTTTCAGATTAGAGTTGAAGGGAAGCAGTGGAATAGTCATTTAAATGCAGACCAAAAAACTTTATTATGCTGCATAAAACCTTCCCAAACCCCAGTTTTCCTGTTCCTGAGCTGAGGAGAGCCAGTTCTGTGTATTAATAGCTAATCCTGCCCACAGAGATGAGTAGGGAGTGCCTCAGGGGCTCTAGGGCTCTGCAGTATCCCAAGTGTGTGCAGAGCAAAATGATTTAATCAGAATTAGGTTGCTTTGACCAGCTCTCAGACTCATGCCATCACATTTTTCCCCTTGAAAAGCCACTTTGGCTTTGGCTCACTCTTCACAGAGCCTCACTCAAAGCTTATGTTTCACCTCAAAAATCTATTCATTTTCCTTTCTTTCAGTATTAAGTGTCGTGGAAAAAAAAAACCAGGAAGAACATACTAAAACCTCCTAAAAGTCTCAGTCCACTGAATAAAGCAAAAGGCTGGCACTACAGAAATGAGCATTTTGCTGGGTTGAGGGAGCCCACAGCTGCAGTGGGAGCTCTGCAGGAGGAGCCCAGCATGGCCAGTGCAGCAGGACACCCCAAGAAAAGGTTGGAGGTTCTCTGGGAATCACTGGGACAGAGGAGGGGTTTTTATGACCTCTGAGCTTTAGCTTTTAATGTTTTAAGCCTTGCTAAGAAAAGTGCTCTGAGAAAAGATTTTGTATTTGCAGGTAATTTATATTTTGTATGTATTTTGTATTACCACTGCAGAGCTCAGACTCAAACAGGCGTCACCTTTCCCACTCTTCCCCTTCCACCCCTGACCCAGACCTTCCCTTGCTGCTGGCTGATTTTCTTGGCAATTAGTCTGACGAATATAAAAATTGGCTCAGCCAAGGCTGTGCTGCTCCTTTTTTTTTTTTTTTTTTTTTTTTTTTTTTGGGTGCCCTTTTCCTGCCCAGTGGGAGCTGTGGGAGAAGCAGAGCTGGGCTGGGGCACTGGGCACGTTCCTGCACCTCTGGCGTGTGAGGACATGGCCGGGGACCCACCCTGCCATGATTCACTCAGGAAATGTTTCTTTATCTTTCAGTAACAGCCGTGGATGGGAACTGAGCTGGCTCAGGGCTGGCCTTGCTGGGAGGGGTTTGGGGGAGCTGGAGGTGAAGAAGTTGCTAAGAGAAACCCAAATGGAGAGACCCAAGGTGCTGAAGTTTGTCTCTCCGTGGGGAAGGGAATGGCTGGTTGGGTGCTTTGCTGCTCCTGCAGTGGGGTTTGGTTCCCCACTCTGATCCTTCCCAGTCTGAGAGGTTGTGTAGGTGCACAGCTGTGCACGCCCACAAATGGCAGGAATTAAGGAACTGTGCAGCTCTGTCCTCATCATCTCCATGTTTCTGATCATGGCACAGGGAGAAATCTGCCTCAGAAACTTCCTTTGATAAGCAAGTATAAGTGTAAAATATGACTTAATTCATTGTTCTGGAGTCAGTGGGAAAGGTGACCATTGGCAGCTGATCAGAGGAGGATGGTTTGTGCTGGCTAACAAAGCAGACTGGGTTTTTGTGGTTGTTGTTCACTGATTGCAGGTTTGTCCCTGGAATTTCACAAACAGCTTGACTGACTGAACATAACAAAATGGCCAATCTTGTTCCATTTGCTTTCATTCCTCAGATCCAGAGTCGGGCAGCAGAGGATAAATGTTCCTGAGCTCAGACCCCCTCCCGTGCACTTGCCTGAATTTTTACCCACTTTCCCCTTGTTGTTTTTGCAGATGTTGACGAATGCCAGGTGCACAACGGGGGCTGCCAGCACCGCTGTGTGAACACCCTGGGCTCCTTCTACTGCGAGTGCCAGCCCGGCTTCCGCCTGCACACGGACGGCAGGACCTGCCTCGGTAAGGCCCTTGGCAATCTCTCCTTGCAGCCCTTTTCCTACCGGTAAATCCATGGCAGTGAACAGAAAAGCTTGATTTCCTCACTCCCTCCCGTTCTCTGTGCCCTGAATGTGAGATAATGCTGATGGGTTTGGGTTCCTCTGCGTCTCTGTGTCTTCCCTCACAGTTTCTGTCCCTGGGTTCAGAATATTTGCTGTTCTTCCATGTGGTAACATAAAACTGGGGCTGCTTTGCTGTCCTTGAGTTTATTCTGATTCAGGAGAATCCCTGGGTTCGGAACATTTGCTGTTCTTCCATGTGGTCACATAAAACTGGGGCTGTTTTGCTGTCCCTGAGTTTACTCTGGTTCAGGAGAAGTAACTCTCAAGTGCTCTGGTGCTTCTGCTTTTGATTCAGGATATATCAGACATGGCATTCTCAGAACAGATAGATAAATAACAATAATGAGGAATTTCAAGTCAGGCTTCATTTTGACCTCAGTATTTCCTCAAAATTTCAGTATTTTCTCACTGGGCAGCAGGTGTGACAGACAAGTGACAGTAAATGTAGCTGTGTGTGGAACTGTGGCCATAATAATCCAAAACCTTCTTCTCTGGGATGCTGGTCATGCACTCTCTTGGATGGTGCTTGTCCAAACATCACCATCCAGGCACCAGGTTTGCCCTGCAGCTGATTTTGGGCCAATTTCTTGAAATGCTGTTGTCTGCCTGCCCCAGACTGGAGGCTCAGAGTGGAATTTGGAATCTGCCTCCAGCATCTGTGGCTGTTTTAATTAAACCACTGCTTCATTTGACACATTTTCCACTATTATTTTCATATCCCTCAAAAGTGGAAAAAATTCCCGGGCCATGGTGTTTGCAATTTTCTCAGAACACAGTCACGCTCCAGAGTCTGCCTGTGTGTTCCAGTTGGGAATGGTGATGTGAGCAGGAAAAATCCACCCAGGGAAGCTGTACCCACCATGCCCAGCTCTGCACTGACACACATCTGGCCACAGCTGCCTCCAGTACATAGTGACACCCAACCAAGTGAGATTTAAGGTGCAGGATCCCCATATTTCACTGGAAAAAATCCAGAAGGAAAAAGATGGCAAAGAAGGGACAAAGCCAAGCCTGGCAGCCAGCACTGAACTCCAACACTCGTGTTGGGGTGACAAGCTGCTGCTGCTCACATGTAAGTGTGCTGTGGTCTGTCATCTCCTAATTGTCTCTGGGATATGTTGCTCCCTTTCTTGTGGTGAGCAGCGATCCCATGCAGCCGCATTTCTCCTCACGGAGAAAAGCAAGGCACAATTCTTCCCAGGAGTATTTCTGGGTTTCACATTCTCTGAACCTCAGAGAAAGGAAAAACAATTCTTATCTCACTTGCTGTGCCCGTGTTTGTGCCAAAGTAGAGTGTAATATGGAGATTTGTTTACCCAAAGTGATGTTTTTTTGTTTCCTTGGCATATCGGGGCCAAGTGTTGGACTGTTGGCTGACAGTCACAAAAAGAGTACAGTTATGTACAGAGCTGGGTGCTTAACAGATTCAGTTTAGATGTAATGCAACATACATCTAAATATAATATAATAAATATGATATAATATAAAAATACAATATTATAAATATAATATATATAATATAATATAATATAATATAATATAATATAATATAATATAATATATATAATATAATATATGTGATACTATATGATATAATAATATAAATTAATATAATAATATAATAATATAGTTATAATATATAATAGATAATTATAATATATACTAGATAATATATTCAATATATAATATATACAATATAGTATAATATGATAACGTTATAATAATATATAATACAATATATTAATATATAATTATAACCATTTAATAGAATGATATAATATTATTATAATAGAATAATATGAATATTATTCTATTATATCATACGAATATCATATAATATAGAATAATATAGTATAATAAAGTAATTAATTAGCCTTCTGATATCCATAGAGTCCTCATCTTTCCTCTCCTTTGGGGGCAAAAAAATCAACAATAACCCCGCAGCTGCCTTGCGGAACGAAACGTGGGACAGGAGTGCTCAGCAGCCCCAGAAGGTGGAACAGTTCTCAGGGAAAGCATTAAATGCATCTCTAGATGGAGGAATCTCTTCTTTAAGAAGAATTTTCATCATTTTCTTTCGCTCTCCAGGCTTCCCTGCTGGTGTAGCTGAGCATTCCCACAGGATCCAGCCCCGCTCCTGCTGCCCGTGCCCAGCGCTGCAAACCTGCTTTGCATTAAACTTGTGAGCCAATATTAGCCATGAAGTGCAGTGCTGGAATTCATCTGCCAAAAGTGAGAGGTCTCTGTTCAGGAAATCTGATCATGAGTGAGTGGGGCAGTTCCTGGAGCTCTGGGGAGTGGAGCCTGCAGGATCTGCAGTGAGTTTGTGGTGCTGGTACCCCTGGGATCCAGAGCACCCAGGAAACCAAAGCAGACCAGGCAGGGCAAATAATAACCTCTCACTGCATAATGATCTCATAATGTTTCTAAAATGAATCTAAAATGGGGCTTTCTCATTTCAGGGCTGGTGGCTTTTTCTCTTTACACATTTGTGCCTGTCCATGTGTATATGTCACACCTTCACGGAGCTCTGTACTGACCCAGTTGTGAGGAGGGTGGAACATCTTTTCCTTAGAAAAGCTTGGAACAGAGCAAGGCACAGAGGTGCCTCCTCGCTGGTGTTTGTGGCTGTGCTGTTGTACCCACAGATACCAGGTTGCCTTGTGGTCAGTTCTGAGGGATTTGGGGTTAACTGCTCAAAGCTGTTTTTCTCCTCAAGCTGGGATGTCCTCTCATTTTCTGTAGAGATTCTGTGCTGCTAAAACACAAAATATTGTCACTAGATATAGAGAATAGGCCAGGAATTAAGGGAACTGGAGACAGTGAGCATCCATCCATCCATCCATCCATTATCCATCCATTATCCATCCATCCATCCATCCATCCATCCATCCATCCATCCATCCATCCATCCATCCATCCATCCTTGTCCTTCTGCTGAGGGAAGCTCGCAGCTCCACGCTGGGACAAGCCCAATTTTGGGTGGTAGGAAGCTCCTGACTGCCCCAGTGAGAGTGTTCTGGGTACAGAAAGAGGCCTTTGCAGTCAAATTTCTCGTTAAGGGCTGTCAAATCACAGATTTCCTTCTTTAAATGCTTTCTGGTCCCCACGAAACCCACAAAGGCTCCGATGATGGATCAGCAGCACCGAGCTGGAGCTCCACGATTCCCCCACAATGAGGCAGTGTGGCCAAGGGTTAGCTGTTACCTGGGGCTGTGACTCAGGAGGGCACAAAAATGGCTTAAAACCCCTTTCCTGTGCCCAGCTCTCAGCTGGTGCTCTGCAGCTCCCTTGTGCAGGATCCTTTTGTTGTGTCTTTGTTCCGATGGCTGCTGAGAGAGGGAGAAAAGGAGCAGCCGCTTCCACTGCGAGTGAAACAGAACAAAGAGAGGCCTTGGGCGTCCTGAAATTACCTCTTTCTTTATCAGAACCACATGGGCAGGAGGCAGGAAGCTGACATCTCCAGGTCCTTCTCCACTGTTTCAGCAGAGGGATGCAGGCCAGGCTGAGGCTGAGGGGTTTAATGGGAGCCAATTGCTTTTGTTGGCCTGAGGAGCAGGGAGATGGTCTGGATTAACACACAACATGTTTCTGGAAGTTGTCTGAGGTCTGGAGAAATCAGCTAGGGATTACATGATGGAGCCCTGTTTGTATTAGGAGAACTTCAAATGGAGAAATCTCAGTGATAGGGGTGATATAATGAACAGAAGGACCATGCCAGGAGGTTTGTGTGGGCTTGAACTGTGTGTGCAGGGACCACATGTGCTTGGTGGCGCTTTCCACTTTGCAGACAACTTGCACATTTTAGGGAATTTGATCTTTTCTTTGCCCAGTCACACATTTTTCAGCCTTTTCTTAGAATTGCTGGGGGTTTGTGTGATGCTGCAGGAGGAATATCCTGCTCAGTTCTAGTCACAGCTGCTCACAGTCACTCTTAGGGTATCAGCTCGCTGCTTCTGATGGCAAATCACTTGTGTCTGAAGGAAAGGTGAGAGGGAGGGAAGAGGAGAAGTGAGAAGAGAGATGAAAAGTCAGAAGGGCAGCTGGAGGGTGCAGAGATCAGGTATTAAATCAATTGCTGTGTTAGGCTGCTGCTGCACAAATCCACTTCCCGGGTGTAATCAGCAGCAAAAATCTCCTTTCCATCCCTCTTTATCCATTTCCCAGGCCTGAGAGGGTCAGAATCTGGGAGCAGCATCTTCCAGCAGCACTGCACTCCCCTCAGACAGCGGGGCTGGAAGGAACCTCCCTCTCTCAGACACTGAAATATCATCTGTGGAAAATCTGTCTGAGCTGTAATTACAAAAATCTGTGTGATGTACGGGATGACACTGGGCTTGGCAGCCTTGTCACAGAAATGTTAAGCTCGGCAGAGCATCTGGGAATGGAAATATTTTTAGAGTGGTTCTGTAAACAGAATAAAAACCCCGAGCAGTAATTAAAACAAGGCCAGCAGCGAGGTCTGCTGGCTGTGACTGCGAGGAGCCAGCTGAGGAGACCCAGCCTCACACGGGCTCTCTCTCCTGAAATCTTGCACCTAGGAACCCAGACTTTGGATTTTTTTTAGGAGTGTGCAAGGAGGCTGTTATTTCAACTTCAAATTAATCTGAATAACTGCATCCTGGGAGGTTATTTTAGACACAAGATGCATTGGCTTGTTCCATGTTGGCCCAGTGCTTTTCCCAGATGAAGGAATGTTTTGGCAGGCATCAGCATTGTTTGACTTGTTTTCTTTTTTTACTTTAACAAAAAGGCTCTCCAACAAGCACATTATTTATGGCTATTTTTGAATATATGTTATTAAACACTTAAATTTATTAGAATATTTTTAAATGACCACCCATCTCTGCTAGAGCTTGAGTAGTGTAACTCTGACCCAAAGCTTTTCAGGAACGTTAAGTATTTCTGTTGTTTCCTTCCAAATGGATTAAAGGAAATAATGCCAGCACAACTAACATAAACCCCAAGTTCTTGCTCCAGCCTTATGATTTGTATGGCAAAATCTTGACCCTGTCAAGCTGCTTTTATTCCCCCAAATGTTGTTTAGCTAATTAGAAGCATAAAATGAAAAGTTGAGTTATTTTAACATTTGGAATGAGAGTGATCCTCAGCTCTGAGTCAAAGCTCCAGGGGAAGGGTGTGCAGAAAAAAAACAATATATACATTTTTTTGCCTTTATTTTTGTCCTGAGCCAAATATTTGTTTTCACTAATGCATAAGAGCAAGGATCCAGCTTGCCTTGGGATTCAGAGGTGTGTTGCAAGCAGAGACTTCTGCTGGCAGCTGCTTTCCAGGCTCTCCTGCTTCCAGAGCTCTGGAGGTTGTGGAGAGCACTGTGATCACCTGAAGGATCAGTCTGGGGAGAGATGGTTTTCATTAGAGATATTTTTAGCTTTCCTGTAAGATTCCTCTGAGCCAGCACATGAGTTTATTCTGGAGTTTGAAAAATAGGTCAGAAATGTGTGAGACCAGAGCTGATGGTTCTGCTCAGCTTAAGGCAGCCAGGGCTGGGTTTCCATCCTGGGCCAGGGCCAGCTCCAGCCTTGTTCCACCAGCCCAGTCACCAGTGGGTTGTGACACTTTGGTGGCTCCTGAGAGACAGAACGGGGTTTAAAGACCAATTTCCCAATTCTCATAAGAGACAGCTCTCTTTGGAGGAGCTCAGTGCATAAGGAGTTGGGTGGGTTAACTCAGGAGACATCCAGTGCTCCAGGAGGGGACTTGTATGGATTTGGAGGCATGTCATCATCCCACAATGACTTCTGTACCAGAATCCATGAATCCAGCTCAGAAAGTCCTTCCCTGTTTAGTTTCCCAGCTCAAATTCCTCCTGGATCTGAGGTTGATGGTCCTGGAGAGCAGCAATAAAAATGAAACTTCTGACATTGCCCTGGCTGCTCACAAGGTGCTCCCATCCCAGTTAAACATCCCTCTCCTCTGCTGATCCTGCAGAGACATCCCAGTTACAGGAACAGGAGGAGGAGGGGGCTGATTAATGATGTTCCCAGCTGATTAATGGTAGCAGGCTTGTGAGGAGTCCACGTGCTGGGTCACTGGGTCTGTTTTGTGCCGTAGCCCAGGCAAAACCTTCTGTTTCCTGACTGCTTGGAATCTGCTTGTGCAAGGCCACACAGAAGAGCTGTGGCACGGCCAGGAGCTCCAGTTTTTGTCCTGAGCCAAACATTTGCTTTCAGTCATGTACAAGAGCAAGGACCCAGCTTGCCTTGGGATTCAGAGGTGTGTTGCAAGTAGAGACTTCTGCTGGCAGCTGCTTTCCAGGCCCCAATGCTTCCAGAGCTCTGGAGGTTATGGAGGGCACTGTGATCACCTGAAGGATCAGTCTGGGGAGAGATGGTCATGGGATCTGTTTTGTGCTGTAGCTCAGGCAAAACCTTCTTCAGTTTCCTGACTGCTTGGAATCTGCTTGTGCAAGGCCACACAGAAGAGCTGTGGCACGGCCAGGAACTCGAGTTTTTGTCCTCAGCCAAAGATTTGCTTTCACTCATGTACAAGAGCAAGGTCCCAGCTTGCCTTGGGATTCAGAGGCGTGTTGCTTCTGCTAGCAGCTGCTTTCCAGACCCCAATGCTTCCAGAGCTCTGAGGTTGTGGAGGGCACTGTGACCACCTGAAGGATCAGTCTGGGGAGAGATGGTCATGGGTATGTTTTATGCTGTAGCTCACGCAAAACCTTGTGCTTCCTGACTGCTTGGAATCTGCTTGTGCAAGGCCACACAGAAGAGCTGTGGCACGGCCAGGAACTCCAGTTTGGAAGCTCAATTCCCAGTCCTGCCTGCGCTGAGGATGAAATCAGAGCTGCTATGTCTCTGTGTGCTCTGTCTGGGTGACACCGCTGCTCACAGCAGCAGGGACGCCACGTGCCTCAGGTTCCACACAGAAATCTGCTCAGAGCCCTGAGCTGGGGGTTGTTACACCTGGCCCAGCTATGGACACACAGGATACATCTTAAAACATTTTCCCCTGAGTGTTCCCACAACCTGCTGGGCCTCGGTGACTTTTGCACATCCCAGAGCCAGAAACTCAGGTTTTTTTTACAGGAAAACCTGCATGTGCCTGAGCACAACTCTCTGAGCAGTAATGGCTTGAGGCAGCTGTTCCTCTGCACCTGCAGGGACTGTCCTGGCACTAAAGGATGGGAATTTCAGGAGCAGCACAGAGCCTGGCTGCTGACACGGCGCCCTTTGAGAGGGCAGATGCCTGGCAGGAAACCTGCTTCCCTCCCATGTAGTGCTGGACAGGACCTGACCCAGCTCCCTGTGTCCTGCAATCACCTTCAGGGAGACCCCTGGGGCCTCTTATGGTGGGAAAGAGCCATTTTAAGGGGAGATTTAGGCTGGTTAGGGAGAAGTTCTTCCCCAAAAGGGGGATCAGGCATTGGAATGGGAGGTGGTGGGGTCACCAGCTTTTATTCTGCCCAACACTGCTGAGCTGATCTTGCCTTGAAAGAGCAGAGTGCCCACCTGGCATGGAGCTGGGTGGCCTCTCCTGCACTGCCCACAGGCTTTTGCAGCTGCATCTCCCACTTAACACCCTCCTGGCTCATCAAGTTGGTGGTGAACTTGTCACTGAATGTCCTCCAGTCTTAAATTCACATCAGCTTTAAGGGTGGGCAGTCTGCCCTGGCCCTCTGTGAGAGGTGGCCTTCCCTCATGCAGGTGCCAAAGCTGTGTCCCTGTGTCCCCAGGTGCCACCCAAATGTCACTGTCATATTTTCTGAAAAATCCTTTGCCAGGATTTTTTCTCCTGAGAAGCTGAGAAGCCTCAGAAGAAAAGAAAAATAATAATTATCTGCTGGTGTGGAATGCAACAGGTGCACCTTTGATTGGTCCATGTGAGTTGTTTTCACTTGATGCCCAATCATGGTCCAGCTGTGTCAAGGTTCTGAGAGTCACGGGTCTTTATTATTCATTCCTTTCTAGCTTTCTGCCTGTATCATTTCTCTGTTCTTTTTAGTATAGCTTTAGTGTAGCATATATAATATAATATAATATAATTAATATAATATAATATAATATAATATAATAATAAATCAGCCTTCTGAGACATGGAGTCAAGATTCTTATATCTTCCCTTGTCCTGGGGACCCTGAAACACAACGACAACCCAAACTCCTTTTGTGCCACACCTTGTGTCCCCTTGCAGCTCTGAACTCGTGTGCCCTGAACAACGGTGGCTGCGAGCACGACTGTGTGCAGGTGACCCTGGCCCAGCACCGCTGCCAGTGCAGGCACAACCACCAGCTGCACGAGGATGGCAAACACTGCATCCGTGAGTCCTGGGGGGCTGGGGAGCCAGGGATTCCAGCTGGGAGCTGTGGGGATGGGGATGCTCAGATGTCCAGCAGATCAGACTGGGGGATTTCCAGTAAAAACTCTGTGTGTTTGGTTGTCATGGACATGTCCTGTGGTTTGTTCCAAGGGATGGGAAGAGCTGGAGGAGTTGTAGCCAACAAAAATGAAATTGTATGAAGGCACAGGCTGCTGTGGGAGGGGAGGGACAGCAGAGTGTGGCAGTGGGGTGGGATCTTCTCCCTGTCTGGCTGACCTGCTCCTGGCTCAGGAGGGAGAGAAGCTGAAGGGGACAGAACACAAGGTTGTTCTCGTTCATGGCAGCTGGCATTCAAAAGGCAGGAAGGAGGGAAGTCCTGAGCTGTGAAGTTGCTACAGCAAAAGAAACAACTGGGATGTAAAAAACCAGCAGTCAGAGAGGTTTGGAGCATCTGTCCTGGTCCTGGGGCAGGCCAGAGATTGGCAAAACTCTGGGTAGGAGTATTTGGAGCAAGCTGCCAGCACTTGCTGTGTAATCTCTGCAGAGGGACGTGCCCATGCCAAGCTTCTCTGGTAGGGTTTTACCCAGCTTAATGCCAGCCTTCTGCAGCACCTCACAGCGTGTACAGGGATTTTCTGCCTGGGATTCACACAGACTGCAGGCTTTCCTGCTGCTGTGTGCAGGATCCGTGTGGGGTGACCCGGCTCTGTGCTCTGCCTGCAGTGAGGAACCCGTGCTCTGACAGGAACGGGGGCTGCATGCACCGCTGCCACAGCCACCGCGGCCGCGCCCGCTGCGAGTGCCACCCCGGCTACCTGCTGGCCCCTGATGGCAAGGCCTGCCAAGGTGAGTGCCCTGCAGAGCTCCCCTGCAGGAAAAGCTCTGTGTCTGGTGGGTCAGGGAGTGCTCAGTGGGAACAGAGTGGAGGGAAGGACATGCTGCTTGTATTTGCGGAGTTCGCAGATGAAGGAAGGAATGATGGATCTGACTCCTTGTTCTTAGAAGGATAATTTATTCTTTTATTATCTATATTATATTAAAGAATACTAAACTATACTAAAGGATACAGAAAGGATACAGACAGAAGGCTAAAAGATACTAATGAAAAACTCATGACTCTTTCCAGAGTCCCGACACAGCTTGACCCTGATTGGCCATTGAGTCAAAACAATTCACATGAAACCAATGAAACAATCTCCAACCACAATCCAAAGCAGCAAAACACAGGAGGAGCAAATGAGATAATATTGTTTTCCTTTTTTCTCTGAGGCTTCTCAGCTTCCAGGGAGAAGAATCCTGGGCAAAGGGATTTTTCCAGAAAATCCCAGACTGCCACATATGCCTTCCCTTGGGTGGCTCAGGTGGTGTCTGTGCAAGAGCCCTGCTGGAGCTGTCTGCAACAACAGAGCTGCTCCAGGGGAGATTTAGGCTGGGCGTTCGGGGGAAGTCCTTCCCTGAAAGGAGGATCAGGCATTGGAATGGACTATCCAAGGAGGTGGTGGAGTCACCATCTTTTATTCTTTATTTAAGAATAAACTTCATTTGACACTGTGTGCTGTGACAAGGTAGTTTTAGGTCAAAGGTTGGACTTGATGATCTCAAAGGTCTTTTCCAGCCTAACTGATTTTGTGATTCTCTGAATGTCCTACTGTTGTGTGCCCATTTCCTGGGAAACTTTACAGCAATTCCAAACTCTTAACTCTGTGTCTTTATTGGTCTGCACCCCAAGGAAGAGTTCAGGCTGCAAGAAACCAGTGCAGAACGCAAATACCATAACAACAGTCCTTTGGAAGGATGTTTAAAATTCAGCCTACTTATCTTGGGCTTTCTCCCTCTCCCAGATGTGAACGAGTGCCTGACAGGGCTGGCCATGTGTGCACACCAGTGCCTCAACACCCGGGGCTCCTTCAAGTGCACCTGTAACCCGGGCTACGAGCTGGGCGCGGATGGCAAGCGCTGCTACCGTGAGTACTGCAGGCTCAGCTGTCATGTCTTCATTTCTTTTCTGCCAGGGTCAGGATTAAATGTGTGAGATGGTATTTCTGGCTGGGACTCAGATGTTTATTAGCTCTTATCTATGTTACAGTCTCACAAACCCTGAGTTCTGCAGTACTTAACTCCAACAAAGTAAAAATTGAGCCCCCTCTCTGTCTACAAGTCCTTTTAAGGATAAACTGTCCAATTAAGAAATGACACCTAAATTATTTTCACTTTTAACCCAATAACCAATCACTCATGCTCTGCAATGCCGATTTTTTATCCAATTACACAAAACCACCCAAACCCATGGAGAAGAAGGTGAAAAAGAAGGAGAAGGTGGTGAAGAACAAGGTGAAGAAGTAGGAGAAGAAGAAGGACCACCTTCCACCTTAAAACCTCCATCTTGCGCTATATATATTGCTATATTCTAAAACCTCAAACTCTGAGTTTTCCACCCTGTGGTATTACACACTTCTAGTCAAACTCCACACCCACAATCCCAGATCTATCATTCAATTTTGGAAGCTTCTCCAAGGCCCCAGGTCAACGCAGTGTACTCTTGGGGGCCTGGCAGCACAGAAAGTCTGAAATTCTCAGTGACCAGGGTTCCAACACTCAGCCCTGCCCAGCAGGACAGGGCACACCTGGGCTGCTGCAGGCACATGTTTGTCACTGCCCTCTGGGAATTGCCAGGGCCAAGCTGTGGCAATCTCTGCTGAAGGATTTCACAAGCAGTTTTGAGGATGTTTACTCCCCCACCAAGATAAAAATCTTGGTCTGGTCTTTAAAGTCACCACAAAGCCACTTTAGCTGGTTAAGGCAATTGATTTGGAGCCATTTGGCTTCAAATAAGCCAACTTCTGCTCTTGGGGACTCTGCTGGACAGGCTCAGTCAGCTGCAGATGTGTCACTGGAGGAATTGAGCCAGAGAAGGGATCACATCTGCTCCCATCAAGGAAAGAAATAAACTCTGTGATGCAAGAGTGAGCCAGACTGTCCTCACAGCTTCGTGGAGCTGCTGCACCCCAGCAGGGCCAGGCTGAGCCAGAGCCACCAGCCCCTGACAGATGACAGCCACCGTGGCAGTCCCAGTGCTGCTGGGAGCTGTGAGGGTCTCCTTGTGCAGCTGCTGGAGCTTGGCAAGGCTAGGAGGGCAAGGCTTTGCAGGCCACAAACGGGTCTTGAAAGGCATCAAACACAGCAATATGGGGTACCAGGATGATGACATGAGGTTGAAGAGCCTGATTATGTACATATCTTTCTTCTTAGGGACACAGCCAGTCTCACACCATGACACTGACATTGCCCTGGGGTCAGCAAAGCAGCCTTTCCACAGGACAAAGAGCCTGATTATGTACATATCACATGTCTTTCTTCTTAGGGACACAGCCAGTCTCACACCATGACACTGACATTGCCCTGGGGTCAGCAAAGCAGCCTTTCCACAGGAAAGGTTTCTCCCTGCCCTTCCTAGCACATTTCTTTTAAGCAAAACCCTGTTTTGTGCTGCTTTAGTAAGAAAAGAGAAGGGAGGGATGAAAAGCACGTTGTGAAATCTGGAAAGAGTCTTCCACTGTGGCACAGCTTTTGGTTTTGACAAGCACAGATCCATTGGGAAGCATCAAGCTCCCTTTCTTTCATCCTCCTTGGTTCTGAATGCACGAAAAATTCAGCGCTCTTGAAGGCAGAAATTGTTTTCCTGAGGTTCAGGACTGAGTCAAAGCTCCATGAAACAAGTTCCTTTTAGTTTAAGAAAGCTTAATTAACTAGACAAGTTTACAGAAACCTTGCCAAGCTCGGATGATCTATGGCTGCAATTGATGTTTGCGCCGACCGCTTTTGACATGTCAGGAGCTAACGATTCTCGCTGTAGGCATCTGGATGTTTCCCTACTTAGCTGTGTTCTGCTGCTCCCATTTCTGCCTGGCACCAGAACAGCTCTGCTCTGAGGCTGAGCCAACTTTTGGTTGGCAGCACACGCTGCTGCTTGGCAGGAGTGGGAGCAGTTTCATCCCGGAGACTGTCCAGAGCCTGCTCCACAACCCCGTCCCTGAGAGACTGCGTGAGATCCAGAGGTTTCTTTTTATACCCCACTTCCCAGCCCAGCAGTGGCCTCTGTGCTGAGCTATTTCCATCCTTTCCCACTGCAGATCCCCCTCCTCAGCAGGGATGCAGTGCCAGGAGCTGGTGGGGGCAGGCAGGGGCCAGCTGTGTGTGCAGATGTGTCCCACAGGATCCTAACCAGGCTGCCTTTTCCAGGGATAGAGATGGAGATTGTGAACAGCTGTGAAACCAACAATGGGGGCTGTTCCCACACGTGCCACCACACCAGCTCTGGCCCAGTCTGCACCTGTAACTTTGGCTTTAGGCTGGAAGAGGACCAGAAGTCGTGCACTGGTAAGGAACAGGAAAAATCCAGACCTTGATTTCCAAGCACATCCCAGATAATGGTGAGGATCCCTCTTGAGATCTTAGGTCAGGATCCCTCTTGGCTACTGTGTATGTGCACTTCAAACAGGCTAAAGAGGATAGAAACTGATGGAAAGTGAGAGCAGATGAAATGTTGCTCTGCTCAAAGATATCCCCAAACTTCCCTCAGGCTGTACTTGGACAGCACTTGTGACTTGGACAGTAATTATGACTTCCAAACTAATTAGTTTTTCCCGGATGAAACTGCCCCAAGCAGGAGTTAGCTGGAGTCACCCTGCTTGTAAGGACACCTGTAACCACAATCCCCAGCTGGGAATCACAATGAACTTCCCTCAAGGATTCCTCCCTGGATGGGGAGGATGATCTGTTAACACAAAGCTCCCTGATTTCAGGAACTCGAGAATTCTGGCTCAGCATTTGGCAGCAGAGCAGTAAAATCTCCCCAGAACGAGTCAGGGAGCGGTTTACAACTTCTGCCACCACTCTGCAGTGTATTAACACCCTTTGTTTCTCTTTAGATATCAACGAGTGTGACACGGGTTCTCACTGCTGTCAGCAAGACTGTTACAATTACCCTGGGGGCTACGAGTGCTCCTGCCATGCCGGGTACAGGCTCAGCACGGATGGCTGTGGCTGTGATGGTGAGTGCCAACTTCAGAGGTACCAGCTTCAGAGGTGCCAGAACAGGGCGAGATCAGTGCTGCAAACCTGAGAGCCACAGAGAGTTCTGGTTTCCCTTTGCTGCTGCAGAGGTCCTGTCCCCCTGTCCACCTCCCAGGGACCTTGCAGAGGTCCTGTCCCCCTGTCCCTGATCCCAGGGACCTTGCAGAGGTCCTGTCCCACTTCCCTGGCTCCAGGCAGGGCCAGGGACATGCAGGGTCCCTCTATTTCTAATTTGCCTGTTGTCACTCTGCTCAGTTTGTTTAGTGTTGGGCAGCTCAGTTCTAACCGAGAGCTTTGAGATGTTACAGCAACCTGGGAAAATTTTGGAGGGGTCAGAACATGGTGAGATCACTGCTGCAAACCCGAGAGCCACAGAGAGTTCTGGCTTCCCTTTGCTGCTGCAGAGATCCTGTCCCTCTGTTTACCTGTCCCATTGTTCACCTCCCAGGGACCTTGCAGAGGTCCTGTCCCCCATTCCCTGTTCCCAGAGATCTTGCAGAGGTCCTGTCCCACTGTCCCTGCTCCCAGAGACCTTGCAGAGGTCCTGTCCCCCATTCCCTGTTCCCAGAGATCTTGCAGAGGTCCTGTCCCACTGTCCCTGCTCCCAGAGACCTTGCAGAGGTCCTGTCCCCCATTCCCTGTTCCCAGAGATCTTGCAGAGGTCCTGTCCCACTGTCCCTGCTCCCAGAGACCTTGCAGAGGTCCTGTCCCCCCGTTCACCTCCCAGGGACTTTGTCTGGTCCCCGCTGTGACGCTGTCCCCTCTGTCCCTGCCCCGCAGCCATCGAGGACACAGTGGAGGCCCTGGACGGCCGGCGCCCCGTCATCCGCCCCATCCCTCACGTGGCCATCCTGCGGGATGAGTTCACCCAGCTCTTCAACGACGACTACGAGGAAGAGGAGGAGGAGGTGGAAGCACGAGGGGAGCACACGCTGTCAGAGAAGTTCGGTGGGTGCAGCAGCGGTCAGTGCTGTGCTTTGCTTGGAGCTCTTCAGGAATGACGGTGCAGGCTGGGTTTAATTGTTTGGTGAACACAGCAGGCCTGCTGAGTGCCTTTTCTGCGTTTAGCTCTGCTGCAGCCTCCACTTGGGGAGGCTCCAAACTACCCAGGCTGCTGCAGCATCCTCGGAGAGGTTCTCACCCGTGGTGCCTTGTGGTAATCACATATCTTGTGAACAGAGAGAGAGCTAGTTCTCTCCCAGGATTTTCCTCAGAAGCTGTGAGAAAGCTCAAAGAAAAGAATTAGAAACAATTCTTATCTCCATTTATTACACTTGTTGAGTCAGTGATGTGCAGAAAAGTGCACATGTGAACTGTGTTATGGAGATTATTTAGCAAAGGGTAATTTCTTAATTGGACACTAGTGACGGTATTTAGATTGACTGACCAATTAGGTCAAAGCTGTATCAGACTGTCTGTAAGGATTATGGTGTATTATTCACATGCCCTCTGAACAGAAAGGAGCTGTGAGAGAAGCAGAGAAAAGAATGATCAAAACAATTCTTATCTCATTTGCTTCTCCTGTGTTTGTGCCCATGTGGAATGTGTTCTGTTGTTTACCTGAGGTGATTGCTGGATTGGATTCTGGTGATGGTGTTTTGGATTCATTGACCAGTTGGATTCACATGTGTGTGTCGGGACTCTGGGGCAGAGTCATGGGTTTGCTAGTTAGTTAGTGATAGTTCTTGTTAGTGGAATAGAGTTATAGTACAATATAGTATAGTAAAGTGATTAATTAGCCTTCTGATATCATAGAATTCTATGCATCATTCTTCCTGCCCATCAGGCATCATAGCACTGATATTATAGGCTTTTTAATAGTATAATATAGCTTAATAAAGCAATTAATCAGTCCTCTGCAATCATGGAGTCAATGCTAATTATTGCCCGTTCAGGGGACCGTTACTACGACATTGCCTCTCGTTGCAGTCTGCCTGGAGCACACGTTTGGCCCCGAGTGCAGCCTGACCTGCGACGACTGCCAGAACGGAGCCACGTGCGGCGCCGAGGGCAGCGGCTGCCTCTGCCCGGCCGGCTGGGCCGGCCTGCTCTGCAACCAGAGTGAGTGCAGCTCTGTCCTCTGCTCCAGGCTCTGCCTGAGCTGAGCCTCACCTCTCTCTCCCTCCCCAGCTTGCCCAGCCGGCACCTTCGGCATCAACTGCAGCCAGAGCTGCCGGTGCCAGAACGGCGGCACCTGCGACCCTGCCAGCGGCGCCTGCCGCTGCCCGCCCGGCGTGGCCGGAGAGCTCTGCCAGGATGGTGAGTCCAGAGTCCCCTCAGCCTCTCTGTGCTGCTGGGGGCCATCCCTGTCCTCCTCCTCCTTCCTGGTGTCAATGTCTTAGCAGAGATTTGCCACCACTTGATGTGGTGCGAGTTTTCCCCAGCCAGCTCCCAGCACTGCGCCGGGAGTGGGCTGTTCCCTGAAAGCAGCACAGTCTGGGATACAGAGGACACAGAGGACAGCCTTGACCTCTCAGAGCCCTGTGGGTGGGTTATTTCTGTCCCAGCCAGTGGAGTTGCTGGTGACAGTGAGTGCAGAGCTGATGGGTGCCCTGGAGCACCATGAAGTGACATCCCCTGTGACACTGCGCAGCTAATTTGGAGCTGGTGTAGGGAATCTGATCTATCTCCCCCTGTAGGGCTTAAACCCTATGGCAGAAGTTGTTAAGTGTCCAGAGCAGGAGCAAGGATAAGGGAGAGGCATTCAGAATGGTTTCCAAAAGGATTTATTCCATGTAAGGGTCAGGGGCCAAAGACACAGAACGATGATGGTGTGTAAGCGTTTTTAAACGGGGGCGGTTTAAGGGGAGGGGATAAATCAGCAGCTAATTGCAGATATCCTGGGGAGGGGTAAAGGGCAGGTTCACAAAAGCATCTTCCAGTGAGGGATTTAGTGGAGGGGTTTGGGGTGATATTGAACTTTAGGGGATTTCTGAAAGGGAACTCCAAGCAGGGGGTTGGCAGCAGGCAGGATTGACAGGGAACTCAGGGTAGATCAGCAGCATCTTCCAGCTCTCTTGTTGAGCCATCCCAGTGAGAGCAGCTCCAACACATTCCTGCTCCATCTGAGTCTATCAGCCACTGAGCCTTGTGTGGAAAAATGTCATTTTAAACAGCAAAAGGAGTGGTAAATGGCACTCTTCCCCCAAAAAACAGTGCTACAGGTGTTCTGTCTTTGCACTCAAAGACCTTTGCAGTCCCTGTTCTCTGCTCATCCATGACTGGGGGCAGGGATCTCTATTTCATAGGGCATTCAGTGGCAGACACAGGAAAGAATGTCAAACCCACAATTTCCATGGTTAATTTCCATGGAAACTGTGGAGGTATTTTCCACCCAAAGCATTGGAAAGCTGTGACAGCAGCAGTTACCCAAAGTACCCAGAGTACCCAAAGGAGGTGTCACTGCTGGTGATGCTCATTTCTTGCTCCCAAAGGGTTAAAATTTGGGGGACATAATTTGAAAACCAGAAAGAGGGAGACAATGAGAGATTCAGACAAAAGGACTTCAGTCACATGTTGGGAGCATATGGGAACTATTACTGAAGGAGGAGAGTGAAGCAGAATGCAAATGAACACAAGAGATACCCCGACCTCTTCTTTCTGTAGGAAGGAGGTGGTTGAGAGGGACAGAGAGAAAACAGGAAGGTAAAATGAAAATAAACAATGCAGAATTGCTCTGTTGTCCTAAGGTGGCATTTCCTCTGCTCCTCTGTTTGTAGGGACAAGGCACGTGCTGCTGGGCAGCTGCTGGCCAGAGCACTCTGCTGACACAGCCTGTCTGCCATGTGCTTCCAATATCGAGATCTTTAGCATAACAGAGAAAAAACAGTAATTTTATTCACTTAATAGTGCAAATATCCCTGTGGCTTTTCAACAGGAGCATCCTCGTGGGTTGCTTTCTCACGGAGGACAGCCTTGACCTTTCAGAGCCCTGTGCGTGGGTTATTTTTGTCCCAGCCAGCGGAGTTGCTGGTGACAGTGAGTGCAGAGCTGATGGGTGCCCTGGAGCACCATGAAGTGACATCCCCTGTGACACTGCACAGCTGATTTGGAGCTGGTGCAGGGAATCTGATCTCTCTCCCCCTGGCTGCATTCCTTCCCTCGCTGCATCCCTGCTCCGGTTCCGAGAACTGAACACAGCTCTGGTTCCGGTGTGTTTCTCTCAATCAAAACAAACTGCTGAAACTGGCTCATCTTCCCAGGACACCTCTCTCTGTTACTAGGGTGCCCCAAGGGATTTTTCGGGAAGCACTGCAGGAAGAAGTGCAACTGTGCCAACCGGGGTCACTGCCACCGGATCTACGGCGCCTGTCTCTGCGATCCCGGCCTGTACGGCCGGTTCTGCCACTTGGGTACGCTGGGATTATCCCTGAATTCCAACCCTTCTGGCAAGGAGCTTTCTGCCCCTCGCTGACCAGCTCTTCCCTGTCCCTGCAGCGTGCCCCAAGTGGGCGTTTGGGGCCGGCTGCTCGGAGGAGTGTCGGTGCCTGCAGCGCAACTCGCGGGACTGCGACGCCAGGGACGGCTCCTGCCGCTGCAAGCCCGGCTACCGCGGCCAGCGCTGCCAGGACAGTGAGTGAGGCACAGGGCCACACCTTCAGATGGCTTGGAAAACACCTCTGAGGTCGTCATACCCAACCTGTGACCCAACACCACCTTGGCACCCAGACCGTGGCACTGAGTGCCGCATCCAGGCTTTTCTTAAACCCCTCCAGGGATGGGGATGCCACCACCTCTCTGGGCAGCCCATTCCAATGCCCAGTCACCCTTTCTGTGAAGAATTTCTTTCTAATGTCCAGCCTAAACCTCTCCTGGTGCAGCTTAAGGCTGTGTCTTCTTGTTCCTGATCCCCCCTGGCTGCACCATCCTGGCAGGGAGTGATGAGGGCTGTGCTGAGCCTCCTCTTCTCCAGGCTCAATAACCCCAGCTGCCTCAGCTGCTCCTCAGAGGATTTGTGTCCTGGACCCCTCACCAGCCTTGTTGCCCTTCTCTGGACACACTCCAGCCCCTCCAAGTCCTTCCTAAATGGGGGGCCCAGAACTAGACACAGCACTCGAGGTACTGCCCAAGCAGTGCCCAGCACAGGGGAAGAATCCCTGCCCTGCTCCTGCTGGCCAGACCATTCCTGATCCAGGCCAGGAGCTATTGGTCTTCTTGGCCACCTGGGCACACTGCTGGCTCATGTCCAGCCTGCTGTCCATCAGTCCCTGCAGGTCCCTTTCTGCCTGGCTGCTGTCCAACCACTCTGTCCCCAGCCTGTAGCACTGCAGGGGTTGTTGTGGCCAAAGTGCAGGACTCAGCACTGGGACTTGTTAAACCTGGATGTGTCCCATCTATCCAGCCTGTCCAGGTACCCCTGCAGAGCCCTCCCTCCCTTCAGCAGATCCACACTCACACACTGGTGTCATTATGTCCCCACAAATCATCCCCAGATCATCCCCCTTTTTACTAACATGGCCTCTTTTCCCCATTAATTTTCTCAGGGGAAAGCTCTGCTTGCTTTCCACCCTCCCAGACTGTCTCACCTCCTGCTCACTCAGCAGCACACCGTGCTCACACTCAGCCACGTTCAGTGGTCAGCAGGAGCTGTGTGGTGGGTGGGGACAGCTGTGACAGTGGGATGTGGGACAGCTGTGACAGTGGCTGGTGGGACAGCTGTGACAGTGGCTGGTGGAGCTTGGAAGGGTTCTCAGCACCCAGGGGCAAGGAGTAACTTCAGAGCTTCTTTCTCTCTAATTCTGGCTGTTCACAGGCTGTGACCCTGGGTTTTATGGGGATGGCTGCAAGAAGAAGTGCAGCTGCTCTGCAGGAGTGCCCTGTGACCCTGTCACCGGGGAGTGTCACAAGGAGTGTCCCCCAGGCTACCACGGCGAGCACTGCGACCAAGGTGAGGCAGGGCCCTGCAGGGCAGCTCTGAGTGTGCTGGAAACTCACCAGTCCTCAGCATTTTGCTTCACAAAACGACACAAAAGCACTTCCAGAACCCCCTGAGAGCCCCAACCCACTGCAGATGATCTGATGGGTGGCCAGCAGGGACTTCAGGGGACACAGGAGCTGCCATCCACAGGTCTCTGTGAGACACTGCTGCCTCTGGAAAGTGGGAGAGACAATTCCTGCTATAAGATTCAGAAGAGGAGAACAAGGTTTCTCTTCACCCTGCCACTGGACATCTCTGTGTGGGTTGATTGGGATCTAATTATCTTTCCCTGGCCTTGATGTATTTTCCCTTCCAGGCAATCCCTGCCCAGCACAACCAGTATCACATTTTCTGCTCTGTTCTCTAATTTTTTTTGAAAACTCTGTTTCCTCTGCAAGTGCAAAGGAGTGTTTTACCTTTAATTTACATTAGGATTCAAACTTCTGCCTCTGTATGAACCTCCTAGACAGTTTTGTGCTCTTCCATGCAGGGCCAGTTGATGGGATGGTGACTGAGCTGCCCAGCTCTGTGGATGTCTAACTGTGTCTAGCACTCAGGGTGCAGATTTCAAGATTCTGGGGGTGGTTTGTGTGCCAGAGATCTTCACTTTGGGCAGACAAAGGTGCTTTGAGAGAACCTAAAGGCAGTGAGTCATTGGCCCGAGGTGATGATTACAAAATATGAGCACAGTGTTTGGAAAAGAATAAGTTCTGCCAACCACAGAGCTGAGTGGCAACTGAAAAGCCAACCCACTGCTGCCCTTGTCAGGCTGGGGCCTCCTGAACCCCCTTCAGCTGGTTAGGACCTGCAGAAAATGCAGAAAGTTAGACATTTGGAGACAGACTGCAGCAGCAGCAGACACTGCATGGAGAGGTTGGAAGTGGCCAGCATCTGGATTTGGATTGGAGCATCCCAGGAGCTTCTGCACTAACTGATGTTTAGCCAAGCACTGCTTCACCCCAGCCCAGAAGCTGCAACCATCAGCCTCATTGATCTGCCAGCAAAGGGTCGTGGTGCAGAGCCCCATCTCTGACAGAACAAGAGCTGCAGAAAGCAGCAAAAATCCCGATGCAATTGCTAACCACAGTGCTGGAAGGAGAGATGGGAGCAGCTCCTGCAGGGCTGTGCTCCCTGGCAGGGTCTGACAGCCCTGAGCCCCCCGTGGGGGCATGCTGTGGCCCCTGGAGCTTTGTCAGGCTGGGTGCTCCCGCTCAGGATATTTTTAAAAAGGGTAAGAAAGGAGCTGAAGGCTGTAGGGGGGAGTCACAGGAAATAACACAAATATTTGTATAGAAATAGTAGGCTCTTGGCTGTTGTTCGGATCTGGAAATTATTAAAGGGTGAAGACAAACATCTGCCATCAATTAGCAAAGAGGAGGAATAACAAAAACTCCACTGTGTCACTGGAAATGGAGGCGCTGCGTTTCCTCCGCGGTTTGTCGGTGCCGGCGTGTTCCCCTCTGCTGAAGCTTTTCAGAACATTGGCTTTGGTGAGCATGGAGCTCTCATGGGGGACTCAGAGAGGATTTAAGGATCTTTGCTGTGGAGCCCTCAGTTTGCATGTCACCAGCTCGTTGCTAAATTGTGGCACGGGGTGCGAAGATCAAAGCGAGCTGGGATCAGCAGGACCACGCTGGCATCAGAGCAGAGGGAAGGAAAAGCACTTATTGCTCCTCTGGATGAGGATGTTCCTTCTTTCCTTCTTTCCATCTGTGTCCTGCTGCAAACCTGGCTGTTTCTTAAAATCCTGCTGCTAAGATCTGGAGGCATTCATCCAGAGAGGTAAAAACCCCCAGAGCACCTTGGAAAAGCCAAGGGTGGTTTGGTGTGGGGCTGTGACCCTGGTGTTCTGCACCCCAGCCCAGAGACAGCAGCGTGCCTTGGGCAGAGTCCTTGTCCAAAGACTGGAGATCAGTTTGGCCTCAGTTTTTGTGGGTGTGAGTGGTCACTCTTGCATGAAGAAATACTTGTTGAAAGGACACACATCAGGCAGACAGACCAGGTGGTGCTGGCAATGCTGGAGGTGACCAGAGTGGCTCACAGAGGGGTCACACCTCTAAATCACTAATGTTGGAATCACTAATGTTGGAAAAGATCTCCAAGATCACCAAGTCCAACCTTTGAGCAAGCACCAAATGTTGGAAAAGATCTCCAAGATCACCAAGTCCAACCTTTGAGCAAACATCACCATGCCCACTAAACCATGAGCACAGGTGGGAACCTCTCACAGGTGTAGGAACCCTCCACAGACCCAGAGGCTCCTTCAGCCTGCAGGGCCAGGTTGGTAAAATGCTCTTGGGTATCTTGGGGGGGATGTTCTGACCTTGCTGTTCTCCCACAGAGTGCCCTGAGGGGACATTTGGGCCAGGCTGTCAGCATCCCTGTGCCTGTGGAGAAGCATCCTGTGACAGGAGCACGGGGCAGTGCCACTGCCCCCCTGGCTGGACAGGACACGACTGTGCCCAAGGTAAGCAGAGCAAACACTCAGGGATTTCAGTGTGGAGGGAGGGATTTAGGTGTAGACCTGTTGCTTTTCTTTTACTAAAACTCATTTTAAAAACACCCAGTGCAGTTAGAATCATCTTTGTGGAAAATTACAGAAAATTGCAGCTTTTGATGGTGAGTCTTGAACAACATGATGAAAAAGATGAAGATGTTTTTTGTTGTTGCAGTCCTCAGTGTAGGAGAGGAACCTTTCTTTATTGATGCATGTTTTTCATTGCCTTCACCAGATTACTCTTTAACTGCTGGAAAACTAGAAAGTCTGAAATGGAAAGCTTTTGCATGATTCTGCAGTATTGCAGCAGCTGGAAGGAATTAGTTGCATAGAGATGTCCTGCTCCTAAAGAGTTTGGCTGAGCAATGAAACTACGTGTGCACAGTGCTTACCATACGTTTCAAGCTGCCTTTTTTCCAGGCCCTGGAGCAGCTTAGGACCAGTTGGAGAAGGATTCCTGCCCTGGTTTTAGCAGTTTAGCCTTTTGCTCCTTCTTTGCAGCTCCCAGTGGGTCCCAGAGCAGTGACTGATGTGCTGTCCACGGTGTGACGGCAGCTGTGGAGCCCCTGTGCCAGCAGCACCATTTCCCACTGAGGAGCCCTTGGAGCTCCCTGCAAGTGGCTGCAAATCCAAAATTGGCATGAAAATCCTGGAGTGAGCTCAGAATAGCACTTAGAGACAGGCAGGGCCATGCTGTGCTCGCTGGTAGCCACGTGCTGCGAACAAAATCCACGTCTCGCATGAGCACAGCACTGACGGCCAGAGGGAGCCCAAAAGGTCTCACATTTCCCTCTGCCACCTCAGCTCTGATCCTGGTGCTCTGTGTTCTCTGTCTGCTCACGCTCCAGCCTGCCCTGAGGGTCTCTGGGGGCCGGGCTGCCAGGAGATCTGCCCTGACTGTGCCAACAATGCCAGCTGTGACCGCGCCACCGGAGCCTGTCTGTGCCCACCTGGCTACACCGGGCAGCGCTGCCAGGATGGTGAGTGCAGCCTGGGCTGGGTTCCTCACCTCCAGCTGCAACGGGGGTATCTCAGCTGAGCTGGAGCATCCAGTGACAGACCAGGCACTGCCACACTCAGCACTGTGCACATCTCTGTTCCTCACTCATTGGGGTGCAGCCTGGGGCCTTCAAAGTCCTTCTAGCCCCATCTCCACTGCAGTGACTTCTGCAGCAGGAGAAAAGAAGGTGGAATGCTGAGCCCCTTGTCCCGTTCAGCACCTGCACTCGGGGTGTCAGGGCTGTGTCAGTGCTCTGCTGGAGCACCGCGGCACCCAGTAGCTCCACCCGGGGCCGGGATTCCAGCAGCCACCTGCAGTCCCTCCTGTTTCCCTTGGCAGTGTGTCCAGCCGGCTGGTTCGGCCCCGCCTGCCAGCTGAGCTGCAGCTGTGGCAACGAGGGACATTGCCATCCGGTGACGGGGACGTGCAGCTGCCCGCCCGGCTGGACGGGGCACCACTGCCAGCGAGGTACAGCCCCTGTGCTCTGCCACCCCCACTCCTGGGCCACTCTGACTGTGCCAAGCTATGCTGCCACCTCCCCATTCTCATCCTCGTCCTGGCTGTGCCTCTGCCAGGGAAATCGCTCTGAAATCCTTTTGGTTTCTTTGCTGTCTGTCTGGTGCTGGCAGTGCCGCTGGCCTCTCTGCAGCTGTGTTGGTCGTTGTGCCCAAGGGATGTTGTGCCTGCTGATGAAGGCAGCGCTGTGCCCATCCCATGCTCTCTGGTACTCACCAGTGATGGCTCTTGCTGTGTTTTTCCAGCCTGTGACCTGGGGCGTTGGGGCCCTGACTGTGCCCACGCCTGCAACTGCAGCAACAGCGACGGCAGCTGCAGCGCCGAGAGCGGGCAGTGCCTGTGCGAGGCCGGCTACACGGGCACCCACTGTGAGCAGAGTGAGTGCTGCCCCTGCCCTGCCTGCCCTCTCACCCACCAGGGCCTGCAGGGCTTCCAGGGAAAGGCTCCAGCCCATCCCCTGCCCTGGCTGTGGTGCTGATCCCGTGCCCAGGGTGATGTGGGTACACACCTGTACGGGGTGGGTTAGAACCCGCTGGTTGTGGGTTCAGCTGTCAGATATTTTTATTCCATTCAGAATGCAAGCTCCTGCCTTAGATAGCTTCTCTTGGACCCAGGAAGGGACAGACTCCTCAGTCTCATTTTTTTCCAGAGTGCCCAGAAGGGTGGTTTGGGCAGAGCTGTCGGCACCAGTGCCAGTGTGACAATGGAGCCACCTGTGACCACGTCAGCGGGGCCTGTACCTGCAGCCCAGGCTGGCGAGGAACCTTCTGTGAACATGGTGAGTACCTGACCCTGGGCACCAGGCCTCCATCCCAGAGGCTTTGTGCTCCCTGTCTGACTTTGTCATCCTGTTACAGCAAAGGGAATTCCTCAGGATGGCCCTGGGCAGAGCAACAAGTCTGCAAGCTGCTGCCTTTAGTTTTATTTCTGGAGGGAAAAGGTTTAGGGGGAAAAAAGCACTACGAAAATGTAAATAATAGGTGACCCAGTGGTTGCACAGCTGCTGTGGTCACCTGAGTGTGTACATGTTGCACACAGGGTCTTGGAGCAGCCTCTTGGAGGATCCCTGGATGCAGGGATCCAGCTCCCCCAGCAGCCTCTCCGTGGTCAGGAACCTCAAGCCATCACTCTCCTGATCCACCACTGCCCTCTCCTGTACCTGGAATGTCCACAGTGAACTTGCATCCAACATCTGCTGCCCTCAGCAGCACTGTCACACTGGTGCAGCCTCACATTGGCCACAAAGGCCACCAAGGGGCAGGCACCTTCTCCCCCTGGAGGGCTCCAGCTCTGCATTTTGTGTGGATTTCTCCTTTGTTTTCCACAGCCTGCCCTGATGGATTTTATGGACTGGAGTGTCAACAAGCCTGTGACTGCCTGAATGGTGCCCACTGTGACCCTGTGACAGGACAGTGCCAGTGTCCCCCGGGCTGGACTGGTGCCCGCTGTGCCCAGGGTAGGTGTCTGTGGCCAGGGTAGGTGTCTGTGCCCAGGGTAGGTGTCTGTGCCCAGGGCAGGTGTCTGTGGGAGATGCCCACCCTGCCCTCCATGGCACTCTGGAGCCAGGGCTGTCTCTGCTTCCAGGTCATAGGAACCAGAGTTCTGGGTTGTCTGTTCCCTATTTGTGATTTTCTCTGTGTGCAGTTTAATTTGGGTTCAGACTGGGGGGGCTCTGCCTGGGCATTTGTGGGTGAATGCAATGAGGGTTTGGGCATCCAGAAAAACTGCTTCCAAACAGATGAAGGATGTAACAGTGATGGTAGCAGTGTCTGTGTTTGGATGCCAGGCCTGTAGGACACATCATTTCCCTGTAACCCCACAAAACCCCCTCACACAGCAGCCAGCCACCCCTGACACATCCTCTCCCAGCCCTTGGCAGGGTTGGCAGGAGCCTGGCTGCTGTAATTCCCACCCTGTGCCCACCACTCCTGCCTGCTGTGCTCCCCTGCAGCGTGCCCGCAGAACAGGTACGGCCAGAACTGCAGCCTCACCTGCCACTGCTTCAACAACGCCACCTGCAGCCACATCAGCGGCCTCTGCCTCTGCTCCGAGGGGTGGACAGGACCCTCGTGCCAGCAAGGTAACCCTTCCCACACCCCTGCTTCCCCTGGCAGCACGGGGAGGGATGCCATTCCTCAGGGTGGGCGAGGAATGGTGCCCACCTGTGTCGCTGTGTTCGCGGGTCCCAGGACAAGGGAAGAGATGAATCTGACTCCATGTTTCTTAGAAGGCTGATTTATTATATTATGATATTGTGTTATATTAAAGATGCTGTACTAAAGCTATAGTAAAAAGAATAGAGAAAGGACTTCATCAGAAGGCTAGGAAAGGAAAGGAGTCAATAAAAACTCCAGACAGGCAGCGATTCCGACACAGCTGGCTGTGATTGGTCATTAAGTAAAAACAATCCACATGAGACCAATCAAATGTGCACCTGTTGGTAAACCAGACCACGTTCCACAGCCATCAGGTAGTTATTGTTTACATTTCTTTTCTGAGGCTTCTCAGGAGAAAAATCCTGGCAAAGGATTTTTCAGAAAATATGACAGTGACACACCTGAGCAGGTGACATACCTAAAGTTGTCATTGCATCAAAATCAGTGTTGCTGCATACCAGACCATCCACCCACGGCTCTGGCAGCGTGGCACAAGCCTCCAGAGCTGTGTCCTGACCGGGATGTCTGTCCTGTTTGTCCCTCAGCCTGCCCGGAGGGGTTTTATGGGAAGAACTGCCAGCAGCGCTGCCTCTGCCACAACGGCGGCACCTGCGACCCGGCCACGGGGACCTGCGCCTGTCCTGCGGGCTGGACCGGGTTGGCCTGTGAGCTGGGTGAGGAAACAGCTGGGAAACAGCTCTGGGGCACACAGGGCCTGGTTTGGAATGGTTTTCTGATGGTTTTCAGCTTGCTTTTTCTACCTCTGTCGGGTCAGGATTCACTTGAGACAATAGTTGGCGTTCAGGCGTAGATGTTTATTGTTTGTTGTCAATGTTACAGCCTCACAGCAGTGAGTTCTGGTAACAGTGAGTTTTTTTCACTAACAAGGCACAAAATGGCCAACTATCCCTTGTTACAAGGTCTTTTAAGGATAAACTATCCAATTAAGAAATGACACCTAAATTATTTTCGCTTTTAACCCAATAATGATCACTCAGAGTCTGCAATGCGGACTTTTCTGTCCAGCTACAAAATACCACCCAAACCCATAGAGAAGAAGGAAAAGGAGGTAAAGAAGGAGGACCAGCCTCTGCCCTAAAACCTCCATCTTTCTTTATATATATTCCTATATTCTAAAACCTTAAACTCTTAAGTTTTCCACCATGTGATATTATACACTTCTAATCAACTCCACACCCATAATCCCAATTCTATCCACCAATTTTGGGTGCTTCTCCACGGCCTCAGGTCAAATGCAGTGTTCTCTAGGGAGTCAGAGCCTGTCAGCACAAAAAGTCTAAAATTCTCAGCATCCCGAACTCCACCAGTTTTCCTGTGGAGGTTGGAGGTGATGCGGGAGGGGTTGGGGCGCTCGGTCCTTCCTGTGTGTGCAGGGAGGGTGGGAGCTGGGAGGGTGGGCACCAGGGCAGTGTCTCACCCTGTGCCCCTGCCAGCCTGTGCCCAGGGGCAGCACGGCCTGGAGTGCCAGCAGCGCTGTGAGTGCCAGCACGGGGGGCTCTGTGACCGCCGCACCGGGCACTGCCTCTGCCAGCCTGGCTGGACCGGCGACAAGTGTGACACAGGTGAGTGGGGTGTCTGGGGGCTGAGCTGGGCATCGTGGCTCTGCCAGCACCTGGAGGGTCTAGGGGCTCAAGCACAGACAGAGAATTCAGATTTCAGCAAGCAGGGAGCTGGCAGTGCGGTGGTTTTGGCTGTGCCCCTGTTTTGCTGTGCCCTTTCTCCTTCCATCGAGTCACAGAGGGGTTTGGGTAGGAAGGGACCTTAAAGTTCATCCAGTTCCACCCCACCTGGTTCCTGTTGTCTGAGGGCTGTCCTGAAGGTGCTGGTGCACACCCTGAGCAGCCTGTGGCAGTGCTGGTGGGAGGGGGATGGCATTCCCAAAGGCACAGACCCCCAGGCAGCAGTGCAAAACCACAGGCTGCAAGCAGGGATCAAGGCAGGGCAGCAACCCAGCATGAGGAAACCAAAATGCCAAGGGAGGACCTTCCTCTGCCAGGATTATTTTAAGAGTAACAGTGGATTGTCCCCTTCCCACTCTTCCTTCTGTGTGTCCTTGTATCACACTGACCCTCAGGGCCTGGCTTTGGTCCCAAGCCCCAGCAGGCCATGGCATCTGTCCCTTGGTGGCTCCATGTCTGCTGTGACACACACCCTGGCTGTGGGAAATGGATTTGTAAAGAATTCTTAAAACTTGTTTCTAATTCAATCTCTCAATAATTGATAATAGAATAAAATCTTTTAAAACCTCTCTCAGCCCATCTCTGTAAAAGCTGAGAAAACGAACTCCTGGCAATCTCCTTCTCCTGAGGAAGGGATTGAAAAATCTCTTTGCCTTCAGAGCAGTGACAGGGACCTCATCACATATCTGCACACCAAGCAGAGATCCACAAGCTTCTTCCCTTCTGGGGTCATGACACCTCAGCTTGGCACCTCCTTATGAACTCCTGGCAATCTCCTTCTCGTGAGGAAGGGATTGAAAAATCTCTTGGCCTTCAGTGACAGGGACCTCATCACATATCAGCACACCAAGCAGAGATCCACAAGCTTCTTCCCTTCTGGGGTCATGACACCTCAGCTTGGCACCTCCTTAAATCAGGGTGTGAAGTGCAGTGGCAGCACTTGGCAGCTGGCACAAGGGAGCTGCCACCAGAGCCTCAGCTGCCCCCAGCCACTCTCAGGTTTCCTGCTGGGGATGTTTTTCCCTTCAGGGGGCTGTGAACAGCTCTGCTGGCAGCTGAGGCTTGGCCACACAAATCACCTCCCTGGGTCCTGCCGCATCCCGAGGGACAATGTCCCCTCCCAGCATTGTCACAAGGTCCCAGAACCCCACACAGCAGCACGGGGCACCAGGCAGTGTTAAGCACTTCTATAGTTTCTTCCAATATAAATTAATGAAGAAACCCATCCAAAAAGTAGAAATTATGCTGTTTTTAATAAAAAAGCACCAGGCTAGGGTCGTGTCAGCTCCCCATGGCTCTATTTCAAGCTGTGTGTGCACAAGAGACAGACCCAGTCAGCTGTGGAACTACAGGGAAAAAGTCCCCAAAAGTTTGGTTTTTTTTTCTTTTTTTTTTTTTTTTTTTTTTTTTTTTTTTTTTTTTTTTTTTTTTTTGTGCAACTTGTCCTCTCTGTTTTCATCCCTGAAGCTTGTCCAGAGGGGCTGTTTGGGGCACGCTGTGAGGAGCTCTGTGACTGTGGGGACAACGTCTCGTGCCACCACGTCACCGGTGCTTGTGACTGCCCCCCTGGCTGGAGGGGCCGGCGCTGTGAGAAAGGTGAGGAACACCCCTGGGTGAGGGAAACCCAGGGAAACATCAGCTGCTCCAGAGCCTGGGAAGAGGGAAACTTCATTTTTCATGAGAGTTACACGTTGTGGCAAAGTATTTTGAGGCTGTGACATGAGATGCTGTTGGGTTGGTTTGGCGCTGGAGCAGGAGCCCCTCAGAGGAGGCTCTGATGGTTTCCAGGAATTAGCAACAACTTAAATCCAGGCAGAATGCCCATTTTCAGCTTTCTTTTTCCTCTGTCAAGGTCAGGATTGAAGGCACTTGAGACAATGGTTCACGTTCAGACTCAGGTGTTTATTGTTTGTTATCTGTGTTACAGCCTCACAGCAGTCAGTTCTGCAGTTCTTCATTAACAAGGCACAAATGGCCAACAATCTTTCATTACAAGGTCTTTGAAGGCTATCCAATTAAGAAATGACACCTAAATTATTTTCACTTTTAACCCAATAACTGATCACTCAAGAGTCCGCAATGTGGACTTTTCTGTCCAATTACAAAATACCACCCAAACCTATGAAGAAGAAGGAGAAGAAGAAGGTGAAAAAGGAAGAAGAAGGTGAAGAAGAAGGACCGGCCCTCACCCTAAAACCTCCATCTTGCTTTATATTTATTACTATATTCTAAAACCCCAAACTCTGAGTTTCCCACCATGTGATATTACACAATTCTAACCAACTCCACACCCATAATCTCAGTGCTATCAATCAATTTTGGAAGCCTTCTCCACAGCCTCAGGTCAATGCTGTGGGGTCAGCACAGAAAGTCTGAAACTCTCCAGAGCTCCAACAGCAGCAGACTGACATCCCACTGTTTGTTTTCCCACAGCCTGCCTGCCAGGTTTCTTTGGGAAGAACTGTGCCAGTCGCTGTGGCTGTCCCCGGGGAGTGCCCTGTCACCATGTCACCGGCCGCTGCGGCTGCCCGCCAGGACTGACCGGCTCTGGATGTGAAAAATGTACAGAGATGGGAATGATCCTCCTGCAGCTCTGCTGGCAGGCTCTGGGAACGGGATGGGCCAAGCAATTCCTACAGAAAATAGAAGGGAAAAAAAAAAAGATAAGGACAAACAGCCCCAGAGCAAAGCTGTGCCAAGGAGCAACTCCCAGGCTGGCAGCTGGGTGCATGCCTGTGGAATGTTAGCAGGGCAGAGGGAGCCAAGTGGGAAATCAGAGCTGGGTATTTATGCAGAGGATTAGTAATAAATCACTATTAAAATGAGCTCCTGTGGGTATGAGCAAGTCTGGAAGAGACAGAGGTGTGTGAGCACGTTCCTTATGCAAAGGACAGTGCTGGGTGTGCCATGTCTGTGTGTGGAGCCTGTAGAAATGTGAGGGCAGGAAGGGCTGGCACAGCTAAAGGCATCTAATGCCTTTAAGTACTTGCCTTTCCTTTCAATCCAAGTATTTCCTGGAGTGAATGAACCTTTTGCATGAGAGTCTCTTTGCTTTTTGGGTGGCGGAGAATTTTACTGCCATAAAAGGCTTTCTAAATCCGGGCTTAAAATAAAATGTTTTAAAAAAAGCCTTGCAGAGAGGGGTGGGATGGCTGCTGAGCCACCTTGGTGCCCTGTCTCCTCACAGCCTGCCTGCCAGGGACCTTCGGGGAGGGCTGTGCTCAGATCTGCCAGTGCGCCGGAGCCACCCAGGAATGTCACCCTGTCACCGGGGCCTGTGTCTGTCCCCCTGGCTTCCACGGTCCTGCCTGCCAGCTGGGTGAGTCCTGCTCTGCTCCCATCCCCTTTGCAGGCTGTGCCATCCCAAAATCCCGGTGCCATGAGGGATGTGTGTGAGTCCTGGGTGCTTTGGGGCTGGCACAGAGAGCTCCCAGCAGAGCTCTCTGCCTGCTCCCGGGTTAAACATCCATGCAAATCCACCTGCTGGATTTCCCCGGGCTGTCTGCACCTTCTCCTTGGATTTGTAGCCGCTGTTTGTTGTCCCCTCAGAGTGCTCCCCGGGCTGGTACGGCCGGGACTGTGCGAGGCCGTGCCAGTGCAGGAACGGGGGCAGCTGTGACACTGCCACGGGGATGTGCCACTGCCCGGCCGGCTTCATCGGCGCCGACTGCGCCATCGGTGAGCTCTGCTCCAGCCACAGGGGCTGGGGAAACAGGGGAGCTTCCTCAGGGGGGTCTGAGGGGTGGGAGAGGCAGACCCTGCCCGCAGAAAAACCCTGTGGGGGATGAGCAGCAGAACAAGGACTGAATCCTGGGAAAAGCTCTTTTGTCCATCTGTTCTGGCATCAGTGCCCTCCTGCTGTGTCCCAGGGAAGGAGCCTCCAGATGAATGTGTTTTCTGTCTGCCTTAGCCACGGAAATGCTTTCTGCTGTGTTTATTTTATGACATGATATGTATAGTTTATGATATTTTATGATTTCTCCTGACACACCGTGCCCTTGCTGTACTGCTGTACAGCCACGGCTGGGCAGGGCTTGAGCAGCCTGGCTTAGTGGGAGATGTCCCTGCCCATGGCAGGGGGACTGGAAACCGATGATCTTTAAGCTCTCTTCCGACCCAAACCATTCCATGATCTGATGGCACAGCAGGGCAGGGCTGGAGGCTCCTTCTCATCCCATCGCTCAGCGCCAGTGCTGTGCAAAACTTTCCCTCTCTCACCTCCCACCTCCCCAGCCCTGCTTCAGCCTGATTGAGGTTTTCCTCCCTCCAGGATGTCCTGCTGGCCGCTATGGCCAGGACTGTGCAGGGCTGTGCCCCTGTGGGGCCGGTGTTCCCTGTCACCCTGTCACTGGAGACTGCGTGTGCCCTCCGGGCAGAGCTGGCCCCACATGTCAGCAAGGCAAGTGTCGTGCATCGGGACTGTCAGGCACTGCTTGGGAAAGGAAATTATTTCCTTGCTCTGACATGGTCCCTGTGCCCACCACCGCTGCCTCTGGCCCCACAGGTTGTGAGAAGCACCGCTATGGGCTGGGCTGCCAGCAGCCCTGCTCCTGCCACAACGGGGGGCTCTGCGACCCCACCGATGGCTCCTGCTCCTGTGCCCCGGGCTGGACGGGCAAATCCTGCGAATTAGGTAACCCTGGCCCGGATCCCTGACCCTCTGACTGTGGAGCTCACACGCTGGGTCTGGTTTCTGTCATCGCAGCCGTGCCAGCCCTGCCTTGGCACAGCCCTCTGGAGGTGGCTGTGGGGCTGCTGAGCAGCTCTGCCACTCCCTCTGCCCGCAGAATGCCCTCCGGGGAGCTTCGGTGCTGCCTGCCAGCTGCGCTGCTCCTGCCTGCACAACGCCACCTGCCACCCGGCCACCGGCACCTGCCACTGCCCCACCGGCCATTACGGGCCCCTGTGCGAGCACAGTGAGTGGTGGCAGCGGGGACACCCTTGGTTTGGGACATGGGGGGTGTCTAAAGCTTGTCCGGAGAGGAGAGATGCAGGACATGGGTGTGATTGTTGCTACAGGACATGTAATAAAACGATGTGGACATGCAGCTTTCCAAGGCAAAAATAAAGAGCTTTTAATTTCAGACTCCAACATTTATAGATTTCCAAAAGTGACAGGGGATTGGAGGGTGACAGTGCCACCTCTCCAATGACACTGGACAAACCAACAGTCTGTCAAATTTCTCCTCCTCCGTAAAAGAATGAAAAAAAACAAGTTATTTGCATAAATTCAGTGAAAAAGTTCATTACAAGAATGCAAACATCAGAAGGCTTAGAAAAACTTAAAAAACTGGGCGACACGTGACAGCAGTGTCACACCCCGCGGGGCTCTCCCTTTTCCAAGGGTTCGCAGTGAGCCCTTCCAAGGCAGAGGGTGATTTCTGATTCCTGTGTGACCCCACTGGCACAGAGATGCCATCCCAAGGCACACATGTCCCCAGTGCCCAGCAGTGCCTTCCCAAGGCACACACATCCCCAATGCCCGGCAGTGTTGGGCACCGAGCAAATCCCGTGGCGCTAAACGCGGGGCTTGGAGCACCGGGGCGCGAGTCGGGCACAAGCTGAGCTCTCTGCTCCTCCCTGCCAGGTGGCTGGGGCTCTGCTGCAGAGCTCTGCTCACCCCCTCTCTAACGAGCTTCTCCCGTGCCAGGCTGTCCCCCGGGGTTCCATGGAGAGGGCTGCCGGGAGCGCTGTGACTGCGAGCACGGGGCGGGCTGTGACCCCGCCACCGGGCGCTGCCGCTGTCCCCCGGGGCTGCGGGGCGAGCGCTGTCACACAGGTACCCCCGTCCTCCTCCTCCTCCTTCTTGCCCTTCCCTGGGCATCCTGAGGGCTGGGCACACAGGCCAGGGGCTGTATTCTGTGTTTCACACAGGCTGCAAGGAAGGAACGTATGGCGAGGGGTGCCAGCATCTCTGCGACTGCCCCAGCGATGTCCCCTGCGACCCGGTCACGGGGCGCTGCCTGTGCCCCCCGGGCAAAACCGGCCCCACGTGTGCTGCAGGTGAGCTGAGCCCCGGCTGGGCAGGGGAGGAAGGGGGCTGTGTGATGGGGGGTTTGCTCCCAGGAAGCTGGGAGAGGCTTTTTTCTGGTGTGTCACCTCACAGAGTGAGAGGGGCAGTGGCATATTGTATTTGTGGGGTTCCCAGATGAAGGAAGGAATGATGAATCTGACTCCATGTTCTTAGAAGGCTAATTTATTATTGTATTATATTATATTGTACTAAACTGTACTAAAGAATACAGAAAGGGTACTTAAAAAAGGCTAAAAAGATAATAATGAAAGCCTGTGACTCCTTCCAAAGTCCTGACACAGCTTGGCCCTGATTGGTCAATGAGTCAAAACAATTCACATGAAACCAATGAAACAACCACCTGTTGGATAAACAATCTCCAACCACATTCCAAAGCAGCAAAACACAGGAGAAGCAAATGAGAAAATGTTGTCTAACCTTTTTCTCTGAGGCGTCTCAGATTCCCAGGAGAAGAATCCTGGGCAAGGGCATTTTTCCAGAAAATATGACATTGACAGTGGCACTTATCTCTCTGGCCCCTGTTTGCAGTCAGATCTGAATGCAAATTCTCCCCCAGCCTCCAGAGCCTGTGTGTTCAGATGGACACGGTCAAAAGGCTGAGGGTCAAAGGCTGAAGGGACATCCTGGTGGCCTGGGGATGCTCTGGTGTCCTGTGTCACCACAGCAAAAAGCTCTCTGCCCTCTCCTGCACCCGGCTCTGCCTGCAGCATCCTGGGAGAGCTCGGAGCCTTCCTGCTCGCTGCTGCCACGGGCAGCATCCTGAGCAGCTGTGTGCTCTCTGCAGACTGCCGGCCCACGCAGTTCGGCCCTGAGTGCCGCCTGGCATGCCAGTGTGCCCCCAGCAGCTCCTACTGCAACGCCCGGAACGGGCAGTGCCTGTGCCTGAACGGCCACACGGGACCCACCTGCCGGGAAGGTGAGGCCACGGAGGGGACAACGGGGCAGAACGCGAGGGGAGGCTGTGCCTGTGCTCAGGGTGTGGGTCCTGTGCCAGGGCGTGGGTTTGGGAAGGGTAAATCAGCTCAGTCCAGTCACTTAGGGGAGCACCTGCCTCTTCCCAAGTCCCTCAGTTGGTCTCACCTGTTTGCTGTCACTGCAGCCACCAGGGAGGTTTGTGAAGTCTCAGAATTGAGGCTGTTTAACAGCCTGGACACAAATGTGCCCCTGGAACAGACAGGGCACAAATCCCACTCTGAGCACAAGCTGGAATGTTGATCCCATGCACCAACCACAGTGAAACCCCCACACACCTCATCTCTGCCCAAACCTGTGGGCTCAGAGTGACCCCCGTGGGTGCTGGGTGGGGGACAGGAGGGTCTGACCCAAACCCAGAGACTGGGAACAGTGCTCCCAGCTCCCAGTGGGGAGGGGAATGGGGAGGAGTCTTGTATTTGCAGGGTTCCCAGACAAAGGAAGGAATGAGAGATCTGACTCCATGTTCTTAGAAGGATAATTTATTATTTTATTATCTACATTATATTAAAGAATACTAAACTATACTATACTAAAGGATACAGAAAGGATACAGACAGAAGGCTAAAAGATACTAATAAAAGACTCGTGACTCTTTCCAGAGCCTTGACACAGCTTGACCCTGATTGGCCAATAAGTAAAAACAATTCACATGAAACCAATTAAAAAACCCACTTGTTGGATAAACAATCTCCAACCACATTCCAAAGCAGCAAAACACAGGAGAAGCAAATGAGATAATATTGTTTTCCTTTTTCTCTGAGGCTTCTCAGCTTCCCAGGAGAAGAATCCTGGTGAAGGGATTTTTCCAGAAAATATGACTGCCACAGAGGAGGAATGGGGAGGGAATGTTACCCAAGGCAGGGCAGTGGTGTGGAGGGTCAGCCCTGCAGCAGGGCTGCCCACAGCAAGGACTGACCTGTCCTGGACCTGTCCTGTCTTCTCTTCCAGCCACGCAGTCCCTGCCACCCACCAGGCCACCACCACCCCCGGAGGGGCTCCAGCCAGAGGAGAAGTAGATCCTGCTGTGGGAGCGCTCCCTTGGTTTCACCAAGCAGCCACCTGAAGAAGCCAATGACCTGTAACGAACTCATTTTTGAGCCACATGAGCAGCTCTCATCTCCTGACAGCCCCAGCTGCTGCTTTTGGGGTGTGTGAGTGAGGCTGAAGCTCCCAGTTTAACCAGTTCACTGTGCCAGCGCGGGCTGGCCGTGGGGACACGTGTGCCCACTCCAGAGACCTGCGTGCCTTTGGCCAGAGACCAGATGAGCACTTCAGGAGGGATCAGTTCTGGTCAGGGGACAGTGGACTTTGACAGCTTGTGACACATTGCTGGCCTTCAACTTTTGGGTGCTGGGCTTGGGGAGGGGGCTGAAATCATGGTCCAAATCAGGTATTTATGCATCAATATTTATGGGAAGCTGCACCACAGTGTTCTCAGGACTGATGTCTGTTTCTCCTGAGACTGGGCCTCCTGTGGATGCACCACCTCACTTGAATTATTTTTTTTTAATTTGAGTTTTCCATGGTGGTTTACTGTAAGTGACCATTTGCCAGGGGAAAACATGCATGGCTCCAGCACTCACCTGCAGAGCTGGTACCTCCTGACAGAACAGGCTGTGCTAGACAAGCTTGTCAGGGGCCTGGAGCCTGTTCTTCATGCCAGGAGTTTGTGAGTCCATGGCCCAGGAGTTTGTCAGTCTGTGGTGCTGCCCATGTCACTTACTCCAAGCAGAAGGAAGCCAAAATCGAGTGTGGAAGTCAGAGATTCTGCATGGATGGAGACAAAGAGCTGGCTCATCTGGTCAATGCAAATCCCCATTGGAATGGGCTCTCCCAGCCCTGAATCCTGAGTTATTGTGCCATGCCAGTCATTGCCAGGAGTTGGCCACCTGCAGCAGCGGGGAATGTCACCACTCCAGTGTCACCACATCACCCTGGTCAGGGCCCAGGGCTCCCTTTGTCTGTTTGCACAAAGCTCCTGGGCAGGTGAAGCCACTGCCAGAGGAACCCCAGCTCTGCAGAGAAGAGGACAGCCCCATCCCGTCCCCTCCCGTCCCCTCCCATCCCCTCCCATCCCATCCCATCCCATCCCATTGCTCAGAGCAAGCCCTGTACCTGTATTTTTATATAATGTTCTTTTCCTGTTCATATTTCTTAATATGGTTTGTTTGCTTCCTCTTTTCTTGTACTGTGTCCCTTTTTAGACCTTCTTTAATTTAGCACTGATGAAAAATGTTACTTTCTCCACAGTTAAAAGAAATAAACAGAAAGCCTGGCTGAGTTTCTACTTACCTTGTGTGTCTCACTCAAATGCACCTGACAGCTGCTCCAGGTGACAGCAGGCTGGCAGGAGCTCTGGAGGGTGTTTCAAGATATTGTGTCAGAACATGCAATGCCACCAGCAGAATGAAGCTTCATTTTAGGGCTCATGGTTGGCACAACCTGGCTCCTTGGAGCTGGCATGCTCAGGGACACTCACCACTAACAGAGAACACGTGGTTCATGGGTATCCAAGGATTTATTGTTACCTTAATTTACAGTTTGATCAGAACAGACCTTACATCAACAGTGCCCCTGTGAATGTGAAGTTGGCAGTGTAGGGGCTGGCTCACCCCAAAACTGTAGCTGCCATGTCCCCTGCATGGGTGTGAGGAGCTGAGCTCCGAGCAGAGGCCCCTCCCCAGCTGGGAGGAGGGAAAGGCAGGTGGGAGCTGCAGCACTGCTCCTCATTTGTAGCTGCCATGTCCCCTGCATGGGGTGTGAGGAGCTGAGCTCCCCAGCAGAGCCCCCTCCCCAGCTGGGAGGAGGGAAAGGCAGGTGGGAGCTGCAGCACTGCTCCTCATCCTGCCTCTGCTTCCCCCTCTGCTTGGAGCAGATCCCATTCCTGGCCTCAGAGCTGACTCCATGGGAACAACTCTGGCATCAAGTATTTTATCAAGTGACCAAAATGTGTCTGGCATCACCTCACCAGTGCAGGGCACAGCTCTGCCCAAAGGGCCCAAGAATTATTGTGGGGGAGAAAAAAGAAAAATGAGCAGAAACTGGGTTGAGGAACAAACCAAACTCATGGATTTAAGCTCCAAACAGCCTGACTGGGGTGTGCTCTCCCCACACCAGGTGTGCAGCAGGTGCTGGCCCAGCTGCCAGCAGGGACGGAGATGGTGACATGGGCACCTCAGAACCCAGAACAGCTCCAGCTTTCCAACCTGAGCCAAGCCCTTGGCTGCTCCCAGAGCCTGTTCTGGGTCACCAGTGCCAGCACTGCCAGGAGTGCCCGGTGCCAGCTCTCACAGAAGAGCCACTGTGTCACAGCTGCCACACAGACCCGTCCTGCCTGATGAGATCTGCCACCTGAGACAAACACAGTTCAAGAAGAAAGGCTCTGCTGTTGCCTCCTCTCCGTGGGCTCAGTCTGCAGAGGTCTGGGGTCCCTGAGGCAGAGGAGTCCCTCCGGGCTGTCCCTACACGTCGGTCTCGATGCGCAGCCGCTCCATGCGCCGCACGTTGCCCTCGGCGGCCACGCGGCTCGTGATGGGCCGGGCACAGGCCTGGGGGAACCAGCCCCGCTCCCCGTCCCGCAAACGCTCCCCCCAGCACCAGCCTAGGAGAGAACAGAGTGGGTGACAGGGCCAGGAAAGGCCAGGGAACCTTGGGGAATCAGCCCCGCTCCCCGTCCCGCAAACGCTCCCCCCAGCACCAGCCTAGGAGAGAACAGAGTGGGTGACAGAGCCAGGAAGGGCTGCAGATCCTGGGGGAATCAGCTCTGCTCCCCATCCTGCAGCTGATCCCCCCAGCACCAGCCTAGGAGAGAACAGAGTGGGTGACAGAGCCAGGAAGGGCTGTGAATCCTGGGGGAATCAGCTCTGCTCCCTTGGAGGTTCTGGCTAGAGCTATCCAGGTGATGCCTCAGATTTTGGCTTTTCTATTTTTCAGATTCTGTGCCGCTTTAGTGTGTGGGTCTGGGCTTCATGTTAGGGGTTGGTGAGCTCTCTGCACAGAGCAGGAGTACAAAACAATTCCTGCTCCAGCTGGGGACCAAGGACAAATGATCCAAATCTCAGGCCCAGGAGCACAAACAACGTGGGCTGAAGAGAGAAAAACAAGAAGGATGGGACCTCATGGGCTAAAGCTGGAATTGGACAATTAACTCCAATACGCAAATGGACCAAAACTTACAAAACTGAGAGACCCTGTGACCAGTCATGCATTTTTGTGACCATTTTGAGTTCACCTGGGGTGTAGCCCTGGCTGGGCTCTTGTGCTGCCCAAGGTGGATCCATTGAAGCCTCCTAATAAATCCCTACTTTACTCTTTAGCTCCATCTAGTCTCTGTTCTAGGGCAGCCTTCACAAGGCACCACAGGGATGGCAGGGGAGGAGGTTTCTGGTTTACTGCCTGGTCTGGGGGGTGTTTTCTCTCATTTTTGAGACCTCTATTGCTGGGGCTAGTCTGCATACAGGAGTCACACCTAAGGAACACAACAGCTGCCCATGGCAGTGCCACCTCCCTCAGCCCCCCAGGAGCCACTGTCACCTGCTGGGACACAGCACCAGCCAGTGCCACGGGTCCCACCAGCAGCCAGGGCTTCCTGAAAGCTTCTGCAATTGCTAAAACCCACTCCCTGGCAATCACTGAAGGCTCCCCCTGCCCTGGCTCTGCTGAGGTCAGAGCCTGCCCCACACCCAGCCCCATGCTCCCTGGCACTCACCATCCTCTCCCCCCAGCACCAGGACAACATCTGCCTGCTGCAGGGACAGCTCATCCGCCTCCTTGGCCAGGTAGGCACGGGTGATCTCCACCTGGCTCAGGTCTGCAGGACAGGGGACAGCAGGGACAGTGAGCAGACACAGCCTCCTGCTCAGCTGTGACCCCCCAGCTGCCCACCCAGTGCTCCACAGCACAGCATGCTCCATCCTCTCCTGTCCCCGCCCCTAATCCCTCCAAGCTCGTCAAACCTCCTTTAACAACAGCTGAAGGCATTTCTGGAATTCCACTGTGCCTCCCAGGAAATGTATTTAAGGTCAATTGTGACTGATAACTTCATGGGAGGCAACTCCTAAGGAGCAAGGCATGGGGGCTTCCTCTCCATTGGCAGGAGTGGAGGAGAACCAGGTAGAAACCTGGCCCTGCAAATGCTCTGGTGTGACAGAGAATCCCAGCAGAGCCAGGCTGCCCTCTGGCACATGGTACCTCCTTTGGGAGTGGTGTCAGGCTTTTCCTTCTCCCTGTGCATCAGTGCTGCAATCCACCGGGCCCGGTCACTCCTGCCAGAGGGAAACACAAAGAGAGCCTCAGGACAGCATCCCTGTGGCCAGCAGCAGCTGGGACATTCCCAGCAGGATGAATGCTTTCCAGGGGAGTCACATTGATCAGACTATTCAGTGTAAGGACACTTCCCAAGTGGCACACATGGCCCAGCTGCTTTGCTTCACTTGGACAGAGGAAGTTGATATGGGAATTATATGGGAAATATAAGAGAGAGGAAGGAACAGAGCCTGGGAGAAGGCTGTGCACATTCCCATTTCTAGGAGGAGGAGTGTGGGGGTAAAGAGAGATCTGCAGAAGCCTCAGAGAATTCCCAGAGCACCAGTTCATCCCAAGGGCCAGAGCAAAATCCCAGTGTGGCACTCACAGTGTCTCTGCTGACAGCACCACCTCCTCCCGCCGGCCCTCGCTGTCCTTCTCCAGCACCACTCGGAGCAGGTGCCCACCAGCCTTGCCAGGAGGAGGGGAGGGTGGGTCTGAGCTCTCCACCTTCTCCACGGTGACCTGGTCCAGCGTGGCGTAGTTCATGACCGTGTAACTCTCCTCGCTGCAGCACAGATGGGATCAGCGCCTCAGCTGTGGGATCTGGGCCACTTCCCAGCTCCCAGCCCGGCACAGGAGGCTCAGCAGGCATTGCCAGAGCAGCCTGGAGCTGATGCTCAGAGTGGGACATGGCTCTGGGGACTTGCTGGCCACCCACCCACCGAGGCAAAGCCACCGGTGGGACTCTTCTGGCTGACAAGGGACAGCTCGCAAAGATGGAAATCTCACTGATTTCTTTGGTGTGCGCTGCTGGGGAAATTGGAGTTTAATCCCCCTAGCTGTTCTTCAGGGAAATGCAGGGCCCTCACCTCTTCTTCTTGGTGATGATGAGGACGTCGTTGAAGAGGAAGAGGTGGCAGAGGCGGCCGGCGCCGCGGCGGAAGATGCCGGCCTCCTCCGAGAGCAGCAGGTGCAGCTCCCCCCGCTTCAGCAGCCACCGGGACACCGAGATCAGGGGGAAAGGCTGCAACAGAGCCAGCAAAAGGCTCAGGCACTGCCCTCCTCACCAGCAGCAGGCAAAATCAAGGCAGGAAGTGAACCTGCAGTGGTCCTGGGGTCAGTTGGGATGGACACGCCACATGTGTTTAAGTCTTTTTTAAAAAGGATTTTCCAGGGGGCAGGCAGAAGGCAGGGCAGCTGTGCACCCCACTCCAGCACACCACAGATGCAGTCCCTGCACCCCAACAGTGGCTTTACTACACCCTTTAGAAACTGCCTGCATCCAACAGTCCAGTCCAAGCTTCCCAGAAGGATTCCCAGCACAGGTCTGACCTGCCTAAACAGGCCCCAGAAGAACTCCCACCACCACTTCCACAAGACCTCACCTTCTTCTTCCCGAATTCCAGCTGTTTCTGCAAGGTGTACATCTGCTCTGTCCTCTCCATAGCCCGAGCTCCCTCATTGCAGCTCTTGACCAGCTGGGAAGAGAAAAACATCCCAAGGGAAATGGAGAAGGGTCAGAAGCTGAGCCCATCCACCTCCCACACCACCCCAGTATTAGGGACTGTCCTGCTGCCCTGAGCAGGAGAGACAGACAATTCCCGGCACAGGCTTCATGCCAGGTTGGGAAAAGGCAGTGGGATGCTCTGCTGGAGAGAGATGGCACATGGGCTCTGCCTGGAGAAGGACTCAAGTGAACCTGCACCAGAACTGAGGAGCAACAGGAGGAGGAAGAATTAATCATCTGAGAAGAGCTCAAGGCAGGAGGATGGACAGTCACACAGAGGGGAGGACTCTGCTCGGATGTGAGAGCAGGACAGACTGGGAGCAGCAGGAATGTGCTGCCAAGAGCTGCTCCTCAGGGGGGTGAAAGGAAGAGGCACCACTGGCACAGTGGTGGTGCAGTCTCTGTGGCCCTTTGGCCTGTGTGACTGAGCAGTGGATGGGAAAACACAGGGAGATGAGATCCAGGAGCATGGACAGGGCACAGCTCGTGACCACTGCACTCCACACTTCCCTCTCTGCTTCATTCACTGCCCTTTGCCCAAATCCCCAAAAACCATGGTGAGAGTTGTCTCAGGAAGGACAAAATGAGCCAAAGAGGAAAGAAGAAAAGAGGACAAGAAAAAGGAACAAACCAAGATCAGGTGACAAAGGCAAGAAGGGAAAAGGTGTGTTCATCCAGCAGCTGTTTGGAGCAGAGGAGCCTCAAGTGAACTGATGCTGGGAGGGAAATGAGAAGCCAGAATGGCAGCTTTGGATCAGTGCTCCAGAGGGCTGAGCTGGCAGGAGGAGAGGTGGAGGGCTGGCAGCTGGGCCTCACCTTGCTGATGGCCTTCACAGCGCGGGTGGCAGCTCCGTACGCTGCAGTGCGCGCGTTTGTTTTTTGCTGGACGGTCTGGAATTCCAAGATAAGAAGCTTTAGTGACATTGCACCTCAGAGGAGAGAGCATCAGCCACTCTCCTGAGATTTCAGGTTGCCACAGATTGATTGAGCTGTTCCAAATGGTCAAAGGAAGTTCTAACAGTGCTGGGAGCTGTGAATCTGGGGGTTTCATGTCTGACACAGCCTGGCCACCCAAGGCCCTCACCCCTGCAACCCGCACAGACTGGGAACAGTCACTGGAAATCCCACATCCAGCAGCTTGGCCATTTAGAGCAGATTTCCATGAAGAATGCAAGACCTGCTTTCCATTCCTGGCCTGCCTGACCAGGACACTTGTGCTACCCCACCCTGGGACTCAGACACGGCACAGAAGAAGCTCAGGCCGCTCAGATGGGTGGCACCAAGACATGAAGTGTTATTCACAGAGCTTTAAGCTGCACACCTGACACCCTCTAGAGAAGCAGATTGCTCTGGATATAAATCACAGAATATGCTGAGTTGGGAGGGATCCATTAAGATCAATTCCTGGCCCTGCACAGGACACCCCAAGAATCCCACTATGTGCCTGAGAGTTATCCAAATGCTTCTCCTGAATACAGGAGCATCCAGGCTCAGCACACAGGGCCCAGCCCCAGAGGGCTAGAACTCCAAGCAGAGGCTGGCCCAGGCTCAGCAAACAAAGGGAATAGCAGAGTCACCTCTTCAGAAGTGCCAAGCAGTGCCACTGTGTGACTACTTACATCTAAGAGCAGAGGAAGCCGTGTTACCCTCTGCATGGGCAGAATGAGAAATGAGATCATTGGCAGGCCTCCACACTCTGGTTTCCTTTCAATCTGTTTCAGGGTCTCTTTAAATAAGGGGTTTGTGGTTCTGGAACAGGACAAGAAAGCTCCATTAACTCTGTTCTTCAATTGGCAGGATGTTCCAGCAGCTCTCCACACACTGGAAATGCAGAGCAGTGATGGCACTGCCTGGGGTGCTCTGCCAGGCTTGGAGTGCCCAGGTGGGCAGAAATGGGACTGATCCCACAGCAGGTGGTGGAAAAGCGCCCAGAGAGAGATGGTGAGCCCACCAAAAGGTGGGTAAAGCCACAGATGTACCAACAACAGATTCAGACTTAGCCTGCAGATGAACAAGGCCCATCCATGTCCCTACAAGCTATGGAGCTCTGCAGTCCCTGGAGCCCAGAGCTCCTCAGAGGCAGCTCCTTGGCCAGCCTGTACTCACAGCAGCTTATCCAGTGTCCTCTGCTGATAGACTTCATTGGAGCAGTAGCTGATGTAGGGGTTGAAGTGTTTCGAGGCGTGTTCCTCCACGATGTCACTGATGTCAGGGATCAGGAGGTGCTCCTGGTGTCGCTTTTCCAAGTCCTCAAAGAAACTGAGGAGAGAATTTAAACAACCTCACCACATGACTCACTAGGGCTGGACAAACTGAATGTTCCCACTGTTGCTTTTCTCCAGTTTTCCCAGAGGAGATAGGGCCTGGATCCCTTCTGGCAGGGCAGCTCCAGCAGCTGAAACACCCACGCCTTCCCCAGAGGCACACGCTTCCTCCATTCCTGCACGGGATCCCTCTTCCACCTCAGCCCTCCATGAGGTTTACTTTCTGCCCCAACAGGAAGCCACAAGCCCTCAACACCCCCACAGCCATTCCCAGAGCTGCTGCATCCTCCTCCTGCTGCCTTCCCACATGAATACAGCTCCCAAGGCATTTCCTCCCCATCTCCCAGTGAGTCCCTTCAACAATCCAAGGGATGGTTGTTTTAGCACTACAAATAAAAAGCTCAGGGTCCCCTCCCAGGCCCCACTTGCCTCTTGCTGACTGTCAGGATGTCCCCAATGTTGGAGAAGAGGTGGTGGTGCTCTGTCTGAGTCATGGTCTCCTTCAGCTCCTCTGACCTCATGAAGTGGCTCACCAGGATGTTCAGGCTGTGCATGTAGGAGTACTCAGAAGTGATGATCTCAAACATTGCCTGGAGAAAACAGGGAAGATGCAACAGCGTAAACTGACTGGACAGAGCTGGGAATTAATTGTTAAATCTTGTTTATACTCTGGCACAAAGCCACTGGAAATGACTTGGCTCCATGTTGGTTCTCTGTGTCACCTCATGCATGTCCTGACCAATACCAATAATCCCAGTGTGTTTTAGGACACTCAGTCGTTAAAAAGCCATAGCATGAAGATGTTTTCCCTTCCCATCAGCACCCAGTGGAGCTGCCTGTTTCCCCACCAATTAGTACAGGTGAGCCCTTCCAGCACTGCCCAGTCCTGGAAGCAGCAGCACCATGGGCTGAGCTGAGCTCCACCTGGAGCTGTCCCTGACAGAGCCATGTGTGTCCCACAGCCTTTGGTGTCCCACTGTGCTCCTGGGCACTCCCAGGGCTCTCTCACCTCCTGCCTCTTGCGCTCCTCGGGGGAGATTCTCTGCAGGATGCCCGACTCCAGAACCTGTGGATGAGCAGGAGCCATGGTCCTTGCACGCCCTCTAGTGCGGTCTGGGGCTGTGTCAGCCACCCCACGGCCCATCCCACCAGCACACACCAAAGGAACCCATCCCAAACCATCACACACTGTGACACACCAGCACACACCAAAGGAACCCATCAGAAACCATTACACACTGAGACACACCACCACAAACCATCACAACCCATCACAATCCACCACAAACCATTACACACTATCACACACCAGCACACCCCATCACAAACCATTACAAACTATCAGAACCCATCACAAACCATTACACACTGTAACACACCACCACAACCCATCACACACTGTAGCACACCAGCACATTCCAAATGAACCCATCACAAACCACTAGAAACCATCACAACCCATCACAAACCATTACACACTATCACACACAAGCACAATGCATCACAAACCATCAGAAACCATCACACACTACAACACACCACCACACACCAAAGGAATCCATCAGAAACCATCAGAAAACATCACACACCACCACCACTGCCCACCACCACTCACTCCTGCATCACCCCCTGCAGCATCCCCCTGCCCCCCAGCCCCCAGCAGCTGCTGCCACTCCCTGGATGAAGATTACTCTCCCCACAGTCCACAGGGAAAGCCCAGCAAGGAGCACCAAACCCTCAGCTGTGGGTGAAGCCCAGCTACAGCAGCACCAACAGCCCTGGGCAGACCCTGTGTGTCCCAGCCAGCCCAGTGCAAACACTAATGACATGGAATTATCCCCTCACAGCTCTCAGACCCCCCCAGGCTGCTGCTCCTACCTCTGGGAGCTGGCTCCAGGTCACCTGGGCCGGGCGGTAGCTCTGCACCACGATAGCAGCACCCAGAGGGGATGGCTCCTCTGGCAGGGCCTCCTCCAGCAAGTCCTCGTCTGACTCATGGCTGACAGAGTTCAGGCCTCTCTCACGGATCTCCTGATAGAGCCGGGGCTCTGCAGAGGACAAGACACGAGGTCAGCACAGCAGCCTCTCCCAGCTCATGGCTTCCCTTCCCAGCACGGCTGCCTTGTCCTGTTGGCCACGAGCCACAAGTTCCGGGCCAGAAACTCCCTGATGAGGTTGGACTTTGCACTGCACTGATTACCCAGCGGCTCCTGCTCCCAACAGCCTCCCACAGCTCTCTCATTTTCCCTGGGAGCCATCCATCTGTGAGCACAGTAGCATTATCAGCCCCAGGAGTGGGAAAGCAGGGCAGCAATGCTCCTGTTGCTTCGGGGAAACAGAGACAAAAGCCATGGCTCCAGGCCATGGGCAGGGAGCAGCACAGTGGGGAAGGGCCTTGCAGGGATTTGCTTGGCTGAGGCACAGCGGACAGGGGACAGGGGAGCACTCACGGTCCTTGAACGAGCCACCACGCTTCTGCACCCGCTTCCGCCCGAGGGTTTTCTGCAAGGGCAAGAGGAGTCTGCTGTGGTTACCACTTCTGAGGCCCTGGGAAAACTCCTTCAGGAAAAGGGGGAGTTACCTGTGCCAGTTGGCCCACACCACCCTGTTCTTTCAGCCTGGCTTTTGTGTGGGCTGTTTGCCTTACCCAGGTGACTCAGCTTTCACCTCCCATATAACCAGGGTCATGCTCAGAACCATTCTGTACTTGCACTGCTGCTGTCAAATCTCTCTCACACCTGGACTTTGCCTGCTCTGGAGTCTCCCTTTCCCCAGACGTGCTTCACCCATGTTTGTGTACGACTGGAGCCGCTCTCCCGGCCAGCCCCACCCTGCAAACATCCCGCAGCCGCCTGCCAAGCGTCCAGCTCCACTCCCCACAAAAACCATGTCAGCTATTCCCGGCCTCTCCAGGCACCTGCAGCATCTGCTGGTGACACGGAGCTTCCCAAGGCACCAGTCACGACATGAGGCTCAGCAAACCAGCTTCAGAACCGACTGCAGCTGTGGGCCCTGCAGCTCCTCTGTCACCACCAGGAATGCAGGACCTCATCCCTGCCTGACAGGGGTGACAGCGGAGGCTAAACCCACCTTGCTCCTGCCAGGGCTGCGGTCGGGCAGGGCGCTGCCATCCTCAGACACGGGTTTCAGTGAAGGAGAGGCCTTGGCTGGCTCCAGCTCAGCCCCCAGCCCCTTCATGGCCGCACGGTAGGACATGTTCCTCAGGTTGCGCTTGAGGGCCCCTCCGCCATCATCCTCATCCTCCGCCTCCAGGGCCAGGATGGGGACAACCACCCGCTTCGGGTCGGGGCTCAGGGGTTCCCGGCTCGCCCAGAAGCTCTGGTGCCGAGAGGGGCTGTTCTTAGGCTTGGAGGAGACGGCCAAGCTTTTGGGGATGAGCTGCTGCGTTCCCACCTTCAGCGCAGCAGGGCTGTCCGTGCTGAGGATGATGCGACGGGGCTCGGCCGAGGTGGGAGAGCCGAGTGGTGACAGCGGGGTGGCACTGGGAGCCGTGGTGGGGCTGCGCTTCCCAGGGGCACACGTCGGGCTGGGGGGCTCTGGCCGCACTGGGTGGCATCGGTACTCCAGGAGCAAGGTCTTGTCATCCACAGAGGTAGCTGAGGAGCCCCGAGACATGGTGGTGGCCTGGGGGAGCAGCAAGCTGAGAAGGACAGACAGACAGACAGGTGGCTGAACACCTCCCAGTAAGGCAGCAGGAATTTATGCTGAGCCATGGGAACCTTGGGACAGCTCAGAACATGGCCTCCACCTTCCCAGGGTGCTCCTCAGACCAGGCCTGTATGGACACACTGGGGATGCTGTCACCATCCCGCTCCTTGTGGGGTCACCTGTGTGCCAGGGCTGGGCCGGGGGCTCTAAGACGTCGTCAGCAACCAGGAGCAGCCAGGCCATGGGAGCAGCCAGGCCATGGGAGCAGCCAAGCCTCAGAGCAACCAGACCCCGCAGCAGCCAGGCCCCGGAGCAGCCAGGCCATGGGACCACCCAAGCCCCAGAGCAGCGAGACCTTGGAGCAGCCATGGCTGGAGTAGCCAGACCCTGGAGCAGCCAGGCCAGGAGCAGCCAGACCTGGGAGTAGCCAGACCCTGGAGCAGCCAGGCCACGGAGCATGAGACCCGGGAGCAGCCAGGGCTGGAGTAGCCAGACCCTGGAGCAGCCAGGCCCAGAGCAGTGAGACCCGGGAGCACCAGGCCCGGAGCAGCCAGGCCGTGCCTCAGGCAGCAGGCAGGCCCAGACCTGAGCCAGGCAGGCCTGGAGCCTCCCTGAGCCCCGCTGCTGCCACACCTCCATGTCCCCTCTTTCCCCTTTGGGGTGCTGCCAGCCACCACAGTCGGTCTGCACCCTCCTGAATGCCACCTCCCCCAGGCTGTGGAATTCCCGGCCGTGAACCCTGTGCTCCTCCAAGCTCGTACCTGCCCCAAACCACTTCACGCTGCCCACAGAAACAGCTGCCCCACTCCCTGGGGCTTCCCAGGTGGGGTTAAGGTCACTCATCCCCTTCTGTGCCACGCACAGAACCACGCACCTACAGAACTCTGCCCCTACAGAACAGACAGAGTGTTTTATGCCCTCTGCCTATTACATAACTTCGGGAGAAAGTATGGTTTAGTTGTCCTCAACTGAGATGCCATTGTGTGCCAGTGCCATCTCCAAGCTGTTCCCTTTCAAAGACCAGGAAACAAACCAAGGCTGGACCGTGCTTTTCCCTGCATGAATGACTGGCAGGAGGACAGCACAGACCCATCAACAACAGCTCGCTTGACAGAAATGCTGCTCATTCCACTGTCCTCGGCTGCGGGACCCATGCTCTGTGTCCTGAGGTCTGCCAAGTGTCCCTGAGACGAGCAAAGCGCCACATTCCGCTCTTAACCCCATCCTGCCTGAGGACGAACCTTATCCTAAGCCCTGGTGGCAATAAACAAGCCTGAACCCAGAGGGGCTGGGGGCCGCAGCACGCACAGCTCTCGGTGCTGGGGTGGAGGGAGGCTCGGTGGCCACTCAGGGCATCGATCGCCCGTGTCACTGCCCGCGGTGGCACACGGGCACAGGCACCGTAACTCGGTACCAGGGCTGCGGTGCAGGGGGCAGGCTCTAAATGCCCTGGGAACACGGCGGGATACAGCTCTGGGAAGCACCCAAACCCCTCCGCCATGGATCCAACCCCCCGCCGGCACCGCTGGGACCCTCGGGGACAGCGGGGAGGACGAGCCCGGCTGTGCCTCGGGAGGCACGGCACAGCCGCTCCCCGCCGTCCCCTCCCCGGAAGGCGCTCGGTATCCGCTGGCTCGGGGCCGCCACCCGCACGGCTGCCCCGGATTCCCGGTGGCGGTCCCGATGGCGGTGCCGCTCCCTCCCCGGGCTCCCCGGTCCCTCCGCAGCGCCCCGGCCCCGACCCCGCCGCGCCCGCACCTACCCGCGCCCCTCGGAGCCAGCACGGCGGCGGGGACGGATGGGAGGGACCGGCAGGGCTGGGAGGGACCGGGGCGGCACCGGGGGAGGTGCCGGTCCGGCCCCCGAGACCGTGCCGGGATGGAGGTGTGCGGTGTCCCGCACATCCCGGCTCCGAGCGGCGCTCTGCTCTCTGCCGCGCCCCGTCCCGGGCTCGCCCCGGCTTCCCGGGGGTGAAAAATTAATTAAGAGAGTCTAGAAACAGTGTTTTGCTGCTTCTTGATGAGGGTTCATCAGGTGTGTGCGCCCCTGGAATCTCGGAATTCCTCATCCCCTAAAGCCGCCTCTGCAAGGTCGCTGGAGGAGGGGGGGGATTATTCGGTGTCGTTCTCCTGTCACGTTAGCGGGTGACAAACGAGTGTGCCCCGGCTGTCCTCGGGCTCTGGCCGACACATGCTGTATTTCAGCAGCCCAGGGACTGTCCCTTACTACAGGCGTGTCTGATGTTCTCTTCAGATGGGTTTTCGTGGTCAAAGGTAACCTCGGGTGATCCTTCCGGATGCACAAAACATCAGCTTCGGCTGCTTTTTGGGCGCTGCCGCTACTGGGAAAGAGGATCTGAGGGGTCAGGCTGCTGACAGCTGCCCAGTAAGGCTCAACAGTGCTCTGTGTCTTTACTGGGAACAGAGTTCTCCTTGACCTTCTCTTTTGCCCCCCTGTTCTGCTCCTCCCCATCCCCCAAATGGGGCCTTTTTCTCGCTTGTTTGTGGTGAATCTCAAGCACTTTGTGCATGACAAAGTCCACTTGTCAGCAATATTCTTTGAAATGCCTGCCTGACAATCGCCCCATTATCACAGCTTTCTTATCCCACAGATTTTTTTATGCTTTCCCTCCGGGGCTAATAAGGAGAAAGGCTCCAGCGAGAGGAGGGCTCCTACTCAAGGGTTCAGCTCGGACTGAAACCCTCCCGATCTCCGGGGAAGGGCCATTATCCCGAATGTGGGACACCATCATTTGATCACCATGAATGACTTTTTGAAGCGAGGCCATTCATCAGTTGTGTAATGGGGTTTTTAGCTCAAAGACCTGGCTTTCAAGTAATTTCTGCTCCCAGGGTCCCCTGGAGCTGAACCATCTGACCGCTATCACTGGGCAGTTCATTCGCTCTGCGCTCTGGTTGTGAAAGGAAATACGCTTGACATTTTCCATCAGTTTATTGATGCCCCATCCCAACACTTTCTCCCACCCTGGAATACTCTCACTCCTCCCTGTGCAAGCATCCCGTCCCTTCAGTGGGATGTGATGCACCTGCTTTGCACTGGGGAGAACTCGAGTCTTTTACGAGTTCTGGGAACCTCCCAGCAAGAGACACGCTGAGGGGCTGAAACATTTCCAGAGAAGGGCACAGAGCTGGGGAAATCCTGCGAGGAGAGGCTGAAGGAGCTGGGGGGGCTCACCTTGGAGAAAAGGAGGTTCAGGGTGGGGCGTCTGGCTCTGCACAACTCCCTGACAGGAGGACAAGAAACAGCCTCAAGATGTGCCAGGGGAGGTTCAGGCTGGATATGAAGAAGAATTTTTTAATGGAAAGGGTGCTTAGGCCTTGGCAGGGGCTGCCCAGGGGGGTTTGGAGTCCCCATCCCTGCAGGTGTCCAAGGAAGGCCTGGACATGGCACTCAGTGCCCCGTTCTGGGTGACAAGGTGGGGATTGGGCACGCTCACCTTGGAGAAAAGGAGGTTCAGGGTGGGGCGTCTGGCTCTGCACAACTCCCTGACAGGAGGACAAGAAACAGCCTCAAGATGTGCCAGGGGAGGTTCAGGCTGAATATGAAGAAGAATTTTTTAATGTAAAGGGTGCTTAGGCCTTGGCAGGGGCTGCCCAGGGGGGTTTGGAGTCCCCATCCCTGCAGGTGTCCAAGGAAGGCCTGGACGTGGCACTCAGTGCCCAGTTCTGGGTGACAAGGTGGGGATTGGGCACAGGCTGGACTGGATGGTCTTGGAGAGCTTTTCCAACCATAACCATTCTGTGATTCCATGATTCTGACCTCAGCAGCAAGTGGGGTGGCCGTAATTTAATTTTTGAAGCTCTTTTGAGTATTACAAACCACACACACACGACATCAAACCCCAGAGGTACCACTGAGCAGCAAAGCCAGACAGTGACACACCGAATGTCCCATTATTTGGGATGTTCTCCATGGTTATTCCATTAAAAGAAGCTCACGGGACCACTGCTTATAAAAGCACACAGGTTTATTGCATATCAATCTCATGTATAAATTCATTGTAGCATTGGAAAGATTACATTTGGTATACATTCCTATTCTACAGCATTAACCTCAAAATCAGCTTTTTCTATTCATTATTTTAAAGGAATTTCTCTACACAAGTACATTTGTCTTTTATCACAAGCATCAAAATGAAATTTGTAAAATTGCCTTTTTTTTTTAATTATTTTCTACACTTCATATCTTTTATTTCATTATGCTCCCAACAAAGCGATTCCATATTAATTAATAACTGCCAACACTTTTTCTTTCTTCCTTGGCAGTTCGAGGCTTCGAGCCTCGGACGCAAAATCTAATCACATATACAATAAGTGCATCTACGGAATTTTTTCTTTTTAATAAAAATTTCACAAACGGACACAATAATGACTGCTAAACACAAGTCATGCACAGTTTACTTATAAACATAACAGAAGCAATATACAATCAAGAATGATATGGAACAAGCACCATCCTCTTTCTCAATGTTTTTTAAACATTATATGAAAACCAGACATTTACAATTGATTTAAAAAAACACTATACAGGTCTAAAGGAAAAAAAAATCCAACCTAAATCATATCTGTATTGTAACAATGGGAAAAGGAATGACATAGGATGCACAGATTTATGATTCTTGCAAGCACAATATATATATGTTTTAAATTACATCTTCTGCAGGCTGGAAATGACATCAGGGCAAAACATCTCTTGCTTTGAAGAGAGCAATGAGAATGTAAAATACACTGAGAATTACTTTCAGAATTACTTTGTTCACATGTGAATTGCACATTTGGAAAATCAAAGCTGCCTTTTTTTTCTTTTTTGTTTTTTTTTTTTTAAATTTTTTTTTTTAATTTTTTTTTTTTTTTTTAATTTTTAAATTTCTTCTTCCAAAGTGGTAATAAGAATTAACGACAGAAGAAAGAGAAAAAAAGAACCTCGGAATCATTCAAGAACGTTTTAGTCACAGTTTCACTCAACACTACGGAGAAGTTTCATGGCTTTGTGAGAACACTACTGACCACCAGCGAGGAGCAGAGGGTTTTGCCCTTGTGTTGCCAGCACTGACCCGAGCGATGCCACTCCTGCCCTTGGGGACAAGTGCCGTCCCCAAGGCTCAGGATCCCCCCCAAAAAGGGGCAGGGTCCCCAGCGCTGCCCCCCGCCCCCCGCCACACACACACACACACACAGTACAGCACGTAAAAACCGAGTGGGAATTCAGCAGATTGGCCTGGCCGGGGGCACGGGGGGGTCACCATCCAGTGCTTTGATGCTCAGCGCCAAACACGTTCACCTCGTTGTGCAAGTGCTTCCAAAAGGCTCCGTCCGCCACGGCAGCGAGGAGCTGCTCCCAAGAGCAGCCACCGAGGGCCTAAGTGCTGATTGGGGAGGGGGCAAAAGCTTCCTCTGGCTGTCCGAGGGAGGACAGGAGCCCAGCAGAGTGTTTGTCCTGGAATCAGCTGAGCACACCCGCTGGTGTTTGTGCAGCCCCCTTTGGGTTTGGGGTCCCGCACGGCGATGTCCCCGCGGCGCCCGGCGAGGCACGGCCTGGGACAGCTTGGAAAGGCACCCAGAGCAGCCTGAGCACCAAAAGGAACATCCCAGGGAAGAAGCCAGCAGCCCAGCAGGAGAAATGGGTGCCTCAACGTGTCCTGCAGGACCTGGCACCTCAGCACAAGTCGTGGGAGAACCTCAGCTCATCCCAGCGGAGAGCTCCCAGCTGTCTGCACCAGCCACAGAGATCACACCAGGAACAACCACCAGCTCTGAGCTGGTGGGGAGCAGGGAATGCACAGACATGAGACCCACATCCTCCTCCCTGAGCAGCTCAGGCAGGAAGGTCCAGCCCTGGCCAAACTGAGGGCCCTTCACAGAGCACCAACACTTCAGCCCTGCTCAGCTCCCAGCCCCACCTGACCACTCCAAAAATCCCCAGGGCTTCTCCTTCTCTCCTCTGTGCTGTTGCAGCTGTAAAAATACTTTAAATAAATAGATCCTACACAAAGCTCTGGGTTTAAACCACACCTGGAGCAGTGCCCTGGCTACTGGGCACACCACAGCCACTTCCCATCCCTGCCACCCTCACCTGCCCTGGATCCCAGCGTGTTCCACCACAGTTCCATGTATCACCAAAGCTCCCAGAGCTTCCCCAGCACTAGGAAGCCAGCAGTGCTCTGCTAGCAGAGCATCCTGGACACAAACCTCTCAGGAAGCAGCCTTGAAAAGGTGAGATTCTCTGCTAAAGCAGCAAAATGGAACCTCCACACCTGCTGTGAGCTGCAGCACGTTCCAAGTGCAATCCAACAAAAGGTAGAGGTTAACAGAAGTTCAGTGAGGCTTCCTGTTTTTTCATCTTAATGGGAAAAATTGAAACTTGTAATCAGTGCTAAATTATAGGAGTTGGGAGGTTCTACAACACAAGCTAGAGAAAACGGGGAGAAACTGATTTAGGAAATATGAAAAGAAAAAAAATAATTATTTTAAACCCTATATTTTTATGTCCTCAATCTCTGGCTGGATAATACCTCCCTGTCCTTGGCCAGGGGCCCTCAGGAGATCCATGGAGAGACAGGATGAGCCTGGGGAGGGGGACAGCGACAGTGTGAGCTCAGCCAGAGCAAGGACCTGACCAACTGCTTCTGGAGAAGTGACAGAACTGGCAGCAGGGCTGAGAGAGGGACAGGGAAACCATAAATATCCCAAATAAGTCCCCACAATAACACTTGCATTCCTTAGTATTGGCGCACATTTTGGTGTCCAGCTCAGTGCCACTCCCTGGGCTGCTCTGTCACCTCCCCGTGCTGTGAGGTGCAATGCTGACCTGCCCTGAGGATTCTTCAAGGGTGAACAAACCATGCTCAGAGCACACAAACAATCACTGCTGCCCACAGGTCCTGTTCCAGCACGGCAGATAGATGCTCAGACACGTGGTTTGTTCCAAACAGCTGCCAGGAGTCATGGAGCTGCAGCTGGAATGGGACAGGATGGATCCATCCCCAAGTTTAAGGCTGTTTCCATGTTCTCCTGGAGCAGGGCCATCGAGGCACAGCATCTCCACTGGCCTCTTCCTCCTCCTCCTCCTGTGCTGCTCCCAGTCACTGGAACCTTCCTGTAATGGCCCAGGAGCTTCCAGGCAAAGGGGAGCTGAGGGATGATTGTCTGGAGATCAGCAGCACCACTGGCAGCACTGCCTGGGGTCATTTGGCACATGGACAAAACCTTCCTGCTCCCTGCTTAGCCAACATCCAACCTCAACAGCACAATTTTGGTCCTTCACTACATACTTCTATTAACATCATTTCTTCACAAGAATGATAGATAATGTAAAAAAAAAATACTGTTAAGGAAGAAATAAAATAAGAAAGGAATTAGCCCAAAATGACAAGTTATATACAGATTAAAATAAATTCCATCAGGAAAAGGAACAATTATTTTATTATTTTCAGTTGGCCCCAGTGGGAAAAATTTAAAGGCCAAGTGCCTGGGCAGGGCTGTGCTGCTGCCTGTGGGGATGGGATGGGATGGAAGGGGATGGGATGGGATGGGATGGGTGGATGGGATGGGATGGGGATGGGATGGGATGGGATGGGATGGGATGGGATGGGATGGGGTGGGATGGGACAGGGCTGTCCCTCTCCTCCACAGAGCCGGGATTCCTCCAGCAGGGCTGGCTCTCCTACCCAGGAGCTTTGTGCAAATACATGAAGCAGCTCGGTCACACCACCTGGTGCTCTCAGAGCCTTGGGCACTTTCACAGAATGTTGTGGAAAACCAAAAAGGGGAGGGTAAATTTTCTTGGGAAAGCACACCGGTGCTGCTAATTTACTTTTTGTTCTCTCTGTACCAAAGTCACCCTGGATGCTTTCCTGTGGGGGCACTCTGAGGCTCCCCAAAATCAGCCTCACATGTGCTCTTGGGTGCAAAGCTGACTTGCAAAGGTGTCACACCCAACTCTGACTCTGCTTTGCTCAGGGAGCATGTCCCATTGTTTTGGCCTGCTGGAATGAGGCTTCCCACACTAGACTGGACTAGAACCATCCATCTGTCCTTTTCCACGGCTTTCCCACCCATTCCAACAAGGAATGTCGTCTCCAAATTTCCTGCTCCAACAGTGGATGGGAATTGCAGCAGAGAACAGCACAAAGCCCACAGGATTTGTGGAGGCTGCTGTGTATCAGTAGACAAGATGAGGTTTGGAAGTGATTGGAAATCACTCATAAAATCTCTATGAGAAATTTTAGAGTCAGAGAGACAGCTGGATTCTTATCTCCATGCTCTGCACCCCTCAGGCGGCTGGAGCACAGAAATGTTCACCTTTCTACTTAAATTACAGGCCAAGCAGCAGCAGGCAGTGCAGAGGGAAAACCAGGCCAAACCAACGGTGTGAATCAGAGATCTGTGCCACAGATACCATCAGCTCAGGGTGATGTCACCCTGAAACCCTGACACACGAGCAGATGTGTCTGAGCTGCCCTGGGTTTGCCCAGCACACGTTTCCTTATGCACAACCAGGGAAGGCTTTACCCTGTGACCTCTCTTCTTAGGCAAATGCAAGCATTTCCAGGAACTCCACCATGCTGGCTCTGTCCCAGGCACTCCCAGCCTGTGCTGGCCTCACAGGAACCAGGAGGGGCAGGGAGCTCTCCCAGCCTCGCTCAGGGCACAGGGGACCATCCAAGTTCGTGTGACACGTCTGTCACCCCAGCCTCAGCACTGTTCCAGGCTGGGAGCTGCATGTGGCTCACGAGGACTGCAGGCAGCGTGGCCTCACCTTGGAGGAGCTTTGCACTGTGCCATTGTTTGCTGGGAGCAAAGGACAGGATGGTGCTTCTGTGGGAGTGAAGGATTCCAAATTCTTTTGGGGGAGTCAGTTAAGTGGGTTGAATTTGCATTTCCCTGGCATAACTCCAGTGGCTGTGTCACAACTGCACCAGGGACAGGTCACACCTGGCTCTCTTCCTTGGTGCTTCACCATTCAGCTGGATGGGAAGGAAATGCTGCCCTGTGGTTCCAAGCTGTTGCTCCTGCTCAGGCTGTGCTGGCTCAGTGACACTGGTTTGGAAGGTTGGAGGGGCCAATCTTTGATTGCACTCTTGCAATTCGTGTCTTGCTCATGCTATTCCTACAGGCTGTGAAATCCTGGGGCTGCTTCAGGGTTATCCAGTTTGGGAGGGGTTCATTGTGATAAATTAGAAAGGAAAACTGTAGAGAGATAAAAATGCAGGATGTGTAGGTCAGATGTGACAGGTTTCCTTCTCAGCCCAAAGTCCAGACGACTCCCTGAGGCCCTCTCATCCATCTTCTGCTCGCTGGGATTTTGCTGGGATGGCTGCAGCACCACCACTGCCTCACCTGGGCTCTGGCCAGTGCCTTGTGGACCTCTCAGAGGTGGTTGATGGGGTTAAAGGTCCCCGACTCTGAAGCTGCTCCTGCCATGTCCAGCCAAGCCCCCAGAGAGTTCTGGGAGGACGTGTGGAGGGGAGCGTTCTCAGACAGGGACAGCATCATTGCATAAGCCTGGGGGAGAGAGGGATGCAAGGGCACGAGTGAGAACACAGGATGGAGAACACTGTGTAAAACACAGCAGCACCTAACCCTGCCCACCTGGGCCAGCAGCATCCTCTGTGCTGGGCTCAGCTCACATCCACCCTCTGGGATGGCACCCACCTCTCAAAAAAACAGATTTGTCATTGGTGTATTTTTAATTTACCTAATGGTTTATAGGGACAGTCAGGAGAGATCATCCTTCCCACTGGTTTTCACAGGACCAAACCCATCCTGCACTGCCTGAGCTCTGTGACAAACCTCCACATGATTCCAGGCTCTGCTCCCAGAGGAAAGCAGCTGACACTGGGGCTTTTTATTAAAAAATCACATCCTCAGACATCAGTGAGGCTGGGCTGGGGCAGCAGTGCCCTGGCAATGGGGCAGCAATGCCCAGTGGGAGGTGGTGAGCAGCTGCTCATCCTGACTCGATGCCTGGCATGGCCCCACTGGTGATGCCAGTGTGTGTATTTAGGGATGTGGAATTCTCATTGGTGTGACCAGTGTGGTCAGGGTGGGTTTATTGCTGCAGTGAAACCCTTAAAGGTGTCTGATGAGAGAAATGCAGCCAGACTTGTTTGTCCTCCAACAAAGTGCTGGTTCTGTGTGACCTGGCTGCTCTCCCTCCACCAGGACACAAGATTTGCCTCACACACCTCTCTGTGCCCTTTCTCAGCCCACACGAGGGATGTGAGGGCTCAGGCAGATGAGAACCTCATACAGCAGAGGGGAAAATCAATGTCATTGTCACCATGGCCTGAAAAAGAGGAGAACATGGTCCCCATCCTCCCCACCACCCTGTCTCAGGGAAGAAGTACAGTTTTTGGGTTTTGTGGACACACACTTCTGAAATTGCTTAAAACTAAGCCAAAGGAGTGCTGTGCTGCTCACACCAAGGTTTTATATTACCTGCCAAAAGATGGGTCAAATTATTTAAGTTGCTTATTGTGATTCAAGTGTAAAACAGTCAAAAACCAAAAATACCTTCCCCATCCAAGCACAGGCTGTACCAGGGTGGTACATTGGAAAAGAACAAGCTGCTCCCAAAGAGTTAGTGCATTTGGGATGTTAGTGACAGGACACAGGGAAGAGTCAGGCAAGTGGCTTGTGTTTAAATGGGTGTCACCCCAAAAAGCTGCAGTGCTCTGTCTTCCAGCAGCCCCTCCCCAGCCTCACTACTGGCACCCACTATGAAGGAGGAAAAAACATTTCCCAAGTTTTGGATGATGCTAATTCAAAAATCAAGTTTGGTGTGGTGGCTGCACTTTAAGATACTGCTCTTTTGGGCATTTGAAATAGATTTTGGGATAAATTCTGTTGCTTTAGGGTCAGAAATGGCCCATGAGGTGAGAGCTGTTTGCATTCCCCAGCAGGGGCTGTGTCCTCTATCCAGCCCAGCCTGCTGAGGTAACTTCACTGAACAGTTCTTCTGTGAGAATCCTCGTGGAGGGATCAAAGATCAACTCCATAAACCCAGACCACGTATTTTGGCTAATGAAAAAGCAGACAGACAACACAGATTTCTCTCAGAACTCCAGTAATTCTGAGATGCCATTCTGATGGTGTTTGGTGGGTCTAAACTGGTCTGGCTCACAGGGCTGGGATTTTTCTTTTGCATTTTCTGGTTTACTTTTAGAAATCAAAGAAATAAACAAGGATACCCTCTAGACATGCTACTTTGCAAGTTCTGGATATATTCTTGTCTTTCACACCTGTTTTAATCAAACCCAAGGGCATTTTGTTGCTGTTTCTGCAGACCAAACCTCAGTGGTTACCAACAAAAGAGCCACCCCAAAGTATAAATAAATAGGGAGATATAAAAACATTTATACAGACAGATAAAAACACACAAATGCCTCTCTCTGCCTGCATTGCCCCGTTCTCACTGCACAGGCTGAGATAAATCCATCTAAAGGTGATGCCCCCTCCCTTCCTCCTCTATTTCAATTTAGTTGCAACAAGACACATTAATGTGTGAGCTAGAATTCCTGCTGGAAAGGGGAAATAACCTTCTGGAAGGGGAAAATAACCCACTGGAAAGGGGGAATAACCTTCTGGAAGGGGAAAACAACCCACTGGAAAGGGAAAATAACTCTTGTCTGGAGGAGGCCAGCTGCTCCCTAATCCTGCTGTACACGCTGGTGGCAAGCTAGGAAAACGTTCTGGATATACCCACCTGGTTTTTAGCCTGCCTGTACAGAGTCTGTTTTATTGCCTCAGAGTCTAAGGTGGAATTAAACACATCTTTAACTTCAAATGCTTCCTCGGCCGCTTTGCGGAGATCCAGCCCCTTCCCAAAATTCGGCATCTGCTCCAAATCTAACAGGCCGGCTTCGTCCTCCTCAATACACCTGTACCAATGACCAGGGGAAGGGGTGACCTGTGTTAGCTCGTCTGGCCCACAGCCTGCATGCACCACCCACGGGGGCTCACCAGCCACATGCGTGAAGGGATGGACAGACGGACACGGACACGGCATGGCATGGGGAGGAGTGAGGAGGAAGTGGAAAGCAACAAGCAGCAGGTTCTGTCTGAGGTTCTGAGTCCGCCACGTTTCTCTTCACGGAGAAAAGCAAGGCACAACTTCCCAGAAATTTCTGGGGTTTGTATTCCCTGAACCTCAGGGAAAGGAAAAACAATTCTTATCTCATTTACTGCTCCTGTGTTTGCTCAGAAGTGGAATGCATCGTGGAAGACTGTTTACCTGAAGGGAATTGGGAATTGGAATCTGGTGTGGGTGTTTTGATTCACTGACCCATTGAATCCAGGTGTGTGTGTTGGGACTGTCAGGACAGTCATGATGTTCTGTGCAGTGGAGTGCTTGGCAGTTTCAGTTTAGATGTAATGTAATATAATATAGAATAATATAGTATAATAAAGTAAAATATGTATTTTATATATATTTATATATAAATATATATAATATATAACATAGTATAATATACTAAAATAATAATTAATTAGCCTTTGGCGACAGTTCTGCACCAAAACTAGCAGTGCTTTTAAGCTGGGGAAGGCATCACTCAGTGTTGTGTGGTTTGTGCTGGGAATACCCCCAGAAACTGGGGCAAGCTGCAGCAAAAAGAGAGCTGAGCCTGTGCTGTGTGCAGCAATCTTTCATTCTGAAGGTGTTCAGACATGGCTTGATCTTGGGGGAAAAGTCCTTCACTTTTTATAGAATAATGGGATCTGGTTTGGGTTGGGAGGGACCTTAAAAGATAGTTGGGAGGGACGTTAAAATATAGCCATGGGCTATCCCAGGGTGTTCCAAGCCCTGTCCAACCTGGCCTTGGATAATTCCAGGGACAGGGCAGCCACAGCTGCTCTGGGCACCCTGTGCCAGGGCATCCCCACCCTCACAGGGAAGGATTTTCCTTAAAGATCAAACCTATATCTCTCCTTTTTCAGTTTAAATCCATTCCCCCTTGTCCTGTCTCTCCAGGCCCTTGGAAAGAGTCTCCCTTCATATTTCCAGTAGCTTCCTTCAGGCACTGGAAGGTCACCTTGGACCCTTGTCTCCTCCAGGCTGGACAATCCCAGTTCCCTCAGCCTTTTCTGCCAGCAGAGCTCCTCCATCCCTCTGATCATCCTGGGACCTCCTCTGGACTCTGAAGGAGCTCCAGGTCATTCCTATGCTGGGACCCCAGGGCTGGAGGCAGCTCTGTAGGTGGGGTCTCAATTGGGCAGGGCAGAGGGGCAGAATCCTCTTTTTGCCAGAGCTCCAAGAATATTTTGCTCCAACTCAAAGGGCCACAGCAGCACCAAAGGCATTGCACAGACACCTCTTCCCTTGCTCTGACCAGAGTTTTGGAGAGAAAAACGACATCTGCTGAGCTCTGGTACCCTGAACACTCTGCGTTTTGTATCTGTTCTCCAGCTCCAGACTCCTCTTCCCTTGCCCTGACCAGGGATTTGGAGAGAAACAACATCTGCTGAGCTGTGGTACCCTGAACACACCGGGTTTTGTGTCTGCTCTCCTGTTTAGACTCCTCAAGCCTTGGATATCATTCCAGCCTCTCCTTGCAGTCCACTTGTCTCATGTTCCCCCCCAAAATGGTGAAATGGAATCTGGAGTGAAGGTTTGAATCCAACCAGAGGCATGGCATGGCTTGGAGAACAAACCCACAGCACTCACGATGCACCACGGACACGGGCAGGGGCCTGAGCCCCCCGGGAATGGCCCCCTCACCTTCTGGTGTGGTCAAAGCTCATGGTGAGAGATGTGGGCTCCTCATCCTCCTCATCCTCAAATGCTCCCCGGGGCTCTGCCGTGGGTGACGCCGTCTCGTCCTGGGATTTCCCAGTCAGGCTGTCGTCGTCTTCCTCTTCCAGTTCTTCGTCCTCATCGTCCACATCTTCTGTCTTCTCGTTTGCCAGTCCATGGCACTGGGAATTGCCATCAATATCCTGGATTTCTGGCCTGAAATGTTTGGTTGAAGGGCAGGGAAGAGGAGAAGAAGAAAGAAAAGGAAAAAAAAAGATGGCAAATGTTTAAGTCGTGTATTCCCACTGGAATGCAAGACTTTGATAATGTTATATAGAGATATGAACACAGAGACACATTTATATACATGTACATATTATTTAAAATGTAACAAAGAAGAAAATCAATGTGCTTCAGCCATTTAAAAATCACCCTTCACTGTTCCTAAGGGCCAATGAGCACATTGAGAATGCACCAACCCAAGGCTTTTTGAGCTACAAAAATGGATTTAAATGCTGTTTTTTCATCTCTTAAAATTAACATTTGTGAGACAAGCAGCCTTCCTCCTTCTCTGGACTCTGTCCTCCAACAATTTCCCTTTGAGCAAACAGCAGGAGGAAGCTTCTACCAGAATTCCCTGTTGTGTCACTCTGCTGTTCACGCCTGTCCTCTCAGCAGATAATTTTATTTCCTTGCCTACCTTTTATCTGCTAAAGCCGACGCTTGATTCATCTCGCTATTGGCAATAAAATTTCTGATTTCCGAGAAATAGGAATCCTCTTTTTCGTCTAAAAGTGCATGGTTGTCTGATTCCGAGGTGGGGGAGGAGGCGCTGGTCCCGAGGTGGTTGGTGATGACTCCGGAGTGCTGGCTCACTGTGGGGCAGGAGCAAGGACAGGACACACAACAGGACACTCCATCAGGTGGTGGCAAGGCCAGGGTTATGAGGAAACATGAAGCAAGAATGTTCTCAACAGCACTCACACTTTGTACTGATTGTTTAATACTCAAGAGGAAAGTCATGGAGCAAAGATCCCAAAGGAAGATGGTGTTTCCAGACCAAAATACAGGGAATATTTGGCATTTAGGGTCAATACACACAATTTAACAACCATTGCAGAGCTGCTTGCCTACAACTTCATCACAGCAATTCCTTCTTTTCATTTTTTTTTTATCTTAACAGTAATTCCTTCTTTTCATTTTTTTAATGTCAAAACCTCTTTATCTCCTTGGACTTCCAAAAAACCCTACAAACAACCCTAAAAACTCATCCTTTGGGGGACAGTGCATTCCAGCGAGTTGCCTACAACTTTTCCATAATACATCTTTTTACCCATGCTGGGAAATCACTTACTTGGCTTCATCACAGCAATTCCTTCCTTTCATTTTTTTTAATGTCAAAACAAAACCTCTTTATCTTATTGAAATTCCAAGAAACCCCTACAAACAACCCTACAAACTCATCCTTGGGGGGACAGTGCATTCCAGCGAGGCTTCCCGAGGGCCAAGACCATGGAGTCTCCTCTCTCCAGTGGTCCCCAGGGTGTTTCCCTACCTGGAACGTTCTAGCAAAGATCCCAAAGGAAGATTGTGTTTTCCAGACCAAAACACAGGTGATATTTAGCATTTAGGGACAATACACACAATTCAACAACCATTGCAGAGCTGTTTACCTACAACTTTTCCATAATACATCTTTTTACCCATGCTGGGAAATCACTTACTTGGCTTCATCACAGCAATTCCTTCCTTTCATTTTTTTTAATGTCAAAACAAAACCTCTTTATCTTATTGAAATTCCAAGAAACCCCTACAAACAACCCTACAAACTCATCCTTGGGGGGACAGTGCATTCCAGCGAGGCTTCCCGAGGGCCAAGACCATGGAGTCTCCTCTCTCCAGTGGTCCCCAGGGTGTTTCCCTACCTGGAACGTTCTCGTGCTCGTGCTTCTTCAGGTGCCTGTCGAGGTTGGTCTGCTGCCCGAAGCACCTGTTGCACAGGTGGCACTTGAATGGCTTCTCCTTGTTGTGGATGTTCCTGACGTGCCGCTGCAGGTTGGAGGAAATGCTGAATGACCTGTCACAGTATTTACACCTGGAAAACAGCAGCAGATGCCAAAGAATGCAACGTGAGGAGAAAAATTAAAAAAAAAAAAAAAAACAAAAAACTCAAACAACAACAGAAAAAAAAAATGAAAGGAGAAAAATCTGACTATCAAAACCCCAGGAAATGTTGGTCTATAAATCTTTACTCAGGAGTAAAAATTGTGCTGAAGGAAGCACAAAGCATTAATCATCCCAGACAAATCTGATATTATTGTTACTCAAGGAGCACAAAGAAAGGATTAGGATTAATTAGGAAGTCGTCCAAATAAATAAGAGTTTGAAACAAAATAATTACTTTTCCATGCATGGATGTAGGAATGAGAGAGGTGGATTTATTCCTTCCACTTTTTTTGAGAGGAATCAGGTGAAATATGGCTGAGGAGGGAGGACAAGGAAGACAGAAGAAGAAAGAAGGGAGGTGAAATGTTTAAAATAGTTATGAACTGGCAAATCCCTGCGTGACAGTTAGCTGGACACACACAAAATCCTGGCTTTATTTGTGAAATTCCTTGTGGTACTGGACATGCAGGGATTACAGCATGGCTTTAAAGGTAATTATAACTATTCTTATAGCAAAGAAATCCATCATCCTTTCCAAACAGAGTAAGATTTACTCCTAGGAGTGAATATCTGGTTTGTGATGAAAAGCTGGAATGCAAGGAGCCAAGCCAGGATGTTCAGGAGAGCTGCTGAGTGAGGAGATGTTCCCTCTCTGAGCTCAGCCTCTGCAGGACCCACGGCAGATGGGCTGGGGGCTTGTTCAAAGCCACCACCCCCCTTTTTTGGGTTTAGATCCCCTCCAAATAAATCGGAATTGCTCGGGGTGGCAGTGAGGGCTCCCAGCTCCCAGCGCAGAGCCGGAGCCGCTGATGGACTGAAGGTGGCAGCTCCGAGCTGCGGTGGAGAGTTTGGGTCTAAAACTCCTAAAAACCTCATTCCTGCCCGAATCCGCCGAATCCCTCGTTCCATCTCCCTTTAAACACGTCATTTGTACCTCAGCAAAGCTGCTCCCCCCTGGGTCTGCTTCCAAAACCCACGAGGAGGAGAATCTGTCTCTGCTGTGGAGCTGCGCAAATCCCGGACGCTTCCAAAATTCCAGCTCTTCCCAAGCCCTTGTAATCCCAGAATAAATCCACACCAGCAGGCTACAGATTCTGGACTTTTCCCAGAATCAATCCACTCTTATCTCTTCTAACCCACAGCAATATCTGCCCCACGGAGCTGAGCTACTCTTCCATGGGAATCCTGGAATTCCAGAATGATTCTGGGACTCTAAACACCCCCCAGTGCCACCTCTGCCATGGGCAGGGACAACTTCCACTATCCCAGGTGGCTCCAAGCCCTGTCCAACCTGGCCTTGGACACTCCCAGGGATGGGGCAGCCTGTGCCAGAGCTCCCCCAGCGCTCCAGGACACGGAGATGGAGATTTTGGGAGTATCAGCAGCTCCTGTTGTGCACAGACTCACCCCATGCCTGCCTCACCCAGGGATGGAGCTGGATGTCCCTGGGCACAGAGGACATGGGATTCTTCCCTACAGACACAACAGTGCAGTGGAAAAGATCCCTGCTGTGAAACACACACACCCCATTTCCAGATGTGCTCCAGCTGGGATTTTTATTCGGTCTCTAAAAATAAATCGATATTATTTTTGGAGAAAAGCGGGGATACATTTATGAAACACTCTCTCCTGCTGAATGTTTATGGATTCCATGTCCACCTCCGAATTTCCTACTGCTAAATCTCCAACAAGAATGAAGATATTTCAAATAATGGGCCTTTATTAGGATTAAGCAAGGCAGAGAGCAAAATTTTTAAACCACAGCATTTCCAGACTCCTAAAGTATTTAGTTTTCCTCTTTTTTTTTTTCTTCCCCAAAACCCCCAAATAACTCTAGAAAACAAGAAGTTATTTGAACACCAGCAAGAACAATCACACGGAGATTTATCAAGAACAATCTGTACAGAGAGTTAAACATGGATTGCCAGCACCAAGGAATTTGCTCTCAGATTCCTGTTCAGCACTCCAGCAAACTGCAATATCCAAACCTGCCAATATCCCAATATTCCTGATATTCTGTGAGATTTTCATGAGTGGTTTTATCCAGTTTAGACTAGGAGCTCCCTTCTCATCCTTGATGATGCCAGGGGTTTTCTCTCCCTGCCTGTCCTCACCAGCACCTAAAAAACCCTTTTTCTGTGTGTCCCCATGCCTGGCACAGGGGATACCTGGCACAGTGGGCACCAGGATAACCCATGTTCCCAGCCTGGCTGTCCCTGCCAGGAGCAGCTCCAGACATTTAAAAGCAACTCAAGGCAGGAACGACCTGGCCTCCTCCACATCCATTTATTTAGATGTTCAGGAAGCCTTTGAAAAGTTCCCTGTGACAGGTCCTGGCCCTAACCATGAGCTATGTGGATGCAGGGTCGGGAATGGGGAGGGATAAAGAGCTTGTTAAAAAATATATAGGAACCAGAGGGGCACTGGGAAGGAGCAGGGAATGCCTGGGAGCAAAGGGATGAGGGAGATGTCCGGCGTTATTTGTGGTCCCAGAGGGGTCAGTGCTGGGAGCTCTGCTGGTTTTAATCTAAATAAATGGCCCAGGCAGAGGAACCATCAGAAATTCAGGGAGAGGGGTGAAGAGTGAGGGAGGAGAAGAATAAAACTCAAAGGCAGCGGTGTTTGCTTTGCAAACAGCCCCACAAAGCTTCTCCCTTATCAGCTGAAAACATCCAAATGGGAGGGAGGGAGGGACAGCGAGGAAGGAGCCAGGGCTGGAGCTGGGGAGCTCTGGCAGGAAATCCTGGGAGCTGCAGGAGCTCGGGTACCTGGGACAACACGGGCCAAAGCAGGGAGCAAACCCTGGGAATGTGGGGAGCATTGCCCCAGTGCTTCTCATGAAGTTCTGCACTGATCAGTGTGATCTGAGAGGCAGAATTGCAGGGAAAAAAAACCAAAAAAACCCCATGGATAGCAGCTCTCCCTCTGAGTGACTCCTCAGCCCCAAGTGCATTTTTAGCAGGGGTGAGCTCAGGCTGCGTTTTGAAAATCAGAAAATGAGAAATATCTTCAATATTTGTTGAACTATGTGCAATTTAAATGCCATGGTAGATGTCAGCTGTGGCTCTGAGTTCCAGCTTAATGCAGACAACAGGACACGAGGCCTCCAAGGGCCTTTTTATTCTGAATTCTGAGATACATAGTCCAGAATTTCAGGTTTGGTGCAGAAAAAACAAAAAAAAAAAAGAGTGAAAAGAAACATGTTGAATTTCACTGTAGCGCACAGGGGCTCGGAGTGTTTTCAAATAATTTGATTTTTAGGAAGTGCATCACCAGGTATTTCTCACTCTTCAGAAAACATGTTGCATTTTCTCTTTATAAAAAGAATTTGCCTCGTTATTGCTCATGTGCTATTAATTCTTACTTTATACATAATTAGACTTCTTAAGTAGAAGTTTGAGTAACTTCATATTCCCCTCAAAAAAACTCCAAAAAATTGAATCAGTGACCATCAGGAATCAAACCCAAACCACCTTATTTTCTAGCCTGTTGCCTTTAAGAACAAAGTAATTAATATTTGGATTAATACTGAAATTATTATAGATAAAAATATTTTTATAGAGTAAAAAAAACCAAAACAATTAAAAACAAAGTTGTAAAGAAGACAACAAAAAACACTGAGAAATCAGCAACCTCCTTTTACCTGCCTGAAGTCAGCACTTAAAAACCAAGCTTTCAAAACAAGTCTGGCTGCCAAAGCTGCAAATCTCAGTTCTCTGAGAGGAAAAGCAAATCAATGATAATTAAAGCTCGTCCGTAAACGCAGCCCCGGCTCTCCGGAGTGCTGTTAGAATGCAACATTGTCCAGGAGTCAGACCTCTAAAAAACCCACACAGGCTATTTTCTGGGAGAAGACCAGATCAAATAAATCTTTATTTTCCTAACCTTTGTTAAGTTGCAAGTCTCCTTTTTTGGAAGAAAACTGAACTAAAGATCTCGGAATAATCGGGAGCGAGAGTTGCAGCGGACAGGGAACACACAGGAATATCAAATAACACAATCCCAAACATCACAGCAGGGATATAATCCAAAATATATGTCTGCTTTGGGGGGTGGTGGTGGTGGTGTATTTTTAATTTACCTAATGTCTACACTAAAAATGCTGGATGGAAAATAAACGTGATTCTCGGTGTAGCAGGAATTACAATGTGGGAGAGTCAATTCTTAGGTTAAACTGAGCATAAAAATGTGATGTATTTGACCACATGGCCTTTTGCTGCTCATAAATTTGTGTTTCTCTTTATTTAATAACTGCTCCATTTGCTTTGTTGTGAACTTATGGCTGTGTATGAAACGCTGCAACATCAGCTACCCAAAACGAAATGGAATTGTTACCATTGTTTGACAACCTGCAAAACACTCCCTCACATCATGGCAAACACAAGGCTTGATTTGCAGCAAGCTCTCAATTCATCATTCCTTCAGGTTTGCTCATTTCTGGACTTCATTTTAACTAAAAAGGCATTTTTTCCCCAAGTTTTTTTAAAACTGCTTGTAACTCGCTGGGAGAAAATTCTGGGGGGAAAGATTTCCCTGAGAAATACTTATTTATATACATAGGCACTCATATTACATGTACTTTCTTGTGAGTTTTATTCAGATTTAAAAATCTGAATAAAAAATTTATTCAGATTTTAAAATTCTGACTTAGGCAAGAGCCACAGAACCCACTGGGCTGGGACACTGTCCTTGTGCACACTGAAGCATCAAAATCACATCACCTTGTCCCCAGCTAACAGAAAATAGCTCAGCCTTCTACCTTAAACACTCACAAACGTGTGAGACTCTGTGTGAATCCCCCACTCCCAGCTCTCCTTTTAAATTCCATGATTTAAGCAGAGAAACTACCAAAATTCAGTTTTAAGGCAGGTAAATCCACATGTTTTTTGCATGTTGCATTTTCTCTTTATAAAAAGAATTTGCCTGGTGTATATTATGTATAAAGTAGGGATTAATATCACACTACTCATGTACTTTATACATAATTAAACTTCTTAAGTAGAAGTTTGAGTGACTTCATAGCCACCCCCCTAAAAAACTCCAGAAAATTTAATCAGTGACCATCAGGAATCAAACCCAAACCTTTGTTTTTTTGATCCCCTACTCCAAGCACCTCTGATGTGCATTAAGAAAAGAAAAAGAAAAAAAAAGAAAACCCAGCTAGCCCCAGCAGTGAAGGTCCTGGCAAGCCCTTCAAACCAGCCCGAATTTCAGAGCCATTCAGCACCTTCAGCTGTCCTTGAGATGAATGGTTAACGTGAGTGTGAAACAACACTGCAAATCAGAGCCCTCATTTGCCAGCATACATCTAAATATAAGTTAAGTGTCTATCTTCGAGCTGCCAAGCCTGATTATTTTTGGCTGGTACACATAATATACAACCCTATGAATCACTCTGTGTAATGCTCCAGGCCTGTGGTATTCTGCTGGCACAGCTTTATAAAGGAGAGGGGGGGTGGAAATACCAGAGTGGTGAGTGAGGAGCGTTTGGGAAAGGGTTTTTTATGGGGGACAACATCACCTGTAAGGCTGCTCCCCAGTGTGTGTCCGCAGATGCCTCGTCAGGTTGGCTGAGCGTGGGAAGATCTTGCCACAGTACCTGGACAGGGAGAGCCAAAGGAAACCATCAGGAGAACCAAAGGAAACCATCAGGAGGACCAAAGGAAAGCATCAGGAGGACCAAAGGAAACCATCAGGAGAACCCCTGGATGCTGTGGGAGATGGATTTCTAGGGAATTCTCCAAGCCTGGCAGAAGGCTCACACAGAGTGCAAACCTTGAGATAAGAAATGCTGACTTAGAAATGGGAGAGGACAGACATTGCTGAGAGAGAAATGGAGGTAGAAACAAGTTTCAAAGGACGGCCTTGCAAACAAAACTGGATACTTTGGAGAACTAGAACTATGAAAGATGCCACAGCACCACCTGCACCCCTCATTCTGACACCGCTCCCAAAATCTCTTCATGCCCTCACATCATGAGCTCATCCCTGATGGGGAGGACAAATCTCCCACCCCAGGATCACAGGAGGCACTGTGCTGGCATCAGAGCACCAGGAGCAGCTGAGGAAGCTGGGAGGGCTCAGCCTGGAGAAAAGGAAGCTCAGGAAGAACCTTCTCACTCCTCCAACTCCCTGGCAGGAGGGTGCAGCCCGGTGGGGTCGGGCTCTGCTCCCACAAATGGGGGACAGGATAATAGGAAACAGCCCCAAGTTGCACCATAGGAGGTTTAGATTGGATACTTGGGAATTTTTTTTCACAGAAAGGCTTGTCAGACGTTGGAATGGGATACCCAGGGAGGTGCTGGAGTCACCATCCCTGGAAGTGTTCAAAGGAAGTGTGGACAAGGCACTTGAAGACAGGGTTTAACTACAGCATTCCTGCATCAGGGTACAGAGGGTTTAATCACTGCCTGGGCAGATTGGCACTTGAGATGTTTCTGCATCTCCTTTATAGCCCTGTTGATGCGCTCATCAAAAGGAATCTGCTCTTTCATCCTTGGAATTCACAGAATTTTCTCTGGATAAAGGCTGCAGCACTGTGCTATGGGTTAGGAGGCTGACAGCTGCTTGCAGCAAGGAAATGCAGCTGTAGGAAATTAATAAAGGAAGGAATTGTGTTCCCCCATAAATCCAGTTCACAGTAAAATCAAAAAGGTATAAATAAAAACACTAATTGGGAAATAAAGATCTAAGGAGGAGGGGCTGCACCCTGTGACTATGAAACCTATTGTAGGAGGAAGCCATGACAGACTTTTCTTATTTCAGAGAACTTCAGCTGTCCTGAAGATTAACAGTTAATGTGAGTGTTCCCCAGCAATGTAAATCCAAATTTTAACTTGTGAGTGTGCATCTAAAATTTATGTTTAGTCCCTTTTGTAAGTGGAAACCTCAAATTTCTAAATACTCAACTGAAATCCGAGCCCACAGCTCTTGTGGCAAAGATGAACATAAGAGGCACCTCAACCAAAGCTTGTACCCACTTTCTGCACCCAAAAAAAACCCCTCAGCAGGAGCCACCATAAGAACCTTGAGGTAAAACTGCGACAGCAGACAGAGGTTTATTATTAAATACCCTTAATCTGCTCCACTTTGGAGCTGGATGGGTACGTGAGGAGTTCTGTGGATAGAACATTTTGAAAAAGTTGTTTCCTGCATGCTGTTTTTCAAAATTCAATCATTTTTCCATAGCTGAGGTTGGATATAGCCAGGACTGGCATTGGGAACGGCGGCGTTCGCCGCTGCACGCCAGAGACTTGGCGTGGGGAGTTGGGTTTGCTTGAGAATCTCCAGATCTGCTCCCAAGGTTATTAAGAATTACAAAGCAAACAGAAGATGCTGATTTCCTACCAGACAAAACAAGCTATTTCAGAGGGAATTAGTCATCCCAGCTCTGCTCTAATTCCACCGCTCCTTGTTTTCCCTCCTGGCCGAGATGTCGGCGTGGAGCTGCTCTGCTCTGTGCTGGTGCCCAGTGCAGCTGCCCAGCTGGGAATGCACACCCTGGGGTATTTCCACATCCTGGGATGTTTCCACACCCTGGGGCTCAGTGTGGATGCCGTGGGATGCCCGGCTCACCTGCAGGTGTAGCGCTCCTTGCCCTTGCGCAGGATGGGGTCGGAGAGCGTGGGCGGCGGCGATCGGAAGTTGAAGGGGTGGTGGGGAAGGGGTTGCAGGGACGAGCCAGAGTCAGCCTTCATGGCTGCAAAGCTCTCCAGTTTCTCCGTCATCGTCTCGATGGCCGACATCTGCAAGGACAAGGAGAAAGCTCCTGTCAGAAAAATCCCCAGGAAGGGCAAGGTCTGATGCATGAAACACCGGTTTTGGTTGGGCAAAGCCTTCTGCTGGTGTTGGGTTTCTTGAAAGTTGGAGGCACAGTGGGAAATGGAGCCACTGAATCCAGCCAGGAAATGCTGGAGTAGTGTATTGGTCATGGAGAAAGCAGGAAAGGCTCAACTGGCAAAGCCAGGCATTTAGGTCTCAGAAATGAGCACTTGTTCAGTTTCTGCAGTGTGCATGTGCTCACTTCAGCACTTCAGATCAAAAATTACCTCAGAATACACCTGAGACATCCATTGTTTATCAGGAATTCAACGGAATTTTTTACCAGGAAAACTCTGAAACTAAACACCATGGTCAGATACCTGAGGTAGAACTCAGTACCCAAGCCCAAAGCAAATTCTTGGGAATTCTGATTTCTCCTACAACATCCTGCGGTCTTGGAAGGACAGGACAGTGAGGGGTGGGTGGGCAGGCAGGGATACAACCCCAGGAGAAGGGGAACAGGCAAGTTTTGGGCCCAAAGCAGAAGAATCCTGTCCAGAGTGGAGTGGGAGGGATGTGTGATGGCTGCTCAGGGAGCTGAGAAGAGAGGAGAGGTGGAAGGGGTGAAGAGGGAGCAGCTGGGAAGAGGAGGAGTTAGGATCAGGCTCAGGATGGAGTGGATCCACAGGGAGCTTGCCTGATGAAGAGGCCAACACTTTAATTATGGGTAGGAAAGGTTCAGCAGCTCCTGAAGGTGACGGAAGGATGGGTGGAAGTGGCTGAGTTTCCTGGAGTAAAAGGGAGCTCCAGCCAAACCCCTGGATGTGAGCGGTGGCTGGGTGAGTTGTGGTCAGGAGGGGCAACACCTACACATCCCTTTGGGGTGGGAGCAGCTGGCATGCAGGCCTGGAGCTCGGACACCAAGCAGAATACCCCTGGTGCTTGTTCAGGTTTAGTTTGTATTGACTTGGCCTTGTTCTCACAGACACGAGATTAAACACCACACCAGAAAGAGGGAGAAAGGGAAAACCCTGGAGATACAGGAGAAGGGGAAAGCAGAAAAGGAAAGAATGACCTGGACCATGTGCAAAAAAGGAAAAAATGAATCTGCATAAAAATCCTGCCTAAAGAACAGCACTTTTACTTTCATTACAGCGCAACAGGAAATCCAATCCAAGAGAGCAACGCGGCTCAGAGGACGACGCCGACTCCTCCGACATCCAGCTTCGTGCACTCCTGAGAGCACTCTGGAGATACCAGGGGCAGAAGAGAGGGCTAAAACAAACAAGGCAGCAATAAAGCTGCCTCCTGGCTGCGCTGACATCAGCGGGACAGGCGGGACCTGCGGAGGCAGCCGGGGCGGCAGCGAGCAGCGGAAGGCAGTAGGAAGCCATACATCACCCCGAGATGCTCGATTGTGCAGGAAGGGCTGACCTTTTGCACGTTTACACTTTATTAAACTGGGCTTTAAAAGGATGGGGAGGGAGGGCAGAGGGGGAAGAGAGCCAAGATATTGTTTAAAAATATATGGGTATGAAAAAAAAAAGTTGTCTTAATCACCCCTGAAGACATTGTGAGGGCTGACAAGCATTCATAAGCTGTAAAAAAAGAGTAGTAACCCCCATTTCTCAATAATAGATCCACAGCCCCTTAGCTGGAGGCTCCCAGCCCATGAGAAATAGTAAGTAATACTTAGCACCAGCCACTTGAAAAGGTTACTTGATCATTTACAGCACCAGCTCTGCCCCAGCTGCCAGTCATGCAACAAAACCATCACGTTAAAAAGCTCTCCGGACCTTTCAGAGCTGAGCTCTCAGCCCTTTGCCAAGGTACCTGGAGCTCTCCTTTGTTGTGCCCTGTTCTTTAGGCACTTAGTCAGGGATATTTGCTGGCTTGAGAGCCGTAGGCTGGTTTTAAAATTCTAAACACTGGCCACGGCCTCTCCAGTGGCAAAGGCACTTTGCTATTTAGGGAACAACTGCCTGGTTATAATAAAACAGAAAGGTGGAAGAAAAGAAACTTAACAGGTGAGGAAAGGCTTTCCATTAAGTTATCAAAAAGTTACACAGGTTATTTATGTTGTCCAGAGTTTCATTTGGAATAGACAATGTAGGAAAACTCCCAGGGAGCAAAGGAACTTCTGCCAACGACTGGCTAAGAAATAAGAGCTGCCTGAAATTCATTTTGAGAGAGGAAACATCTCCTGAACGCTTTTATCACATCTTCTGGCTTCATCACATCCCAGTGAGGGCACTCTGAGAGAGCTGGGGATTAGTCATAGAGGAAAAGGCTGAGACCAGACTCATGTTTGGAGTGAGAAAAGCCTGGGTAGAACGTGACTCTGACTGACCAGGCACAGGAACGTTGGTCCTAATGAAGAAAGCAGAAGCAGGGACCCTGAAAATGTGATTCTAAGGAAAAGATCCAGGATCCAGAATTCTTAGCAATGCTGGATCCAGGGAATTGTCACAGCCTCAAGGCTGCCAGAGCTCTCAGACACAGGGTGGGATTGTTGGGGTGTCCTGTGCAGGGCACAGGTTGGACTGGATGATCCTTCCAGCTCAGGATATTCCATGATTCTGTGATAATTCTGGAGATTCTGTGATAATACTGGAAGGGGATCTGGTGGTACAAATCAATATTCTGGAACAAATGCCCCGTGTTCCTTCTCTGTGTCTGAAATACCTGGTTGACTGCAGCATGGGAACGGCGCCTCTCCAGATCAAGTGATCTGAACACAGCGCCCGCCTTATTAAAAATCATTATTAAAAATCAGTTATCAGGAAGCTTTGGGCTGGAGTGATTGTGAATTTGAGGCTATTCTGTGTGATAAGCTTCTAGAGATAACCAGGCCTTCCAGATCTTTTCACTGCCATGGGAAGAGGACGTGGTCAGGATTTCAGGAACAATGTTAACAACCTTCCACCCAGAGCTTGCTCCTGCTTGGGGTCTGAATGTTTCTCATCGTCTCCTTGGGTTACTTTGCCACGCTGGCTCCTCCCTGCTATCAGATTCTTTACAGGCAGATATCCCCACTATTCTAAGCCACACAAACACAGGATGTTCCTGGCCAGCCTGTCACCATTATCCAGCCTGGATGAAGGAAAAATCAGGGGAAGTTATTAACCAAACTCTGAGGCTGGTGTGAAACAATGCAGGAACTAAGTTTAGCTGTGAAAGCAACCAGGACCCAGATTTCACAAACCTGCGAGTTATTTATCTAAGGTGGGAAACATTATCAGGGGAGAACAATGCTCGTGAATATAAAGGAGAGCACAATGAGGAGCACGGAGCTGGGATCCCAGCCTGGGCACAGCAGGAAGGACTGGGATAGCTGGGGACTGTCACACGCACAGCTGAACCCACTGCCCGGCACTTCCACACACTCCTCGTGATGTGGGAAACTCAGGAAGGTGGAAAATGCTTCTGCCTTGGGGCTGGGCAGTCCTTCTCCACCTTGTATCACTGCAAACCACACCCCCAGGTGTTCCCAAAGGAAAAACCACGCAGGCATTGTGAGCTGTGGAAGGGGAGCTTGGCAGAGCCTATGAGCTGCCCAGACCTCATCCCTGTTTTTCTGGCAATGCAAAGGAAGCAGCAAGGCACAGCTGCCATCATCCTCAAACTGGGAATTAAATGTGCCTGGAAGGAACTAGTGGAAAACAGTGGAGATTCCAGTCAGGCCCTTGGATGAGGAGGAGCCTGATCCCAGTGATCCCAGCGTGTACCAGCTCCACCCCAGCATTCCATCAGCACTGCTTTTACCTGGGGGTGGAAAAGCAGCGGGGAGGGTCGCAGGTACTTCTCCTTGAGGGCACCCACGGGGTCTGTCACCTTCCGCTTCTCCACCCTGCTGGACAACAACACAGAGGGTTACATACCTCACAGGCAGCCCCACACAGCCACACTGTGCTGAAATTGCACACAAGGTTATTCTCTTACTCACACAAATGTCTTACACCCCCTTCTCCTGGACACTACAGATTCTGATGCACAATTGCCCCACAATTGTGTGCAGAGTGCAGAAAGCACTGGAAATAAAATGAACACCAATCCCCTCCTTTGGGCAGTATTTTTTTTAGCCTTCAGGCTGATGACTAGGAAAACATTTTGCTCCTGCTCTGCTGCAGTGGTTTATAAACCTCTGCTGTTGTGAAAGGTCATGGAAAACCTTGCACTTGGAGAAAAGCTGTCTGAGCAGGAGAAGCTCTAGGGTCCACAGCAGGCAGCCCCCACACGGAAAAAAAAAAAAAATTGTCTTTGAGAGTTTGCATTTATCTGAAGAGTTAACACTGGGCCAGACTCTGCAGCCCCAAGCGTGCTGAAATCATTAGGTGTTTCATATTTGTTTCCTCCCTCGCAGCTGAGACATAATTTGCATTGAGTTTCTTTGGCAAGCCCATGTGGACAACGATTTAAAAAGTGAGGGACTGGTGGGAGAATTCTGAAGTGGCTCAGAAACCTGAGTTCTTCTGATATCACCTTGGCCCACTCAAATATTTCATGTTTAAGCATCTGAGATGCAGAAATGACCCTAAAGTGAGGCTATTTTTGAAAATGTTGGCTTTGCTTCCACAAAATATTCTACTTGCAGGGAAACGGAGGTGTGGAATCACCAAAAAGACAAACTGAGATGTTCTCTAAGGGAAAAAAAGTGTTGAGGAAGTAACTCCAACAAACACAGCTGCATCTTTAAATGGTTGGAATTGAGTCCATCCAGCTAAACCAGCAGAAATCCAAGAGTAAGAGTGATTTTAACTACATTAGTCTAGCATAAATTGAGAGCAAATTATTTTTGCTACATTTCAGCTGATTGGTGCGTGGATCAAATTACCAAAGAGTTTAAAGAAGAGCCCTGCCGAGTGCAGTCAGCGAACTGTGCTTAATCTGCATTTAATTTTTCTTGGGTAGAGGGAAAGAGAAGAGCTGGGTTGGAAACACAGCCAGAATTAGGGGGCTTTGGAAGGTACGTGCTTTTATGGGTCTGAGTCGCCAGAAAAACCAAGGAATAAGTAAAAAGTTGCTCCCTGAGCCCCCCTGAGCAGCCCAGCTTTGCTCTCCGTGAGGCGCTGAAATGCCCAGGGGAACATCCCTGATCCCATCAGCGCCTTCTGGGAAGAGCCCTGCCTGCTCCGTGTGCACAAAATCTGGTGAATTGACAGCATTTCCCCAGCTCTGCCATGTCCCAGCACCAGGAATGGAAACACAAGGTCCAAACGTCCCCGTCAGAGCCGAATTCCTCAGCGCCTGGAGGATTAAGCCGATCGTTTCAGCCCAGTGCCTGAGAACGTCACCCCCACGGGCTGAGCTAAAAACTGCCCCCATTTCAGACTGTCTGGCCGCATTAAATTATATCACCAGGAGAAAATGTCAAGGATTTAAGTGGCCTTTGGGAGAAAAAAATGAAGGAGCCAAATGATGTGAGAGAGTCTGATAAAGGGAAGTTTAGAAACAAAATATTTCCATATTTTTCAAGCTGGGACTTGGAAGCTGGGCTGTTTCGCTCATTACATCAGAAGTCTGATTCGCAAGCAATACCACTGCTGACTTTCTATTTTAACACATGACTAAAACTATGTGCATCCCATGGAATGCAGCAAATGGTGCCCCCATCCTTCACTTCCATCTGTCTTCTGGGCCTTTACGGTTTTCCCGAGGCTGCTGTTTTAATTGGCAATGGCTTCTCCAAGCCGTGTTGTTTCAGCATTCCTGCTGAGAATGCCCAGAGGTGGCAGGACCCTACAAGGATTCTTTTGCCTTTCCATCCCATGTATTGATTTTTTTTTTCTCCCCAGGAGTAGTTTTTATGAACACTGCTCACACCATGCCTGATTTCTCCAGGAGGAGATGGCCACGGTGGGTGCCAGGTAGGGCACGGCGCCTCCTGAGCTGGGAGGTGTCCCCATCCCAGATGGCATGATGTGGGCACGTCACCCCTGTGAGCTGGCAGAGCCAGAGACACTCATTTAGCCAGCAGTGAGGGCTCACTAATCCTCATCCCAGCCGACAGCTCCTTGGCCTGGCCAGACACTGACATCACTTTTTCCCAGAGTTATCAGCCCTGCGACAGCGGCCGGCGGTGACATCTGGGCTGTCGTGGTGCTCGCAGCCCTCTGAGCGCCCATCCCACCATCACACCACGGTGGCTCTGAGGCTTTCCAGCGCCAGGGACAGGGCAGATCCTGCAGGGGAACAGCCAGTAACCTCCCAGCAGGCTGGGTACAGCAAGGATCACCATGCATTCGGCACAAGGAATGCAAGGACAAAGAATTCACCTCCACGGACTGAATCCAGGAACGCTCCGGGACAAGCACAATTATCCAGAAGGATGCTGTGGAGCATTTAGACATGGTAGTGGCTAATTTAGATGTGTTAATGTCTAAATCAAACTAGTTCAGTACATGCCTTTTCACTGGACTTTGCTAAAATTAAATGTGCCATGTCCACCTTTTCCAAAGGCAATGCCTGGATGGGTAACACACAAATTCACTGTTACCCTCACAAAGTTATAATACTTTTCCTTTGGGAACAGGTTTTATAAAAAGCTCTCAAGCAACCCAAAGTCTTCCCTTTTTGCTTCCTCCTGAATTGATTCCTTCTGGAAGTTTAGCTGACATTTGGATAACTTCACCCAGCCTGCTCTACACACGCCTTCCATGTTCAGCTCATTCTGACGTAACGCATCAGGCCCTCCTCAGAACCATCTGTTCAAGTGACACCAGAAAGGCCTTGTTATCTCCCAAGAAAGATAAATCTGTGAGAAATGTATCTGGGAGAGATCTGGGTAGTAACACGCTACCATGTGTTTACGCAGTAGTTGTTACTCCAAGAGTAACATGTTTCAGCAGGTTGGGTCTGCACCAGCAGCTCCTCCGAATTGAAAAAACCCAAGAAATGGCATTAGAAAGGAAAAGGGAGGGAGGGAGAAAGAAAGGTGAAGTGGCTCACAAAAGGCCCTCGAGTCAGTCAGTGGGAGAGCTGCATTTCCAGGCTCCCAGGGCTCCTGACTCATTCCCAAGCCATGAGAGCCCAGGGCTCCAAGGCAATCTGAACTCTGCATTCTTATCGAATCAAACCTCTGGAATTTCTCCAGCAGAAGTGCCATCTTAGCGATGGCTCGTGGGAGAGTCCTTAAATAGGTCAAGTTTCTTCTTTATCAAAATAAGGATGTGTTCTTTACACACTGATTATGAGGGCTCCTTGCAATTACTCAGGCCTTTCTATTCAGGAAACTCAATGTGTCGAGAAGTACAAAAAACAACAGGAGATGTTCAACTGTTCTTCCCAACCAACCTGCATCCTCCCCTGCCTCAGGGTGTGGTGTCAGCTGGAAAAGGAGCTGGTTAGGGAAAGGCTTAAGGCAGGGTATGTTAATACCTGTAGATGGGGTCCATGAAAAAGGGCGATGGCTTAGCGTAGTGCAGGGAAGGCTGCTGAGGCAGCTGGGACTGGGAAATCTTAGGTAAGACCTCACTTGCCATCAGCTTCCTCTCCCCATAAATGTGGTTTTTCCGTGGCTCTCTCCCTCCATTCTGGCTGGCTCGGATGCGGTTGCCAATGCTCAGATCCAGTGGCTGCTCCTCCCCTGAGGAAGGGGCTGGGAGGACCTTGGGGGGCGGCAGGATTGGCTTAATCTCTTTTGGCTTCGTGGTGAGATCGAAGGGGGACTCCGAGCTGGTGCCACCGACTTTGTGGAGGTCCCTGGGTGACTTTGGTTCTGCCTTGACCAGCAAGTTGTGATTGAGGGTCCGCTCCGTGAAAGGGTAGAGGGAGTGGGGGAAATTGGGGAGGAACTGGAAAGGGAACATGGAATGATACGGGAGTGAACCCATCTTTTTCTCCTGCATCCCCATAAAGCCAGGCCCAAAATACTTCTCTGCAATGGAGGCGATAGCTTTAATAGAGTCATTGGCAGCGCCCGTGGTGGGCAGCAGGTGCTCCTCTGGGGGAGGAAAGAAGGAATGCTGAGAGTAGAAGAGAGGGATCTCGCTCGTGGTGTTGGTGGAACTGGCAGACACCGAGCTGCTGACAAAATCTGGCTTGGTCTCCATTTGTTTGCTCTTGTCTTTCGTTTTGTCCCTGTCACTCTCCGCGTCACTGTCCAGGTCAGAGCCGGTGCCAGTCGTGGTGTCCAGATCCGTGCCCGTGGTTGTATTGACATCCTCAAAGTCACTGCCATCGGACATGTCACTGTTCCTGGCTTTTAGCTTCTCCAGGTAGGAGTTCTCCAGGCTGCTTTCACATTTCTCCTCCCCGGAAGGAGCCTGGTTGCTGTTGCTCACCGCGGAGATCAGGGGCAACGCCGGGTTCCCGAGGGGGCTGGGGAGCTTCGCGTCTGGAGTGTGGTTGAGGGGACTTTTGAGCAGTTGCGTGGGCGGTAACAAGGGAGGCCTGGGGTACAGAGAAGGCGGAAAAATCCCCGGGAATCCCGGGGTGAGGGTGGGGAAAGCTGGGGGGGCTGGCGAGAACGGGAGCCCGCCAGGGTGCGGGCGGGATGGGAAATACTCGTTAAAGCCCAGGCTGGCGTGGTTGAGGTTGGGAGAGGGTTTGGATTTGTCCATCATGGAGGTGGGCGTGAGGGGGAGGCCGGGGGCAAAGATTCCGGCGGGGCTGTAATGGTTCTTGCCCTCGCAGAAGCGCCGGTGCTTGTTGAGGGAGGAGGTAGTGCTGAACATCTGCCCGCAGTCCTTGCACTTGATCTGGGTGCGGCAGTCCGCGTGCATCCGCTTGTGGCGGCACAGGTTGGAGAACTGCGTGTAGGATTTGTGACAGACCTCACCTAAAGCGTCAACAGGAACCAACAACAAAAGCCATATGAAATTAACAGGAAAACAGCAGGGGTTCGCCGTGGGATTCACCAGCCCGCCCCCCATACCGCCCCGTCCCTGGGAGCTCCCGGCCCCGAAGAGCAGTGGAACATCACCGCCTTTCCCTTTGGATGAATCCTGGAGAATCTCTCAGTCCACAGAAATCTGAGGGGATGTGCTAGCTCTGCTCGAAGTTTGGGGGAATTTTCAGGAAAGGTTATCATGGAATCACAGAATGGTTTGGTTGCGAGGGGCATAAAGCCCATCCCATCCCACCCCCTGCCATGGGCAGGGACACCTTCCACTGTCCCAGGTTGCTCCAAGCCCTGTCCAACCTGGCCTTGGTTACTTCTAGGGATCCAGGGGCAGCCACAGCTTCTCTGAGCACCCTGTGCCAGGGCCTCAGAACCCTCGCAGAGAAGAATTCTTCTGTATATCCAACTTAAATTCAATTTTCAGTTTGAATGCATTCCCCCTGTCACTCCAAAGTCCCTCTCCAGTTTCCCTGTTGCCCCTGCAGGTCCTGGAAGGTGCTGTTAGGTCTCCACACAACCTTCTCCAGGCTGAAGAAATCTCTCAGCCCAGATCCAGAGGGAAGATGCTCCACTCCCCTCAGAACATCTTTGTCCTAATCATGCATTATTAATGATAACATCTATTTATCCCAGCTCATCTGCTTCCCATTAGTCCTAGCATGGCAGGAAGCACTTAGGGCTGGAGGGAGAAGAACTTTGCCTTATTTAATCAAACCTGCCCTTCCTCAATGCCCTCAGTGGTACATAACCCCTGCAGGGGGATGCTCTATAAATCCCCCTGCTCCTGCCAGGACTGGGATCTCTTTTTTTTAATCCTTTAAATCAGTCCAACACCCCTGCCCCGCTAACTGAAGCCACATCAGCGTTTTCTCTAACAACCTGTAAATACCAAGCTTTCAAAACATGGATTTTTATGACCCCTTTTCACCTCCAGACTTGCTGCTGTGGAAGAAACAGGGCAAAGAGAGACAGAAATCCCACCCCAAACTTTTCTACACATCAAAACACGGTGGCTTTTTATTATCTGGTGCCTCTTTCAACATGGGAATAAAGGTGGTGGTGAGTTAGCACACTCCTTCCCCCGGGGAACTGCTGTTATCACCCTTTTGTGAGCAGGGAAACTGAGACAAAGCAGGGGAAAGGACATTGTTTGGGCTTGGACAGGCAAGGACATGAATCCAAGTCCTGACACTCCAGCTCAGGGGCTGCTCAGTGCTCCTTCCCTCCTCCCAGCTTTACTGATAGGTGCATGTGAGCATGATTTCCCCAGTATTTTCTCCTAAATATTTCCTAAGACTTTAGGATTTACTTCAGTGCTTGAATATCGAATGACTGGTGGGAGAGTATTTCACTAGCAGCTCTGAAAATACAATAATATAATAAATTCCAATTGAAATTCAAAGCAGAGGTGGATAAAATTCAATGAATTTGGCATTTCAGTTCAGATGAGCACCCCAAAATCCAAAGGAGTGTCGCTGAAGGCTCTGGTTTCTGACTGCACTGTAAATTCAGGCTGCACTGTCTGTCCCCAGAGTATTGAATTGTTTGGCCCTGACACAGCCCAGAGCTGCAGGGAAACAAAAACAGGACAAGAAAGTCATCCCAAGAGTTTGGATGTTTGAGCCAATCCTAATTTTTGGATTATTTGGATTATTATTGAGCCAATCCTAATAACTTTAAAATCTTGGATCAGGTCTCCTGAACGGCTCTTAGTGCATACGCAGTTTTATGGCTGTTTTAAGTATTATTTCAGCTACCTTAGACTTGCAAAGAAAGGGTTTATTTGGCTTTTTTACTCCATTTTAAAGTGTTTTCTTAAAAATTATCCAAACAGAGCTCTTAAAAGAAGCACTACTGAATTTATTGTCCATGAAATTCAGCACTCCTAATTTTATTTCCATGATAATCTCTTAAATACAACAATCTCTGGGTTTTTTTCCAAGGGAATCAGTAATCACCATCCCTAGAATTGATTGAAAAACCTGTGGATGTGGCACTTAGTGGTTTAGTGATGAACACAGCAGTGCTGGGTTAAGGGCTGGACTTGTTGATCTCAGAGGGCTTTTCCAACTGTAACCATTCTATGATTCCAAGATTCTTCCATTTTTCACCCTAGGAATTTTTGCTAGATATATAAATGCTGCACAAAATTCCCTAAAGAGAAGTGCTAGAGCTCTGAGAGCTCACATCAGCCTTCTAAAATAAGGAAAACTGGACATTTTCTGTTAAATCTCCAGTTATCCAGTGATTTAGTAATTCCATGTGGAACGGCCTCTCTTGCCCTCCTGATTTCTGCAGTTATAAAGTTACAGGTTTGGGGTCTTTTGAAAGCCAAATATAATATTGTAAAAAATGAAACACAAACACACATAGACCCCTTTTCTTCCACTGAACAGGGAAAAAAAAAAAAAAAGAACCAACTTCCTGGTGAATCCTGCCATGCGGATTTGAAGCTGTTAATGGATTCCACATTGATGGACAAAACAACCTGACACGTCTGACCAGGCAGATCCCTCTGCAGTTGTTCCACAGGCTGATTTGGTCTGACAACTCCATAATTCTGATGAGGTGAGAGTGAGGAGATTATGAGGAGAAATCCCTCATCTCCCTGCAGCAATCCTGGGAGTCAAATTATCCCTTTCATGTGCCCAGTGAAAGATTGCAGCAAAATGAGCGAGAGGAGCGTTTCTTCTTCCTCTGCTGACACCCAGCTGATTATCTCAGGACACTGATTACCTCGGGACATTAATGAAATGAGTCTCCCAGGATATTTCTCCATGCTGTTCCCATTATTCCAACAGGGGAAAAAAGGCAGGAGTGGGTTCAGTGGCTTCCCTACCGTTAACATCAAAGCCTGGAATCAAACCCAGATCCCGGCCCGTGCCTGAGCAACGTGTTCTGAAGTGTCAGGAAGTGATCCCTAAAGTTCCTGGAGCTTTGTTGTGACACCATCCACCTCCCTGCACAGTTATCCAAACCCAATGGGTGCTGTGTCAATTAAAAAAATATACAGCCCTGGGAATGACAAGGACTGAGATGGGTGGCTCTCCAGGGAAAATGCCCTTCTGGAAATATCCCACCAAGGAGAGCGCTGAGGACACAGTTCATCTGCTGTTTATTTGGCTCCCAGCATTATCTAGATGAAACGTGCAGTAAATAAAGAAGAAAAAACTTTCTTTTTAAAAAACACCTTCTCATCTCTGTGATTTTTCCAAGTTCTTTACAACGGCTCCAGGGTTTGAGGCACCCCTGTAAAACATTTCGATCAGGCTGTGCCAGCTATTTATTTATGTCACCAACAGGAACATTCGAAAGCGATTAAGGCAAAAAAAGACGAGAGAAAGAAAAGATATGAGAAAATGGCATCGCTGTGACCGCTGAGAGACTCAGCTTTTAACTTGTCAAGAAAGTCAAAAACCGCCACGAATGTTTACTGAAAAAACAGGGAGCATGCAAAAAAAAAAAAAAAGGAAAAAAAAAATTCATCTTGTGCTCTGAGCTATAAAATTACAACAGCCGGGGATGGGAGGGCTGGGGGGCCCCGGCAGGATCCCTGCAATTACAGGCCGGTGATGGCCGTGACAACTTACATATGAAAGGTTTGACAGTGCTGTGGATATGCTTGTGCTGCTTGAGGCCCGAGGAGGTGGCGAAGGTCTTGCCGCAGTCGGGGCAGGCGTGGGCCCGCGCCCCCACGTGCTGCGAGCGGATGTGCCGCTGGAGGTTGCTGGGGTCCGTAAACACCTGCGGGGAAAAACGCCTTCAGGAGAGGGGGGAAAGCACCAGGAGAAGAGCCTGATGTGAGAAACTGATTTTGTTAGGGTTTTTTGCAGCGCTGCTGCTCGTGGCTTGAGGAGCGCGGGGTGGACAGGTGAGGACAGGTCAGGAAAGATCTCTGTGCCCTGCCAGGCTGTGGCACCTCCCTGAGTCCTGAGTGTGTGGTGCTCATGGCTGGACAGGTCTGGTGGCATCTCCCTGGGTCCTGAGTGTGTGGTGCTCATGGTTGGACAGGTCTGTGGCACCTCCCTGAGTGTGTGGTGCCCATGGCTGGACAGGTCTGTGGCACCTCCTCAAGTGTTCATGGTTGGACAGGTCTGTGGCACCTCCCTGAGTGTGTGGTGCTCATGGCTGGACAGGTCTTTGCTCACCCTCATCTGCCCAGCACAGCCCTCACCACCACCCCAGTACCCAGCTGGGAATGGCCAAAGGGGAGTGGGTTGTAAGAGGGTTGAGCTCCACACTCCCAGTGGGATGCCCAAGACAGTGAGGACACCTCTTCTCCCTGGGACAGGGACAGTGGGGTCACCTCTCCCTGTATCCCCTGCTCTGGGCCAGCATGGGCCACCCGTCCCCTGCAGGCCTTGCCCAGGTCCCTGTGTCCTCTCCCAGGTGAAGTGTCCCATGGAAGCTGTCCTGCATCCCTTTCCCCAGGTCACAGCACCCACTCCCAGGTGAATCCCCCCATGGACACTGTGTCCTGCACTCTTTTCCCCAAATCCCAGCTACCCACTCCCAGGTGAATCCCCAAATGGACACCATGTCCTGCACCCTTTTCCCCAAATCCCAGCACCCATTCCCAGGTGAATCCTCCCATGGACACTGTGTCCTGCACTCTTTTCCCCAAATCCCAGCACACTCCCCCAGATGAAGCCCCAAATGGACACTGTGTCCTGCACCCCGAGGTCCCAGCACCCTCTCTCAGGTGAATCTCTCAATGGACACCATGTCCTGCACCTTTTTCCCCAAATCCCAGTGCTCTCTCCCACATAAAACCCCCAATGGACACTGTGTCCTGCATCCTTTTCCCCAAGTCCCAGTCTCCTCTCCCAGGTGAATCCCCCCATGGACAGCATGTCCTGCACCCTCTTCCCCAAATCCCAGCACCCTCCCCCAGATGAATCCCACCATGGACACCATGTCCTGCACCCTCTTCCCCAAATCCCAGCACCCTCCCCCAGGTGAATCCCCCCATGGACACTGTGTCCTGCACCCTCTTCCCCAAATCCCAGTGCTCTCCCCCAGGTGAATCCCCCCATGGACACTGTGTCCTGCACCCCCAAATCCCAGCACCCTCCTCCAGATGCATGCCCCAGGCTGGCCATGTCCTCACTGTACCTTAACACAGTTTTCACATTCAAACCGTTTCCCACTGTCGTGAGACATTTGGTGACGAATCAGGTTGGATTTCCAGTTGAAAGCCTTGGGACACTGGTCACACTTGTACTCCCTCTCCTCGGTGTGGATCACCATGTGCTGCTCCAGGCTGGCAAAGAGACACGGGCTGACCTTCAGACCACCCAAAGCAGGCACTGAGGCAGGTCAGAGACCCAGAGAGGTGACAGAGATGGTGACAGAGAATCAGCTGTCAGGGGCCTGGGGGTTTTCCAGCTTATGGGTGCCTCAGAGCAGGAAGGGAGCAGCTCATAAAATTCACAGATTCACAGAATTCACAGATTCACAGAATCACTGGGTTGGGAGAGACCTTCAAGCCCAATGAGTCCAACCCAGCCCCAACACCTCAACTCAACCCTGGCACCCAGTGCCACATCCAGGCTTTGTTAAACACACCCAGGGATGGTGACTGCACCCCCTCCCTGGGCAGCCATTCCAGAACTTTATCACTCTTTCTGCAAAAAACTTTTCCCTAACATCCAACCTGTATTTCCCTTGGTGGAACTTAAGGCTGTGACCTCTGGTTCTGTCAGTTCCTGGAGAAAGAGCCCAGCCCCAGCTGAGCACAGGCACCTTTCAGGAGCTGTGCAGAGTGATAAGGTCACCCCTGAGTCTCCTTTTCTGCCCCAGCTCCCTCATTCCTTCCCCACAGGGCTTGTGTTCCAAACCCCTTGACTGAGAGAAGGACAGTGACACCCAGACACCATTTGAGGTTTTTGAGATTTATTTCACTGGTGGAAGATGCCCTGTTCTGCCTCAAAATGACGCTGCGTTTTATGCTACTTATAAATACCTGAGTCCATTCTCAAGGGGGAAAAGGAAAGTAAACCCAGCCGTGACCCTAGAGATACCTGAGGGGAAAAATAGGCACTTTTTGTGGCATACCCCTGGGGAAAGAAAAGATATTTGCTGTTGCTGAGCCTCTCATGTGTCCATTTTCACGGGCAGCCGGCCCACGGCTTCCCAGAACACAGGGACTCACCGTTGGGAAGAAACATGATAAGGTGCAAACACGTTTCACTTCTAAATGTCAGACATCTTTGATTACTTCACTCAGCAATTGCACCTCCTGCCAACTGGCAGCATCTCCAGACTGGGGGATGATGGCAATCCTGAGTGGCTGCTGGCACAGGGCCACGGCAGGGGTGGCACCTGCTGCTCCAGTGCCCTGTACCATGGGAATCCTGCACCTCCCTGCCCAGGAATCCTGCACCTCTCAGACTTTAAATCCTGCATCTCCCAGGCCTTAAATATTTTATCTCTGAGGCCAGAAATCCTGCACATCCCAGGCCAGAAATCCTGCGCATCCCAGGCCAGAAATCCTGCACATCTCAGACCTTAATTCCTGCATCTCCCTGCCCAGGAATCCTGCACCTCTCAGACTTTAAATCCTGCATCTCCCAGGCCTTAAATATTTTATCTCTGAGGCCAGAAATCCTGCACATCCCAGGCCAGGAATCCTGCACATCCCAGGCCAGGAATCCTGCACATCCCAGGCCAGAAATCCTGCACATCCCAGACCAGGAATCCTGCACAATTCAGGCCTTAAACCCTGCACCTCTCAGACATTAAATTCTGCACCTCTCAGATATTAAATCCTGCACCTCTCAGGCCAGGAATCCTGCACCTCTCATGTTGGGAATCCTGCACCTCTCAGCCAGAAATCCTGATCCTCTCAGGCAGGAATTCTGCACATATTTCAGGCCAGAAATCCTGCACATCTCAGACCAAGAATTCTGCACATTTCAGGCAGGGAATCCTGCACCTCTCAGCCAGAAATCCTGCACATCTCAGACCAGGAATCCTGCACATCTCAGGCTGGGACTCCTGCACATCTCAGGCCAGCCCTGGGAAACAAGGGAAGGAAATCTGCATCCTTTCCTTCCTTTGGGGCAGGTTAACAGGAGTTATAAACACTACTCTTACTGTGAGTTCTTAAAAAAAAACCAAACAACCCAGCTCACATGGATTCTGCTCCTGCCTGAACCCCTTCCCATGGATATTAAACCATTCCTACAGAACTTTAAAGCATGGCTGTATTTTTACAGAAACATTAAAGCTGAGCACTACTGGAAAATCCTGCCAGTCTTCAGAGAAGGTACTCTCTGGCCATTTCTAGCAAGTTCAAGATCCCAGGAATCATGTCAGCCTTGGTCACTCAACACCCAAAACTCCTCCCTTGGAGCACCAGCCCTAATCCCAGCTAGATAATTCATATTCATGGGCATGCCCCTCATAAACTGCCAACCCTCTGGTTTGAAAGCAGCAATATTCATTTTGCTCAAGAAATGCTGCTCTTAAAATGACCAGACTTTTAACACACACAAAGTAACACAAACCTTTCATATGCACATCCAAAAATATGCTCCTGTTAACTGTGATTTATGAGTTTATTTCGAGCAAATATGGACAAGCTAATACACTGTTTAGAGGCAAGTACCTACTGGGATTAGCAAAACATTTATTTATTTAGTCAGCTGCTAAATGCTCAATTTCAGGTCCCCAGTGGCATCCTTGATTTCATCTGTATTAACTTTGAAAAATTCTAAGACTATCCAGGCACTCTGAGCGGGTTTATTTTGTGTTTTAGTGACTTTAAACTTAGCAGATTGATGGGGGAAAGGCTGATGTGGACATTTCCTCTCCACCAGCATGTCAAAGGCTGAATGAGGATGCTGCTGACTCTCTTTTCCCTTGTCAAAAAAATCAACTTTATGGTACTTATCCCAAAATATTTGGTATAAAAGGCAAAAACCCCAAGGCCACAGTGCCAGCTCAGACCCCTAGGGAGCCAGGAATACACAGAGGGTATAAATAAGATACAATACACACATTTCAAAAGGTTATTTCCTAGTTAACATAAAAATTAGTTATTTCCTAGTTAACATAAAAATTAGAGAGCACTGGAAGCTAAAGAGGAGAGAGCTCCTGACACCGGTGGATAAAAGATTTGGAATTTTTACTAAAATCCATAATATTGAAAACATTTGAAGGAAGTTCTCCTTGTCTTGTCAAGTAAAAAGAAATGAAGAAAATTGCAGCCTCTTATTTCTAATGAGAGTACCCAACGTAGAGACAGGAGGTGAGGATTAAAAATACCACACTGGGCTCAGAGGATGCCACACAGGAATCCCAGGATCCATCCCAGACTCTACAACTCCCAAGCTCTTTTCCATGCAGATACAGGGAATGCTCTGTAGCCTTCACCTTTACTCTGCATCTTTTAAAATAGATTTTTTTTTCCCCCCTCACTTCCTCACCCAGATCAAAGAGCTGAAAGTATCAATGTAATTAAGTTCAAAGTGACAAACGCAGGTTTTTAAATGTTAAACTGAAGTGAAACAGGGGCTTTAACCTCGAGGTTTTTGCTCTGCTCAGGCAGAGCCTGACAGGGGATTGCCAGTTCTCACAGTTTTACAACAAATCTTGTGGTGCACGGGGTTTGTTCACCCAAGAAGGCAAAAGAAATGAGTATGTGAGAACTTCAGCCTCCGGTAAACACAGAAAACTCTGCTTTTATGGAATTTTATAAAGGCTTTTATCAAGGCTTAGGATGCAAATAAACACAATCTTAAATTGATTTAAAAAACTCCTCAACTTTTAAAGCTGGCTCCTAATATTTAACTATTTGAGTCTCACTTTGCCAATGAATTAGAGAGCTCAAAGATTGCTGTATTAAAGCTGCATTTCATTGCTACCATATTCTGATTTGAAAAAAAAATATCAGATTTTAAGTTAAAACCTGAATTTAAATATTTTCCCTTTTAAAGAGAAGTTATATTTACAGTTGCTGTATAATCATAATAATAACTGAAGAATTGTTGCAAATTAAAAAATGAGCTGGAGCTATCCAACTTCCAATCTTATTTTTTTTCCTTTTCACATTGTTGTCACAAGAGCTTTGGTGGACACAAAGAAAATTAAAAATTTTATTGGAATAGAGGTTTTTAATTGCTCCTGCCAGATCAAATAGGAGCTTGTGGCCATGTTACGAGTTCTTAGGGCATTGACATCCTTTTCACATTGCTGTCACAGGAACATTTGGTGAACACAAAGAAAATTAAAAATTTGATTGGAATAGAGGTTTTTAATTGCTCCTGCCAGATCAAATAGGAGCTTGTGGCCATGTTACGAGTTCTTAGGGCATTGACACCTCTTTAAACCCACTCATCTCTAATGACCAAGAATTAAATTTAAAAGAAGCCTTCATGCACATGTTGACTGAGCTAATATTGGTGGTTTTTTCCTTCAGAACAAGAGAAAAGATGGTAGAAAGATCCCACCCAGGTCTCTCAGAAAAGAACCCCTTAAACTTCCCACCAACAACCCTTGGGTGCTTCTACCAACAGGCAATGGAAAGCACGGGTCTAGGAAATCAAAGTGGAATAAAACACTGCCCAACAGCTACAGAGGGTCCCAAAGTGAACATTCCTGAACCTTGTAAGGAAAGGGGAGGTTACTAGGGAGAAAGGAAAGGTTGATCCCAAAAGGAACATTCCTAAAGCCTATGGAGAAGGGAAAGGTTTCTATGGAGAAAGGAGATTTATCTCAGAAAGAACATTCTGAAATGCTATGGAGAAAGGAGAGGTTTATCCCAAAAGAACATTCTGAAATGCTATGGAGAAAGGAGAGGTTTATCCCAAAAAGAACATTCCTAAAGCCTATGGAGGAAGGAAAGGTTTATCCCAGAAAGGACATTCTGAAATGCTATGGAGAAAGGAAACGAGTCTAGGGGGAAATGACAGGTTTATCCCCAAACAAACATTCCTAAAGCCTATGGAGAATAAAAAGGTGTCTATGGAGAAAGGAAAGTTTTATCCCAAAAAGAACATTCTGAAATTCTGTGGAGAAAGGAAAGGTTTATTCCAGAAAGAACATTCTGAAATGCTATGGAGGAAGGAAAGGTTTCTATGGAAGAAAGAAAGGTTGATCCCAAAAGAACACCCCTAAAGCCTATGGAGGAAGGAAAGGTTTCTATGGAGGAAGGAAAGTTTTCTATGGAGGAAGGAAAGGTTTCTATGGAGGAAGGAAATGTTTCTATGGAAAGAGGAAATATTTCTATGGAGGAAGGAAAGGTTTCTATGGAAGAAAGAAACCCAAAGAAAGATCCCAAAAGAACATCCCTAAAGCTTATGGAGGAAGGAAAGGTTTCTGTGGAGTTGGGAAAGGTTTCTATGGGGAAAGGAAAGGTTTCTATGAAGGAAGGAAAGGTTTATTCCAAAAGAACATCCCTAAAACCTATGGAGGAAGGAAAAGTTTCTATGGAAAGAGGAAAGGTTTCTGTGGAAAGTGGAAAGGTTTCTATGGAGAAAGGAGAAGTTTCTACAGAGGAAAGAAAGGTTTCCACGGAGGAAGGAAAGGTTTCTGTGGAAAGAGGAAAGGTTTCTATGGAGAAAGGAAAGGTTTCTATGGAGGAAGGAAAGGTTTCTATGGAAAGAGGAAAGGTTTCTATGGAGAAAGGAAAGGTTTCTGTGGAGGAAGGAAAGGTTTCTATTGAGGAAGGAAAGGTTTCTATGGAGGAAGGAAAGGTTTCAGTGGGGAAAGGAAAGGTTTCTAGGGAGGAAGGAAAGGTTTCTAGGGAGGAAGGACAGGTTGATCCCTTCAGTCCTCCCCACCGCCCATCACCCCCTTTGGCCAGGACAGAGAGGGGAGGCCAGAGGAGGGTCTGGCTGTCAGTGGGTACCTGTATTTATTGGGGAACATCCTCTCACAGTCCTTGCACTCGTAGACCTGTCCATCCCCGAGGCCTTCCTGCTTGATCTCGTTGCTGAGGCTCTCGTAGAGGGCCCCCACGGCCCCGCAGCCGTACTTCTTGTGGCGCCGCAGGTCCAGCTTGGACTGGAACAGCTCATCGCAGTCCTCGCAGCGGAACGAGGGCTCCTCTGCAACACACACAGCAGCCCATGGCAGCCCTGACCCAGGAAACACCACCAGAGAGGAGGCAAGGCTCACCGAGTCCAGCAAACAAACAAACAAAGAGAGAATTTGCAAGTGAGAGGGGAGAGAACCCAAGGGAGGCCGTGCCAGCAGCTGCTTTCACTTTAAGCATTAAGTGGGGAAAAAAAATCAGATCACACAACCAGAGGAGATCTTGTTTTCTTTGTGTCTTGGCCTCTGCTGAGATGGAGAGACCTAAAGGGATTGGGAGACACACAAAATTCTGGGCTTATTCTGGAGTGCTGTGCTTGTCTGCAAGGAGGGGGTTTGAAATTATGAACGAATTTTCCTCAGAAGGGGCTGCCAGGGAAAAAGGAACAAGCCAGACTCATATAAACACAGATAGTGAGAAAAGCAAACTGCCACAGCACAAACCTGGAGAAGCTTCTTTCTAAGAAATTGTCTGTCTAATGTTCTCCTCTCAGTTTTCCACTGCAGGAGCTCAGGGCTCCATCAGCCCAAGGAGTCCCAGCCCAGAGCAGCATGGAAGGAAGAGCAGGGAGCCAAAGGCTTTGTTGCTGTGCTCTTTGCTTTTTTTTTTTTTTTTTTTTTTTTTTTTTTTTTAAGTTCCAATGCACATAATAAATTACTGTAGTCAAGGTCAAACAAATTAAAAAGAGGGCAGCTATTATTAAGTTTACAAGGCAGCATCCTGACCATGGTGCCAAGCCAAACAATCAGCTCAGAGCTGTAAATTTTCCAGGAGAACAAGCTCTGCGAGGGAGTCGGGATAGCTCTGGGTTTCTCCACCCTGGAACAGAAGCTTTCCAGCCCCCTGTGAGTCACTGGAGCCACGTTTCCCTGTCCTCCCCTACCCTCTTCCTCCACGCTCTGCTGCTCTGCCTGGTTCTTTTTTTCTGATAACTGCACTCCCAGAAGGAACAGCCCGTGGTGATGCATTATCTCTGGGGGAGGAGTGGGAATATTCTGGGAGCTGCAGCCAAAGGAGATGCTGTGGAGGGGCTGATCCATCCCCTGCTCTGCAGAGAGGGGATGTTGGGCTGGGATGTGGCCACACTCACGTTCTTGGGGTAAAATCTTCAACCCCTTTGCTTCAAAGTCCCTCCTTCCAGTTATTTATGCCAAATTTTACACAACTTCAAGCACTTATGCTGAGCTTTAAGGCCTGGGATGGTGTTTTATCTAAATCAGGGTTAATTTTGTTACGAGTGTGACAGGAGTGGAAGCACGGGCAGCGTCACACCCAGAGACCTCCATGCCCCCACCTGGGCACTCAGCTCCCATCTCCCTTTCCTCTGCTTAAACCTGAGTTTAAAACTGAGCAAGGCAAGGTCCCAGAGGCTGCTGCAGCAGCGATGTGGGCAGAGGAAACCCTCTGCACCCTCTGCACACCTACACGGAAAGTATCGACATGGGCAAAATCAAACCCAGCTGAAAAAGAAAGTATCACCAAAACTCAGCCAGCACAGCCTGGCTGAGCCAGGCAGCTGAGCCACCCTCAATATTTGATGGAATGACTGGCAAATGGAAAATATCCCCTGTGCTAACTGGAGAGAAACAGAATTAAATGTAGGTGGAACTTCAGAAGTGTCATTGCTCCAAGAAAGATTGGGTTTTGTACGTTGGGTGATGTGGAGACACGTCTCTCAGTACTGATTGATTTTTTTCCTGAATAATGGAACTTGACACAAAACTTTACTTCCTACAGAACTCAGATTTGAGTGTTTGGCAGAGGTTTTAGCATCCCAGCAGCCTGCCCAGGGCTCCCAGAGCCACCCACACCCACAGGGATGGTCCCACAGGGCTGCAGGAGATCAGCTGCACAACAGAGGGGGGCAAAAAGAAATAAAGTCCAGCCAGTCAACAAAGGATTTTGACTAAAGAAGAAGACCTGAGGGAAGAAAATACCAAATTGTTCTCATTTCAGCTCATTTCAAGGGTTTATACACTCTGAGATTGAGATTGCTGGCAGCAGCCTCACCATGGGGTGGGTCAGGCTCTGCTCTGCTCCTCAGAGAAATTCTCTTTACAGAACAGAACACGACCAATGGGTGTCTCATGTGTGTCATGTCCCTGGGGAGGGAAACCTGGAAATCAGGACACCAATAACAGCAGTATGGAGAGACTGCTACTAAAATAATCCAAACTACTTTTTATGAGTGAAAAGAAGAAAAACGTGTAGCATCAAACTCCAGGGACATGGAACTTCTCTGGTGAGGTGTTCCTCCACCTCAGAGCCAACATTTCCCCTCTTTGCTCTCTTGTAAATGCAGCAGTGGCTTAACCAGGAAGGAATTTTTGGAGGAGTGACTGAAATCCTCCAGGCTGGGAAGCCCCAGGTCCCTTCACCTCTTAACAAGCTCCTACCAAACTCCCAGTGTCCCTCAAGCTCCACCTGGAAAATCCCCAGACCTGAAAACACTTGGAATGGAGGAAACTGATTTTTTTTTTTTATTTCCTTTCTTTTGACTTCAGAGAAAATGCAACAAAATTCCTTCCACAAATCCAGGTGGAATTCTTCCTGCTCCAGTTTGAGATTTACATGATTAATTGCAGCTTACTTCACCCAAACTCTCCTGTAGGAAGCAGAAATCCTCTCTGGGTTTGGAAAAGCAGCCATGGAGAATAATTTCTCCCATACCTGGCTAAAGCTGGATAACTGCCTCCTCTGCCAGTGCCCTGCCTGCTCTTACCAGTGACAATGACACTTTTTTGTCCTTTCTGTGAGCTTACAGAGCAGGGAAAGTGGTGAAATATCTTAATTGCCTCAAGAATATTTTAGAAAAGAGATTTTGCTTCTAATTCTCCTGGTTCTTTGCCGTATCTCACCCAAATCACACACGATCCAAGAGGACATCAAACACAGCAGCTTTTCCACAGGTGGAAAAGATGGAGGAGAGGAAAAGCAATTCCTGTGCATCAGAGTATCCGGGTTTGGAAAAAGAAATTTGTATTGAAAGGAGGCTTAGAGAGCTGACAAATATATGATTAAAAGCCTTGTAGCCACGTGTTCTTCACTGGTTGTAAATCCTGTTTTGATGCTCAGACAGGCTAAAGAGAGGAAAACCAGATCAGGTGGGAGAGCAGCTGAGGGGAGGCCCTGGGAGAGAAGCTGTGGCTGCCCCTGAATCCCTGGAAGTGCCCAAGGCCAGGATGGAGGGGCTTGGAGCAGCCTGGGACTGTGGAAGGTGTCCCTGCCATAGCAGGGGATGGGATAAAATCATCCTTCAGCTCCCTTCCAGCTCCAATCATTCCACAATAACTGCTCCATATCCAACCCCCGTTCCTCTGGCATTCCCAGCAAATCCTAAACCAGACTCCTCAACAAACACCCCGCAGGGGAAGGGCCTGAGCCTGGCTTAGGACCAGACTATCCCCTGCAAAACCGAAACCTAAACCAGCTCAGGGCCGAGCTGAGAGCTGGTGTTGATTCTGTGTCTGTATCTCACACCCACTCTGTAGGCTCCAGGTTTATTCAACTGTTCCTTTCTATTTTTTTTCCCAAAAATAAAAAGGTGGCCCTTCAAAGCACGTTCTCATTAAAGTTTCCCCCTTTTTTCCACAAAAATACTGCCCTTCACAAAGGTAACTGTGTGACAGGGAGAAGGGGCTGCGAAGAAAAGAGCAACCCCAGTCACACCGAAATTGCTGCCTGTTCTCTGTGTCGTGTTTGTCAAATCTGTGGTTACGTGTGCCTATCTGAAGTTCCATCAGAAACACTCAGGACAAAGCAGGAATGTAACAGAAAAATAAATCAGTGCCTAATAGCTTTCAGAGAAACCAAGGGGAACACAATTATGTGGCATCTACATGCTAATCTACCAGACTCGAATCTCAAAGGAGTTCAAGTGCCCTACTCAAAATTCCTGCAGTGATAAGGGGTCTGCTGTGTTTGGCTGGGGTTGGGAGGAAAGATTTTTATGATAATTATCTTTGTGTGGAACAATTTTGCATTTTCTCTCCTGTTAATTCCAAAGTGAGCTGGGGGTGCGAGGCAGCAGGAAGATAGCCCTGCTGAAAGTAAAAAGTATTAAGGAGTCAAATATTTAATGTTGGCCTGGCATAATTTGACAGCAATTATGCAGCAAAAGCACTAGACGTTACCAGGAAGATCCAGATAAATGTTCCATAATGACAGAGATGGAAAACAAGGAGCACTTTTTGCTTGTTCACATAAAAGCCTGTTAGAAACCGAAATGCAGAACAGCGGTGAGTTTTCATTCAGATTTCTCCTTGACATCAAAAAAAAAAAAAAAAAAAAAAAAGTGCAGAAATTATTCATCTCTGCGTGTTGGTCTTGAGAAAATCATTAGCTTTTGTGGGGGGAGAGCAGTGGAAAAATAGTCCCAAACTTGATATGAGTGAGGCAGCAAATACAACAATTCACCCTCAGCCCTTCAGCAAATGAACTTCCAGCAGCACAAATCCTCAAATTATCCCATTTTCCAGAAATAATGGAAACTGATTGTGCAGGATTTTACCACAAATTTACATCAGAAGTTATACTTATGTACAGCTAAAAGAAAATAAATGTATTGTGGGATACCCAGAGAGAACACTAATTTCATAATTATGAATTAGTTAATTCATAAATTAATTTTACAGAGCATTATTTCCAACTACTAGTTTAAAAACTCTAGGTAAAAAATGCTGGCAAATGAGAATTTACCAGTATCTATAGAAATTATTGATAGAGTATTTATAGAAATAAATCATGGAATAATGATGTTGGGCACATCCTTCCCAGTTTTCCTCAGAGATCACTTCCTTGCACAGCGTTTGTAATGTCAGAGTCTTGGATGAATGTGGGAAAAAAACATCCTAAGAGAGAAAAAACAGTGCTGGGAGCACTCTTGGATTTCCAGAACACTCCATGTGTGTGTCCTGCTACCTGCTCACAGCTGCTGCAGAGAAAGATGAGGTGTCTTTATCCCAGCAATAATAATTTTAGTGACGACTCTTCCACCCCCTTTTCCAGATTCCCTAAATCTGTGCAGGCTGGATTTTACCAAGATGGATGTTTCCCATCCTTGGGATGGTTTGGCCATTTTTATTACACCCAAAGGCATGGGGTGGCCCTGGGGATGGAAAAGGCACCTCTGGTCATACCCAAACCCACAAATAGAAGGAAATGAGGCTGATAAAAACTCAGTGGTGTGAGCCTCTCTCACCAGGAAAAAAGTGAAAATGAGCACAAAATGCAGACAGAGACAGAAGGGGCAGCTCCTGGCTCAGGTTTTGTCAGGTTTTGCCCCAGCCCTGCCCTGGCTGAGGAGCAGAAGCTGCTGGGGAGCCTTACCTTCCATGCTGGGTGCCATGTTCCCCAGGGAATAACCTCCTTCCTTCAGACACACCAGCAGCTCTTCTCCCGGCTCAATCTCTTTAATGACTTTATAATAGACCTGGGAATCACAAACAGAACAGACAGGGTAAATATGCAAAGGCTTGTGGTTTATGTCTTAACCAAGAATTCAAATTACTTTCGTTAATAGGGGAGGCTGTGCCTCGATTTGGGATAATTGCTGCTCAGAGCTCGTTTTCCTGCCTTTATTTGACTCTTTGGGTGTCAGAGTTTCACAGGGTTTGGACAATAAAAAAATATTTTGGGCAACAAAATTACAACAAATTATCTCTCCCTCAAATTACAACAAATCTTCCCTTTTTCTTCCTGTCCTCCTATGAGCTCAGTGTGTTTGTCACAGCGAAGGGAAGGTTAAACTGATGGAATTGTCACATTTAAACCTCTGCTGTCTGAGGCAGAATGGGCCTCATGGTTACAGCTGAATTATCATCTCCACAGAATGATTTTACTGATAATTCTCCCCAACAGCCTAGACTTGACCCCTAAACACAGACATGAACCACTCCAGGTGAGAAGTTTCCCACATTCTGAGCTCAAATAAAATAAAATAAAATAGAATAAAACAAAACAAACCAGCCTAGACCTGACCCCTAAGCACGGACATGACCCACTCCAGGTGAGCAGTTTGCCCACATTCTGACCTAAAATAAAATAAAATAAAATAAAATACAGAGGGATGGAGCTGCACAAAGGTCCGCCGAGACCTGACCCCTAAACACAGACACAAACCACTCCAGGGGAGCAGTTTGCCCACATTCTGAGCTGTCTGAGCACAGACCTGGACCTTCCACAATGTCCTGAGCACAGCTCTGTTCACCTCCTGGACCTTTGTCACTGCACCAGGAGAAAACCCCAAAACAGAAACAGGACCCAGAGAGGGGCAGAGCCCACTGACCTCATCTTCACTGTTCCAGCCCAAACCCCACAGACAGCAGAGCAGGGGGTTCTGTCACAGCTGGGTCCCACCTGCCTCATTCCCTCCCCTGCACCTGCTCCAGGAGCTCTTTTTTCTTTTATCCCGAGGAGGTTCAGTGTCCTCCAGATGTTTCCCAAATTTTTGGAGTACACTGGACCCTGTCTGAACACAATACCCTGAGAATTCACCTGGTAACTGTTTTTATCTTCCAGATTTTCTTAGCACTGTGTTTAACAGCAATCCAAGAAATTCTTTTTCAGGGTAAAATCCGTATTTCACCCAGAACAATTCCCGAAATTTGCTGCCACTCTGCCTCTGCCAGCCTGTGTTTATGGGGAAGGAACACAACAACTCCTAAATTCCCGCCTGGCTTGCATTAATCGTGTCACCACCTTGCATTTCTCTTCCCAGAGTCCTTTCCCTCCCTCCCTGGCACGGAACACGAGGCTTTGGCAGATCCCGACCCCGGCCCGGCAGGAGCAGTGCCTGCCCGGGATGCTCCCAAAATTGTCCTCCCGGTGCCGGAGCTGCGGCTGTGGGGAGGTGTGATGGCAGGGACAGGGACGCGATTCCAGGGACAGGAGGCTGCAGGGACAGGCGACATCACCCCCAGAGCTGCACGGACAGGGGACATCGCCCCCAGGGATGCAGCGACACGGGACACTGCTCCAAGAGCTGCGGACAAAGGGGACATCGCTCCCAGAGCTGCAAGGACAGGGGACATCAGGGGACAACCCTCCCAGAATGTCAGGGGCACAGGACATTGCTCCAAGAGTTTCAGGGTCACGGGACATCCCTCCCAGAATTTCAGGGACACGGGGCATCGCTCCCAGAGCCACCCCGCGGTGCGGCGGGGACCCACGGTCGCCGCTCAGAACTTTCCCTCCACACCGAGGTCAGGACGCTCCCGACCGATCAGCCCGCGTTCCACCGAGCACCAGGACGGCCCGCGGTCCGCCCCGGTCCCGCTCTGGCTCCCGGTCCCCGCACTGGTTCCCGGACCCTGAAGTAGTTCCCTGTTCCCGCACCGGTTCCCGGTCCCGCACTGGTTTCGTAGGAGCGCCACGGGCTCCACGAGCGGAGCCGCTCCCCATCCCGCGGGATAATTACGATCCCCATCCCTCGGTATAATTAACTCGCCCCGCCGCCCCTGCCGCTGCCCGGCGCCTCCCGATCCCGCTCCGGAGGAGCGAGGGCTCCCAGCAGCCGTACCGGGGCTCTCCCCTCTCCCCGGGATGCACCGAGGAAAAGTTGCCGGTGGGGCGCTCCCGCAGCTGCCGGGACCGGGAGCAGGATGGGGCCAGGACCGGGATTGGGATCGGGATCGAGACTGGGATGGGGATAAGGACTGGGATAGGGATGGAGACGGGATTGGGATCGGGATCGCGATCGGGATCGAGATTGGGATGGGGATAAGGACTGGGATAGGGATCGGGCCAGGACCGGGATTGGGATGGGGATAAGGACTGGGATAGGGATGGAGCCAGGACCGGGATTGGGATCGGGATTGGGATGGGGATTGGGATCGGGATGGGGATCGAGATTGGGATGGGGTTTTGGATGGGGATTTGGATCGGGATGGGGATCAGGATCGGGATGGGGATCGGGATGGGGATTTGGATCGGGATGGGGATCAGGATCGGGATGGGGATCGGGGCCCGGAGCCGGCCCCTGCCCGCCCCAGCAGGTGGCACACGCCGCCCGCCGCCGCCGCGGGGACCCGCCGGTCGCTCGGAGCCGGTGCCGGGCAGTGCGAAAGGAGCGGGCCAGGCCGGGCCGGGCCGGGCCGGGCCGGGCCGGGTTCCCCTGACCTGCTGGCTCCTGTCCCGCGGCCGCTGCGCTCCTCCGGTGCCGGCGGCGGGGCCGATCGGGGGGAGGGCAGGGAAGGGAAGAGGAGGGAACGGGAGGGGAGGGAAGGGAAGGGAAGGGAAGGGAAGGGAAGAAGGGCAGCCGGGCCGTGTCTGTGCAGCGGCTCCAAGCCGGGGCAGACGGAGTCACAGCCGACCCCATGAACGGGGGGCTGCGGGACGGCTCTTACCGCGAGCTCCGGTACCGAGCGCTGTGACACGGCCTTTACCGGGGGTATAGCCCTTACCGAGCACCCGGGACAGCCTTTACCGGGAGCTCCGGTACAGCCCTAACCGAGTGCTGTGACACAGCTCTTACCGGGCGTACAGCCCTTACAGAGCACTCGGTACAGCCCTAACCGGGAGCTCCGGTACAGCCCTAACCGAGTGCTGTGACACAGCTCTTACCGGGCGTACAGCCCTTACAGAGCACTCGGTACAGCCCTAACCGGGAGCTCCGGTACAGCCCTAACCGAGTGCTGTGACACAGCTCTTACCGGGGGTACAGCCCTTACCGAGCACTAGGTACAGCCTTAACCGGGAGCTCCGGTACAGCCCTAACCGAGTGCTGTGACCCACCTCTTACCGGGCGTACAGCCCTTACAGAGCACTCGGTACAGCCCTAACCGGGAGCTCCGGTACAGCCCTAACCGAGTGCTGTGACCCACCTCTTACCGGGCGTACAGCCCTTACAGAGCACTCGGTACAGCCCTAACCGGGAGCTCCGGTACAGCCCTAACCGAGTGCTGTGACCCACCTCTTACCGGGCGTACAGCCCTTACAGAGCACTCGGTACAGCCCTAACCGGGAGCTCCGGTACAGCCCTAACCGAGTGCTGTGACCCACCTCTTACCGGGCGTACAGCCCTTACAGAGCACTCGGTACAGCCCTAACCGGGAGCTCCGGTACAGCCCTAACCGAGTGCTGTGACCCACCTCTTACCGGGCGTACAGCCCTTACAGAGCACTCGGTACAGCCCTAACCGGGAGCTCCGGTACAGCCCTAACCGAGTGCTGTGACACAGCTCTTACCGGGGGTACAGCCCTTACCGAGCACTAGGTACAGCCCTAACCGGGAGCTCCGGTACAGCCCTAACCGAGTGCTGTGACACAGCTCTTACCGGGGGTACAGCCCTTACAGAGCACTCGGTACAGCCCTAACCGGGAGCTCCCGTGCATCCCTAACCAAGCACCCGGTACAGCCCTAACCGAGTGCTCTGACACGGCCCTTACCGAGGGTACAGCCCTTACCGAGCATCCCGTAGAGCCCTGACAGAGTGGTCTGACACAGCCTTTACCGGGTGTACAGCCCTTACCGAGCACTAGGTACAGCCCTAACCGGGAGCTCCGGTACAGCCCTAACCGAGTGCTGTGACACAGCTCTTACCGGGGGTACAGCCCTTACAGAGCACTCGGTAGAGCCCTAACCGGGAGCTCCCGTGCATCCCTAACTGAGCACCCGGTACAGCCTTTACCGGGAGCTCCGGTACAGCCCTAACCGAGTGCTCTGATACGGCCTTACCGAGGGTACAGCCCTTACAGAGCATCCCGTAGAGCCCTGACCGAGTGTTCTGATACAGCCTTTACCGGGGGTACAGCCCTTACCGAGCACCCGGCACAGCCCTAACCGAGTGCTCTGACACGGCCCTTACCGGGAATACATCCCTCACCGAGCACCCGGTACAGCCCTAACCGAGTGCTCTGACACGGCCCTTACCGGGAATACAGCCCTTACCGAGCATCCCGTAGAGCCCTGACCGTGTGTTCTGACACAGCCTTTACCGGGGGTACATCCCTCACCGAGCACTCGGTACAGCCCTTTTCGGGAGCTCCGGTGCATCCCGGTCCTCTCCTCGCCGGCCGGTTGCTGGCCCTGCCTCCCTCCCTCCCTGCCGGGCTCAGCACAGCCGACACCTCCCCAAATACCGAACTCACCCAAATATCGGTGCCTGAGCTCTGGACTCACCTGAGCTCTGCCCGGGCAGCTCTCCCTGGGAATTTCAAAGCAGGGATGGTCACAAACACAAAGATTTGGGATGGGAAATGAAATCCCACTGCTGATAAAATACCCCAGACTGCCCGGACACCTATCCCTGTGCTGCCAGGATCCCTGCTGTAATCCCACCCCTGTTTTCCACGCTTTGCAAACAGTTCTCCCAGGGCAGGCACACCTCATCCAGCTGGGAGTCCCAAAACGGGACCTGGTGCTGTGGGCAGGATCTGGGATCTCCCTGGACCTGCTCAGCTCCAAAATCCCAGGTGGAAACTCCGAGCAGCACCAGGCTGACACAGGACACACACCTGGGCACAGGGGAGAACAGTGCTGAGACCCCTGCTCCAACCAGCCCGGGGAGTTCATTTCTGGGGATTCCACTGCAAAATAAAAATGATCTAAAATTTTCCTTTTAGACATAAAAGGAAAAATTTTCTCATTAGCTTTTTCATTTGCACTTCACTTTTTTTCTACAAAAAAAAGCTTTTCACTCCCTGCTTGTTCTACAAAAAAAGCTTTTCCCAGGACCGAACCACACTGAACTTAAGAGGAAAAGTTCCTGAAAAAACCCCAAGAGGCAGCCTAGGAGTGAACCCAGAGCTCAGGACTGACTTGGAAACACAGGAGTTGGGATGGGCCAAGCTAAGAGAAAAAATAAGATAAAATAAGATCAAATAAGAGAAATAAAATAAAAGTTTAAAAAATAAAATAAAATAATATTTAAAAAATAAAGTAATATTTAAAAATTAAAATAAAATAAAATAAAATAAAATAAAATAAAATAAAATAAAATAAAATAAAAAAATAGCTATTAACAGAAGTGCAGTTGGCAACCTAAACCAGCACTAAAACAACAGCTGTGGTCTAAAAGGTCCATCAAGTTCAGAGATAGTCACAAATTTTATAGGGGAAAAATCCTTCAGAATGCCCCTGACGAGGGCTGACACTGCCCTGGTCTCACCCTTTAGCTCCTTTTCCTCTCCTGTTTGTTCTCAGAATAAAGTAGCTCCTTGTATTTCAAACATCTCCTGAAGTCCTTCCAGAAAAGAGGACAGGCTCCTTTAATGATCAGAGAAAAGTTGGATTCTGCTGGAGTCACATTAATTTCATCAAACATTTCATGATGGTAATTAACTTCATCTTTCAGTCACGGTACTGATGGTCTGGGCTCATCAAAGCCTTTTTTATTTGTCATGCACTGGAAAAGCTCAGATTTAATAATCCAGCAGAAGATTTACACTCACAAATCAATTCTGTTTGTTTATAGAAAAGTTCCACACTTGATCATTTTGTGTTTCCCACCACAGCACGGGCAGCTCTCCAAATTACCAGCTTTGTTTGACACTAAATAGTTAACAGGATAAGTAGGGTTTGGTGGTACTGAGAGTACTCCTTTTCTTAATTTTTGTCAAAATTATTCTGGGTACAGGGTGTTGAAGAAAGAAAAAATAAAAGGAAAGAAAAAAAAACCCAAACAAAAAAATCTCCAAAACACAACACCCCCCAAAAACAAACCAACAACCAAAACAAACAAAAAAACCAAATAAACAAACAAGCAAAAAGGGAAAGTAGAAATAACCCAGAGGAATCCTGTTCCAGCCTGGGTTGATACAGGGATCTGCTGTGGATGTGAACTTGGGGCAGCAGGAATCAGGTTCTGGCTGTCTAATTTTGCTGCTAAAACAGAATAATTTGGTACAATCACTGAAATATCGACCCTGCAGAACCACAACAACCACACTCTGGGGTTTGTCTCACTCAGAGCCCAGCACCACCTCACCTTTCCACAGAAAAAAACCAAGAGTTCTGGAGCCTGGGAATGAGGTTTAACATTCCCAGAGTCACGGCAAGGGATGGAGATGGAGCACAGTGAGAGGGAAAAGTCCATCCCAGAATTACTTCATTAATTAGGGCCCTTCCTAAGAGACAGCCCCATTTTCCTGCTGCAGGGATTTTTATTTATCTAATTTTATTTAATTTTTATTGCACTCCAGGGGGAAAAGAGCATCAAAAGGGGAGAAAGCAACTGCTGTGTTCACCTAAAATCAAAAACCCACCCACAAACACATCAGAGCAGCAGAGGGGCTCAAAAACTGAAAAACCAGCCTGAAAAAAAGGTTCTTTGTGTCCTTGTCTCATCAATAATTCACTCCACGGGCAGCCCAGTGAGGATCTGTCCCTCCTGCTCCTCAGACCTGTCTGTGTGTCCAGCTCTGGACAGGGAAAATTTGGCCTTGGGAATGTCCAGCCAGGACAGGGCTGCACATTTTGCTTTTCTTCCCGTGTTTTCCTCCTTTGGAATTGCCTCCTCTTTGTTTCTGCTCAGCCACATTGCTGCTGATTTCCTCTTTTTAAGGCTTGTGATGTATTGGGAATCCTGACTGGAGTTACCAAACCTCTATAAAATGCACCCAAAATCTCTGCATTGCACACACACCTCACACTGGCTGATTAAACACAGACCTGATTTTTTTTTCTATCTCCTCTTACTCCTTTTCTCCCCCAATATCTGCACCCCAACTAAAAGCAGCAGCTGCCACCCTGATTATTATCAATAGATAGTAATTACATTCATGGCCAGCTCATGGCCACGAATATAATTACTATATATTACAAATATGTTATGTAGATTCTGTTTAACATTTCAGACTCTTGAACTGCTCAAGTATTTTCCTTTTTGAGGCAGGAGCAGCAACAGCAAAAAATAAAACATTTCCCTTTTAGTAAAAGATGTCATTTATCTACCATTTTTCCAGTCCTCCTTCAGAATCACAATTTTCTCAAACAATCAAGGATCTTCTTTTCAAATACCTCTCCAGCACGAATAAATATAAAGAAAACTGGCTAATGCTATTCTACATGTGAAAATTTGCTTTGTAATTGAAAAAATGTGAATGAAAGGTCACAATTAACCTCTTTCTAACTAGAGAAAAAAAACACATTTAAAATATATTTTAATCTGTTAATGGGGGTGAGAGTGGGATATAATTGAGTGGTCCAGATCATGCTCTCAGTTACTTCACCAAGAATCCAGGAAAATTCTCTGTGCATTCCTGGGACTGTTCCCGAGTTACAGGACTAAAGAAGAACAGAAGGGTCCTGAGTGGAGGCTGGATCCTGAGCCAGGGACAGGATCACAAGTCAGGGAGAAGATCTTGACTCAGGGACTGTATCACGAGTCAGGGGCTGGATCCTGAGTCAGGGACTGGATCCTGAATCAGGGAGAGGATCACAAATCAGGGAGAGGATCCTGAGTCAGGGACGGGATCCTGAGTCAGGGCCTGGATCCTAAATTAGGGACAGGATGCTGAGCCAGGGTCTGTTGAGTCAGGGAGAGGATCTTGACTCAGGGACAGGATCTGGAGTCAGGGACTGCATCCTAAATTAGGGACAGGATGCTGAGCCAGAGTCTGGATCAAAAGTCAGGGACTGGATCACAAGTCAGGGAGAGGCTCCTGAGTCAGGGACTGGATCACAAATCAGGGCCTGGATCCTGAGTCAGGAAAATGATCCTGAGTGAGGGACTGGATCATGAATCAGGGACTGGATCCTGAATCAGGGACTGGATCAAGAATCAGGGACTGGGTCCTGAATCAGGGACTGGATCAAGAATCAGGGACTGGGTCCTGAATCAGGGACTGGATCACAAGTCAGGGTCTGGATCTTGAGTCAGGAACTGGATCCTGAGTCAGGGACTGGATCACAAGTCAGGGACAGGACCCTGAGCCAGGGACTGGATCCTGAGTGAGGGACTGGCCCACAAACCTGGAGGTTTTAGCTCATCCCCGGGCTGATCCATCCCTCGCTCTCCTCCCGGGATGCTGCCCCTGCCCAGCAGCCCTGGCCGAGCCCCCAGCCCGTGCTGGCTGCGAGGGCAGCCCAGCAGCCCCAGGAGCCCAGCAGCCCCGGGGTTACCTGCTCGTTGATGTGGCACACAGCCAGGTTCTGCTCGTCGCAGGAGCAGCACGCTCGGATGTACTTCAGCCAGTTCCCAGCCCCGCCCTGGCCGGCGTCTCCGCAGAACTTCTCAGTGCCCAGGGCATCGGGAATCTGCGGGAGAACCGACAGGAGAGGGGTCAGCTGGGCACACATGGCAGCTACGGAGGGGAGAGAGGCAGGAAAAGGGTTTGCAGGGCACAGCTCCAAACAAGAAATAGAAAGGAGAAAGGTAGGGGATGGATATAATTGATAAAGAGATTTATGACAAGAATAAAATCAGCTCTCAGTCACTATCTGAAGGTGCTGGCTGGCAGAACCTCCAAGGACACTGCTCAGAGTGGTCTGTGAGTAAAAGGTTCAGGAGTACAAATATTCTGGAAAACACAGTTCTGGTACCACAGCTCGAGTCATCAAAGCAGGGAACTCCTCCAAACTGCACTAATTTTTATGACAAGGTCTTTAACTGCTCATTCTTCACATCATCTGTTTCATCCTTTCATGCAGGATCATTTTTAATTACAAACCTTTCAATAAACTCTCAAACCAGGTCACAGAGCTGCGAGGTTCTATTTTAAAAATCACTTTACCCAATGCGCTACTTTCATTTATCTGAGTACAGCCTGAGAAATTCACAGGCCACAGCGTTGTGGCTGAAGGTGAGATACAATTTGGCTGCTGTGAAAAAGAGGAATCCTTCAAAATAAAACCCCTCACATGTTTAAAGTCCAGGTGTGGGAAAAAAAAGAAAAAAAAAAAGTTAATTGAGGGGTTGCAGTCCAAGGAAAGTCTCTTGTTTGCAAAGAGAGATTTTTCCTCTCAAGACAGTGGAGTTTGGTGGGAGAACCAGAGGAGATGCTCAGCATTCCAGAACAACATTTGGGATGATCCAGTTTGGAATCCACTCATAAAAGCACATTTTAAAAATGACACAGCACACCCTGAAAATAAGGAGAAGCCCTCTGAGTCCCAGCATAGCAAGGCTCTGCTCTGCTCCTAAGTGGGCCTCCCTGCTCCAAAAACTCCTTTTTCCCTGAGATTCACATTTCCCTCTACCCCAACCAGCCCCTGTGTCAGTGCAAATTACTTCAGTCATCAAAAGCTCTTAACATGCTTTTACTAGCAATTAATTCTCTCAGAATCTCGTGGGATACGATTATACTTTCCCATCTATTCCAAGACACAGTTAAAAAAAAAAAGAAAAAAGAAAGGGAAATCAAAGGAGAGGAAAAATTAAAGCCCAGCAATGACAGCAACAAGTTGAGCTTAAGGCTGGGATGAGAAAGCTCAGGGGGACAGGTCCAGTTCAGGCTCTGGCTCCCAGCTCTGGACTCCTGGGAGATCCAAGACCTGCCAGAAGCACCAGGACTGCTCCCAGCTCCCTGCACTGGTCCCAGCAGACATTTCCTGGTCTTATCCCCACCACTAACCTTTCCTTCTCCAGCTCCTTGGCTGAAAAGGGATGAGGGAAAATCCCACCATTAGTGCTGGGCTTCTTCCTTCCTAATCAGAGCGTGCACTGGGAGTCACTGAAATGCTGCACTGGGGCAGATCTGGTGGGAGAAAAAACCTGGCTGTGCTCAGTTTCTTCATCCTCCCCAGCCTGGGAACACACAGGGTCATTCACTCATCCCTAGCTAGATCCTGGAACTTTCTGGACACCCTTGGTCATCTACTGGCAGCACCAAAGGTGTGAGGTGGGCATTGTTGGCACAGGAAGCCCATTCTGTGTTGTTTGGAAGTCTTAATTAAAAGAAAAAAAAAAGAGAAACCAACCAACCAACCAAAAAAACAACAATAAAACCTGTTCTTAACGTGGCTGAATCAATATTGAGTTTACTCAAGCCAAAATATCAGTAATTTCTGTTTTATCTCAGGGAACTCCAGGGACAGTGAGCTGCCTAATGCTGGTGAAAAAAAGAGCTTCTCTTGGATTTTTTGACCCCGAACTGCCCAAGCAGCCCAGCCAAGCCAGCCCCTCAAGTGGAGACACACCCAGACACCAAGTGACAGCAGCTTCCAGGGAAACTGTTTGGAAAACCAAATGAAACAAATCATTGATGCTCAGCTGGTCTGAAGCCACTGAAGAGTTTGGGCAGAGTTTGTAGTGGTTTGAGGAACCAGCAGCCCACAAACTTCCCAGTGCCAGCAACTAGTGACATCCAGTGGCCCTGGGCACACAAGATGGCAAATCCAGGACACACAAATAAGATCATTTAATTTCACAGCTGTGTCTTACAGATGGTCTCTTTCCTCTTCCAGGATTTTTTGAGAGGACACTTAGGGCCATTGAGCGGCTCAGGATGGAAGGGTCCTTAAGGATCATTTAATTCCAACTCCCTGGACAGAGAGCTTGGAGAATGTGGAAGAGGTTTTACAGGGTCTTCTGTGAGCCAGAGACAAGGTTGATAAGAGGATCCATATTTACCCCTGAAAGAATTTTCTACCAAGGTTGTTGACATAAAAAACAAGAAAGAAAAAGGATAAATAAGAGAAACCTGCAGCTGTCTATTCTAGGTTCCAGAAAGAAAGAAGGATGAATAAGAAAAACCTGCAACTGTCTATTCCAATCAGCACTTTTTTTCTCTTTTCTGACCAATGAATAAAGTGTAAACTTAGGAGGTTTTTAAGAAAGTATAAAAAGCATGCATGGTAGAATAAAAAAGGTTTTGAAGCTTTCAGAAAATGGAGTGTGTTGTTTTGTGTTGTCTCCATCTCAGCTATGACAGGAGAAAGCCCAAAATTCAGCTCAAATTCGTTTTGCAGGGTCCTGCTCACCAGCTGTGCCTCAGGAGGAGGTTCTGCCGTAGCTCGAAATCACCTGAAACTCTGTGGTTTTATCTGCGTGGGGCTTTAAAACCCAAGCTGGGGGCGTGAAATCTGACAGATCAAAACGAGAGAGAAAGAGGTGCTGTGAGAGCCTGAGAACCTGAGCTGCTGTTCTCACACACCCTCACTGCCCTCCACAAACAGAGCCTGGCACCACGGCCCCAAGCCCAAAACAGGGACAGCACCCAGCCACCCCTCATCCCCCTGCTGGCACCCACCAGGACCCTCTGAAAACGGAATAAATGGGGGGATCAGCAGGTTTAGAGTGCTGCAGGACCAGCTCCAGAGGCAGGGCAGCCCCTGGCACCACAGCCCCAAGGCCAAAACGGGGACAGCACCCAGGCACCCCTCGTCTGATGTCAGCCTTTACCTGCCCAGGAAAACAAGTGTGGATTTGGGATTAAAGCTGCTGCTGAGTCCTGGATAGGGAGGGACTTAGTTCTGGTTTTAATTGTGAATAAAGACATTTAATAGAGCTGGAGATCCCTGTTGGGGTAAGAGCATCCCCGGGTGGGTGGCTGTGGGGAGCTGAGCCTTCCAGGAGTGGGGTGAATCCCTCTGCTGACACCCACCAGGATCCTCTGAAAATGGAATAAATGGGGGGATCAGCAGGTTTAGAGTGCTGCAGGACCAGTCCCAGAGGCAGGGCAGCCCCTGGGCCAGATCAGCCCTCTGTGGCAAACACCTCTAATTAAAGATCAGGTTCACACGCTCGCTGATGGTCGCTATCAAAGTTATTTCACAGCTTAAAAGTACCCAGGAGCACTGCAGCAGTCACCCAGCACTGTCTGCAGTATCTGTTCTTTCTTCTGTCAAATGTTCACACACACAGAATAATATTTTAAGTATCTCTTCCCCCCCACCACCTCCAACCTGAGAAAACTCCGGAAAAAACAAACTGAAACCTTTTACCACATCTTCTTCCAGTTCAGACCAGAAGGAAATCAGAAATTTCCTCTGGCGAAATTCTGCAAACCAACTGTTTACAAGTCTTTGTCAGTAAGTAAAAAAAAAAAAACAAATTAAAAAGAATAATAATAATAAAAAAATTCCAGTTTGAAAATGCTTCTGGGATGCTCATGAAGGGTTGGTTTCTCTGTGTTCTTTTGAAGAACCAAGAGATACCCTGTTCTCAAGGACAGGTGGAGAAGGAAAACAGAGGCAAAAAGTTTTGGGAATGGGCAAACTGAAGATCCCAGATGGAAGCACAGAGGGATTCACCCCACTCCTGGAAGGCTCAGCTCCCCACAGCCACCCACCTGGGGATGCTCTTACCCCAACAGACATCTCCAGCTCTATTAAATCTGTTTATTCACAGTTAAAACCAGAACTAAGTCCTTCTCTATGTAAGACTCAGCAGCAGCTTTAATCTCAAATCCACACTTGTTTTCCTGGGCAGGTAAAGGCTGACATCAGATATTTAGCACCAACAGCAAAAAAAAAAACAAAAAAACCCAAAAAAACCCCCAAAAAAACAAACAAAAAAAACCAAAAACCCCAGAGATGCCACAGGAGGAAAAAACCCATCAGAAAATGCAGTGTAATTATTAGCAGGACTCTGATTTGGTGGAGCTGACATGGAATTTCTGCCTGTGCTCTCTGCTCAGGCTGGCTCTGTATCAGTGCAGATGTCTCTCCTGAGAGTAATTTGGCTTAGACATTAAAAGAAGTTGTCAGAGGGAAAGGAGAGGTGAAAAAAGGTGGGAAGAGACTGGAGAGGAGAAAACAAAATAAAATCAGTTTATAATTAGTAATTGGTACTGGTTTTGCAAGTCTATAACCATCATGTGCTGCTATTCCAGTCAGTTTTGGGAAACGCATTTCACCTCCTTGATCCTTTTGGCTCTGAGGCCCAGCAACCCTGCCCCATGGAGCTGCAGGAACAAGATTTGTCCCTTTTTATTTGTCCCCATGTTAAACCCCAGCAGTCTGGGACAGCCCCTGCCCTGGAGATGTGCTGGAACAGCAGACTTTCATCTGGCCTGCAGCCTGCAGACACGCTCAGAAAGTTAATTATTGTGAGAGCACTTCCTCTGGCCGCTCTTCCATTTCATCCCTCCCACCCCATCATGGATTTCTCCCCTCTTCTTTTTTCATCACTGAACACGCCAAAACTTCAGTTCATCTTTTCTCCTTCTGCTGCAGATGGTGAGTTCAGTCTTTATTTATTAACCCACGGCACCTCCCAGCACTTTCGTCTTCAAATCCAACAGCTCATCTAAGAATTCCCAATTCCCCTTCCCCTCCCTGCCAGTAACAGTGCCATGATTTTGTCTCGTGGAGTTGTTCGCTGGGTTTCACAGAGCTCTCCTTGCTCTGAAGTCTCCCAGCCTCCTCCTCTCCAGTCTGTCCCCTCCAAAGAAATTCACCTTCATGTTCCCTGGGATTACAGGGCTTTGACTGGCCCTCTGCAGAGACACGGATTTGGGACACAGAGCCAGAGCTCCGGCTGTGCCTGTGCTTCAGATCCATCCCCAGCCAGCCAAAAGGAAATTGTTGTCATGTTCCAGGGCTCACTTTGCAGCTTCATCTGCTGTCTGCCGAGCAGTGCTCGGGGTTTGGATCCAAAAGCCTCCTTGATCTCGCAGAGGCTCCGCTCCGTAATTTATTAACATCAGAAATGCTGAGTTATGGGGCAGAAGTTATGGAAAAATCCTCTTGAACGTTTACAATTTTTTTTGCACATCATTTGAGGTTTCCTGCCCCTCTAATTTGTGGGCTCTCTGTTGGGTTGTTTCTTTCACGTTTTAATGGGCAGAGTCCAAGGTTTGGCCCCGGCAGAGGTGTGCCGGGGGGCTGGAATGCCTGCGGATCTGTCGTCAGTTGGCTTAATGGATTCCTAGTGTGCATGGAGAAACGGAGCAACCAGGAGTTTGCCATCACTGACCCAGCGTCCTGTTGCTATAACATCCCTCCCCAGAAGCCCAGAGTGTAATAAACCTTCTCATCCCATGGTCGCAGAATCTGCCTCTGACAGCTTGGCTGATGTGCACATTTTATTTGGCAGGAGTTGGAAATTTTTTTCCTTTTTTTTTCCCTCCCTTTTTTTGCTTTAATGACCCACGAGCTGATTTAGAGCAATAAACTGTTGCCATGAAGTTTTGTTGTGTTTCTTTTAAATAAAGGGAAGGGAGGGACTGCTGCAATTTATGACTTTCAGAAGTAACTGAAACAGAAAGTCCATTCTTGCCATGAAATGAAGAGAATAAGACTTCATCCAGAGAAACACCTCTGTCAATGTGTAGACACGAAGCCTAGATGAACTCATAAATTCAGCACTCTGCCTGCAATTAAGCAGGCTTCCTGGTGATTTGACAAAGAGTTAATGAGAAACGTGTCAGACAAAAACAGGTCACAGCACTGGAAAGCACTGGGAAGAGCAGCTGAGCCAAACCCAACTTGTCTGCTCAGGGCCACAGGAAAAGCTCGGAGTGTTCTCGGGGAGAGTTACTTTGAGTGATGTACAGTAAACTTCTTGTGCAAATGGAAGGTCCTGACAGGAGCTCCCAGCTCCAAACCCACCAGATGAAGAGGGAAGAGGCTGCAGAGCTCTCACCACCACCCTCTGTGTGACGGTCACACCTCCATCCTCAGTGTCACCCCCTGGGACAGGGGCAGTGCGAGCTCTAAGGGCTGCTGAAGGCTGCAGGATCACAGAGCCCAGTTCATCTCCTGGCTCTGTGAGTAGGATCCCGTCCTCAGGAATTCTCCTCACCGCCCCTCTGCAGATCCTTGGACAACCAAATGAAACAAATCATTGACGCTCAGCTGGTCTGAAGCCACTGAAGAGTTTGGGCAGTGTTTGTAGTGGTCTGAGGAACCAGCAGCCCACAAAACTCCCAGTGGCAGCAGTGGGTTTCTAGCAGGACAGCACAGAACCCACCAGCTCTGCGACAAAACCCCAGCACACCCAAACACTGTAAATGCTCAGAGGGAGCAAAACAAATCTTTATGGTTCTCCTCCTGTCAAACAAGCACGTTTCTGCTTCTTCCAAACTCAGCCAAGAGCTGGGAGAACCAGGAACGTGAGGAAACCCAGCTGGATTGCACTGGGGCCAGTGGGATTGATGATGCCAGGAAGAGGCTGCTGAGCCCAGTGACACTGTGGAGTCGGGTGACACTGTCAAGGTTGAGTTTGGTGACACTGTGGAGCCAGGTGACACTGCCAAGGTTGAGTTTGGTGACACTGTGCAGCCAGGTGACAGTGCCGAGCCTGGTGACACTGCTGAGCCTGGTGACATTGCTGAAGGTGACACTGCCAAGGAGTTTGGTGACACTGTGGAGCCAGGTGACACTGCCAAGGTTGAGTTTGGTACCAAAAAAAAGCCAAAAAACCCAAACCCAAAAAACCCCACTGCTGAGCCTGGTGACATTGCTGACTTTGGTGACAGGGTTCAGTTTGGTGACACTGCAGAGCCTGGAGGGGGTTCGTGTGGGGGGCAGAGCGCTGCTGTAGCTGATGAGACAAAGACCAATTCAGGTTTTTAAAAGGCTGGGTGTTTTTGTGCTTCCACTCCCACCCAAGCCACACGTCTGGAGTGGGAATTTTCCACTGGTGTGTGCATTTCTGAGCGACTGCTGGGCTGCTGCATCCTCTGGCTTCACAAAGGGCCTGGAGGAAAACCATCCCAGGGAAGGCTGGTCCTGGGACGTATTTCTGTCACAAGAAATAACCTTCTCATTCTTTTTTCCCCACCACATCTAAAGCACACGAGGAATCACGTGAAAAAAGGCTGTTTTCTCCCAAAAGTCCCTGTCCAGCTTCCAAGCAGAGGAGCCTGGATGGCTCACACGAGCTTGGGAAGCAAGGCTGGGTTTCTGGAGAGTGTTTGAATCCAGCGGAGCCTTTTGAAGGGCTGCCCACTATGAACTGCTCTTCTCTTGCACACCAGCACAGTGAGTACTTCCCAAGTGTCTGCTCTGCATCAGGATAAAAAGGGCTGGAAAAAGCTGCACTGGCACTGCTGTGTCCTTCAGGCACTGTAGATTTGCTCCAGTTGAAGGAACATCAGACCTGACCCTACACACAAAACCTCAACAAGAACCAACAGCACAAAGAATCATACAGGACACCATTTACATTAAATTTACATTTACACCCATTAAATACAATCTCCAGGAAAGCATCTCCTGCTCTCTACAGCAGAGAGACACCATGGATACATGACAGCAACAGGGCAAAGAGGAGAAATCAAAAAATCTCGAGAAAAATCCACCCCGGCTCTGCTTTCCCTCCCCTGTACCTATAATTCCTTCTATTCCCATCTTGGAGATGCAGATTTGCTGCCCAGAACACACACTGAATGAGCCAGGATGCCACAGAAGGTGCTGCCAACACTGATTCCTGTTGATGCAGGAACCCAATCCCACCCCCTCGTTTCTCTCCCCAATTTTCCTCCTCTCTGAGGGCAATCAGCTCCCCTTGCACAGCAAGGTCTCATCACCACGCAGAAAAACACCGAGGAAAGATGTCAAAACAGAAGACAACTTCCAAGCTGATGGCAGGCATTTATCTCAACAAAAGCTCATTTTTCACCACTAACGTAATTCATACCACACTGATTTAAATTAAACAGTAAACCATAAAAAACTGTGCTCGAATCAGATCCCAGGGCTGCCTCAGATATTGTACACACGAGGCAAGGAAGGGATTTCCAGTTCTTTGTAATATACACACACAAAAACTTTGAAGTTTTCCTCCGAAAGATTCCAGGACATCCCATTTTTGTGTCCTCCAGCATTGTGGCTCATTCCAAAAGAATTGTAATTGTAAAGTTCTAAATAGATGAGAAAAAAATGGGAACTTGGGAGAAATCTTCCTCTGATGAAAAAAAAGACAGAGGCTACCACAGACAGGGAAGGATTTGCAGTCTCAGGACATTTCACTGCTTTGGGGAGAGGGAGCAGCAGCAGGAGGTGCTGCAGTGCTGAGCTCCCAGGGCTGTTCCAAGGGGTTAAAACAGACAAAAATCACTTGTATCCCAGAGTTTTTGTGGTTATCAAAAGGCTTTAGGGTCTGATTCCTCTGCTGCTATTTCCAAAGGAAGATGTGGGCTAAAATGGCTCCCTAATGACCGGGTGCCAATTAGCCTGGGGGGAGGAAGAGCAGGGCAGCTCTCCTGGCAGAAAGGAGCGGGCACAGAAGCTGAACAGAACTTTATTGTATGAAGATGGGAACATTTGCTGACGGTAATTTGTCCAAGAGTCCTCTTAGCACTGAGGCACAGCTGCTTGCCTTACCATACCCAAAATGTACTTCTGCTGTAAGGAAAACACAGCCGGCCTTAAAAATAAATTCTGATCAGCTTCTTGAGGTGCATCCTGGTGGTTCCACTGGGTCAGGACTGACAGAGGGAGCTGCTGCTTGCTTTAAATAATTTCTTGTTACTCCAGCTTGGTTTTAGTAACGTTTTGGGAATGGAGCTGTGGAACACCATGAGCGTGGAGGCCTCTCCAGGGTGATTTATGGGCAGCACTCAGTGCCAGACCCATCTGCTGCATTTCACACTCTGGCCAAAAAAGCAGCAGAGCCTTCAACTGCCCATTCCTGGTGCTGGTATCAGGTCCAAAGCATCAGCCTGGCAAAGACCACTGGAGGTGCCAGCAGGAGAAGACCCCATGAAATGACATTGTCTTATGGTCCCTTCTGAGCCCCTTCCTCGAGAAGAATCCAGACTGTCACCCAAGAGCCCTGGCACATCCACTGCCTCCCCCTGCAAAGGCTCTGGGGTTACACAGGATTGTTAATAACACATGAAACAAACCCCAACAACACTTATTGTTGAAGATGTATGAACTCAGAGAGCTGAGGGGTTTGAAATAGCACCCATTTTTAATTAATTAACAGATTTGGGGATATATGGCCCAAGTTCAAGTAAGAAGGGACACAGATAAGAAAGGCTGTGCTCTGGGGTGTATTTGATGGACACATCTGGGTGTTTCACTCCTGAAAACTAAGAGTGTTATTATTAAAGCTTGATACCTGGAGTTACCCTGCAGCCTGCTTCTGGTGGTTGGGCCATGTTTGGACACCTCAGCACAGCACAAATCAAATTTTCTTCTAGGATTGAAAACTACAGGGAATCAAAAGTGAAGAGAACTTCAGTTCAGGGTGTTGAATGTCTGGAGAGGCTGGAAAGGATGTGGACTTTTATTCCATGTGTGACTGGTGCAGGTTGCACCCATGCAGTGACAACCACTGTGTTGGTCTCACTTCTGTCTTCTCCCAGAGCTTCTGCATTCTGCTTTATGTGCTGCTCAAACAAGGACTGACTGCTCCCACAAACAACCAGGGAAAGAAGGGAATCACCATCAAAAACCTGCCAGATGTGTGGTTCAGAGGGGCAAGGCAAGTCCCAAGACACACAGGTATCACACTCTTCTAGCACTGATTTTAGGAGGTTAATAGGGGATGATTATCCCTCCTTACTTTCCTCATCAGCATGGATAACAACAACCCAGCAATCCAGGAACACGTGTGTACCTCTCCTCCCTTTGGCTTTAATAGCCTTGAATTTACAGGCCCAAAGGCTATGTATTCCCAAGGTTTAACCATGACCTGACACTTTCAGAACAGAGATAAACAAAACCAAAACCAAAACCAACCAACCAAAAAAAATTTTAAAAAACCCCAACTTCCTCCCCCACAAAAAACCTTGAATTTACAGGCCCAAAGGCTACGTATTTCCAATGTTTAACCATGACCTGACACTTTCAGAACAGAGATAAATAAAAACAATACACACACACACAAAAAAAGAAAAAACAAACAAAAAAAACCAAAAAACCCAAACCCAAAAAACCCCAAAAAAACGCACTAGAAAAAAAAAAAAAAGAAAAGGAGGAAAAAAAAACAACCAAAAAGCAGCCCAAGGAGGGCTGTTCCTTCCCCCACGAACACAGCTGTGCCCCTCACACAGGAAACTCCCCCAGAGGACCACGCTGGGATGGGAAGCCAAGTCCTCCTAATCTTTGTTATCAGCAGCAGCTTCTCTCCTGCCCTTCAGAAGGTGTGAAATAGATGAGTTTGTTAGCTGGGCTGGCACTGAGAAAGAGAACCAGAGGATATTCGAGGTTCAAAACCAGCAGCCCCCTCTTTGAGGAGCTCAGGAAACAAAGCAGCCCGAGGGAGGTTTTCTCTCACAAGGTGCTGCTCACCCCCAGAAAGCTGAGATATGTGATCTCTTTAGAGCAATATTTACTGAAAGCATGGCCCAGAGAAGGTGCTAAACGAGGCCTGTGGGCCTGGCCCAGAGTCCCACCATGGCCCTACATCCTGCACGACAGCTGGTTTTTCTTATAAATGTCACCAAAAATGAGAGCGAGAGGCTTTCCCAGCATGAAGGAAGGGCTGGCCACGGCTGTGGGGGAATTTGGGGGTGCTCACCAAAAATGAGAGCAAGAAGCCTTCCCAGCACAAAGGAAGGGCTGCGAGGGAATTTGGGGGTGCTCAGGATGTGCTGTCATCAAATGGTGAGAGCAAGAGGCCTTCCCAGCATGAAGAAAGAGCTGGCCATGGCTGTGAGGGAATTTGGGGATGCTCAGGGTGTACTCTCGTCAAAATTGAGAGCAAGAGGCCTTCCCAGCACAAAGGAAGGGCTGTGAGAGAATTTGGGGGTGCTCAGGGTGTGCTCTCACCAAAAATGAGAGCAAGAGGCCTTCCCAGCATGAAGGAAGGGCTGGCCATGGCTGGGAGGGATTTTGGGGGTGCTCACCAAAAATAAGAGGCCATCCCAGCATGAAGGAAGGACGGTGAAGGAATCTGGGGGTGCTCAGGGTGTACTCTCATCAAAATTGAGAGCAAGAGTCCTTCCCAGCACAAAGGAAGGGCTGTGAGAGAATTTGGGGGTGCTCAGGGTGTGCTCTCACCAAAAATGAGAGCAAGAGGCCTTCCCAGCACAAAGGAAGGGCTGTGAGAGAATTTGGGGGTGCTCAGGGTGTGCTCTCACCAAAAATGAGAGCAAGAGGCCTTCCCAGCATGAAGGAAGGGCTGGCCATGGCTGTGAGGGATTTTGGGGGTGCTCACCAAAAATAAGAGGCCATCCCAGCATGAAGGAAGGACTGTGAAGGAATCTGGGGGTGCTCAGGGTGTACTCTCATCAAAATTGAGAGCAAGAGTCCTTCCCAGCACAAAGGAAGGGCTGTGAGAGAATTTGGGGGTGTTCAGGGTGTGCTCTCACCGAAAATGAGAGCAAGAGGCCTTCCCAGCATGAAGGAAGGGCTGGCCATGGCTGTGAGGGATTTTGGGGGTGCTCACCAAAAATAAGAGGCCTTCCCAGCACAAAGGAAGGGCTGTGAGAGAATTTGGGGGTGTTCAGGGTGTGCTCTCACCGAAAATGAGAGCAAGAGGCCTTCCCAGCACGAAGGAAGAGCTGGCCATTGCTGGGAGGGAATTTGGGCGTGCTCAGGGTGGGCAGGGCAGGAGGGGAACAACCCAAGGCTCAGAGCATCAGCCACCAGCTTCTCCTTTTGCCTTAGGCTGCTGGAAGGACAGCAAGGACCTGGGATGAGGGAGCTGTTCCACAGTTAAAAATTCCTCTCTGCTGTGGGTTTTTTAAGCATCTAGGCTTATCCCAAACCTTTTGCCTTTTGATATTGGCTGAAGAGGAGAGAGAGGCCAGAGAAGTAGATCTTCAGGACACTTCCAGGAAAAATTTGCTCCCAGAAAATCTGCTTTAGGGCTGGTTTGCCTCCCGAGGGATATGAAGATTATTCACATGACCTAAATCTTGAGCAAGAAATTTTTCAGTGTGTAACCATTACACACAGTTTGTCTTCAATATGAGCATCACTGAAGTCAGAACTGGGGACACCAGGATGGACATTTTGCCTCAAGTTTGCTTCTACGTGAGAAAAGAAGGTTTTGGAGTCAGTTCTCACCTAAAGATAGGAAAGACTTTTACAGAAGGGGAGTCCCCACTGCACCAGCCCAACAGCTGCTTGTGGGTTTAGCAACAATCTCACTCACAGATACACAAAGAAAATGTGCAAAGTGTTCTGCCCTCAGATTTATGCTGTGAATGTGGTTTTTCCCCCCAACACAGTGAGTCACACTTGTAAAGAAATTCTAGGGTACTCATTTTCCACCAAAATCTCTGAACCGATAATTTCCTGCTGGTTGGTTGATGAGACATCCATGAGAGGTTCACAAACCTTCAAGCCAAACCTTGTTCCTTCTTTCCAAATTATGACAAGGAGGGACTGACTAAATGAATTCCCCCTGCAGCTCTGCCCCCTCTGCAGCTGAAAGCAAAGCAGTATCTTGTCTGACATCACCAGAAGAGCTGAAATCTCAGCCATAAGGAAGTACAAGGGTAAAACTGCACAGTCCCAAGTGCCGCTGGGGTGAACTTTACCCCGAGCCAATTCACCTACTTATGAAATGATCCATCCCAGGGAATTGATTCTGATGATAAATCTGCCCTTTGAATATGCTGAGAAACAACATTTCAAAATCTCCAGCTCAGATCTGATCCCATCTCTGGGTCAAAAGACAGCTGAGCAGGGTGGTGGTGTCAAGATGGAGCCACAGGAGAGCCTCGAGTGAGGGGGACCCCGATGCCTCTGCTCAGGTTGTTTTACTGAGGCAATGCCAGCACATCTGGTTCTCTGACAGCAGAAAAAACAAAACAAAGCTGATCTGACACTCCAGACAGCTCGCACTGCCCCAGCAGGGCAGGTTTGAGTTAGGAGATGCTGATAACCTCCACTCAGAATTCCTTATCTTCCAGGGACACCTGTGCCCAGACTGAGAGACAGCACCCAGCAGCTCCATCCTCCCCCTGCCCTCCCTGATCCACATCCTCACCCGGCAGGAGAAGACCTCTGCTGCTTTTAAGTTGGGCTATTTTGAAGCCAGATAGGAAGGACAAAAAATATACCAGCATCTGCCTTTGGAGCTGATTTCTCACCTCTCAGAAAGCCAGATTTCCACCCAAAGGTGGAGCTGAGGATGACAAATATTTCCTTTATACATCAGGATTCCCTGGGCAGGAAAAGAGAACCCTCCTCATTTATGGAGCACTCTAATCCTTAAGGTCTCTTCCAACCCAAACCAATCTTATTTTCTCAATCAAATCTCAGTTACAATAAATGTGAGGATGGTTTTGTCTCTTAAACCCAAATACTCTTAGGAAAAAAATCAGACTTGAGGTATTTAGAAGGTTCACCTGATAATGATCTCAAAGACTTATTAACAGATGGAAACACTTTTTTTTTTTTCTGACAGATTTCTTCTTATTTTGAAGTTTCAAATCCTCAATTATAGAACACAAGACTTAAAACCCTCTCAACCCTACTAAAAAGCATTAATTTAATGCTAAGTAGAAATTATCACATTTTAAAGCAGTGCTTCAGCATCCAAAACAAACAAACGTGGTGAGGACATTATTGTCTCCGTTCCCTTCACAGAAACTCACACAAAAGTTGAAGCAACTGCCCAAGCCTTGAAACGCTGCCCAAACAGTTTCTTGTGCTTTAATCCTGCAGCTTTTAAACCAATTCATGGTGTAAATGATTCCTGCCTGTGTCTGGCAGACCTGGGAGTTCTCTGAGGATGAACATAAATTCAATTATACCAAATTAAATGGGAACATATATAAACAACATAACATTTTAATTGGGGGCGATCCTTCACTTTTTTTTGGAAGAACTGTGCAATAGCTGAGTCCACAAAGATGATATGACACATCTGCTTTCTCCCTGGAGCTGCCTGCTTTTATTAATTACCCTGCAGAGATATATTTATATTGATGTAGTCAGAGTGTGAACAAAACCTCATGGAGGAAAAATGGTTTCATTAAGAGAGGAAAATGTGGTTTACGGGTGCTGAGAAAATCTGGTCTTTAGAGTCAGTAAAAGTTTCATAAGTGATTAGATAAAAAATAAATCCTAGGGAAATATTTGCACCAAATACATCTTTGACGTTTCACGCTGGAGAATCGCGTAAAAAAGAGTTCCTGACTCAAAAATCCATTGGCTGCACCTGGGGCTGAGTTCAGACCACTCCAGCTCTCTCATTCACTTTTCCTCTGCTCTGATTAACAAATCTGCCTCTGCTGCCCCTGAGTGCTCCCTCCCTGCACCTCTATGCCAGCGTTAACTTCCCAAAATTAGGCAGAGGCAGGACCAAGCTGTGCCCTGTCCCACTCTGCCTCAGCACCAGCACAGTCACTCTGGGGAAGGACTGAACAAGAGCAGAAACTCTGCCAGAGCTTTTCCCTGCCTGTTTTGAGAGCCAAAAGAGAGTCTGCCTGTAAATGACACAGAAATGCTGGCAAACCTCTTTGCAGGGGAACAAACACCACAGCTGGCGACACTCAGGTGTGCACAAAACCCACCTGGCTGTGCCAGCCCGGGCCTCGCTCCGTGTCCAGCAGCAGACACCGAACGAGGGGCTGAAGGGAAGAGTTTCACCCTGTCCCCATCCCAGGGAGGCAGAGAACAGGGCAGGAAAACCCAGAGCCCCAGGAGGGCCCCGGAGCGCCCCTGCCCCCGGCACAACGCGCTCTTTGTGGCACACGATGCTCCTGCGAGAGACGCTGCCTCAGCCCAAAGCCCGGCCAGAGATGGAGATCTCACACGCTAATAAATAAAAATAAATATCTGACCTCAAGTAAAAGATCCTTCGTTTGACACTCCTGATCATTTTTTATACTTCAAGCTCAGTTTTTACTGGACGGGATCCAGCCATCCTATGGAAATGGAACAGTCTTTTTCTTTAGGTGAACAAAAGTCCTTTTCTAGTCCTGAGGGCCGGCGAGTTTATCCAAATATTCTCAGTTTACTACTAGCCCCTTTTGGAGCCGATGCACTCAATACAAGCACACTTTGTATCTGCGGGGCAGCGCCAGGACAGGGCTGAGCCCGGCGCGGGGCTGGGGCCGCCCGGCGGGGAGGGACCACGGAGCCCCTGCCCTCCTCATCCTCCCCCTGCCCTCCTCATCCTCCCCCTTGTCGCCCTTATGTCCTCCCCCCTCCCCCCGCCCTCCTCATCCTCCCCCTTTTCCTCTTCATCCTCCCCTTTGACGTCCTTATGTCCCCCTGTCCTCCTCATCCTCCCCCTGCCCTCCTCATCCTCCTTCTTTTCCTCTTCATCCTCCCTTGCTCTCATCCTTTCCCTTGTCCTTCTCATCTTTACCCCTGCCTTCCTCATCCTCCTCCTCTTCATCCTCCCCATTTTCCTCCTCCTCTCCCCCCTGCTCTCCTCATGCCCCCCCCGTCCTCTTCATTCTCCCCCTGTCCTCTTCATCCTCCTCCCTTTTTCTCCTCCTCCTCCCCCTTACTGTCCCCATCTACCCTCTGCCCTTCTCCTCTCCCCCCTGCCCTCCTCATCCTCCCCCTGCCCTCCTCATCCTCCTCGGCATCTCTGCCCACATCTGATAGCGCCGCAGAACAGAAACCACGGAGCCAGCGCAGCGCCTCCTCCCCTCCTGCCATCTCCGCGGGAAGAATGTTTGGAAATGCTAAACGCTCTTTTCCGTGTTTCTACATCAGTTCTTATTTCTCATCCAGCCCGTGAGCGGCTGCCAAGTGCATGAAGTAATGAGAAAGCTTCGGGAGAGGGGCTGACTTCACTCCAGCGCCGCTGCAGAAACACACCCAGCGTGTCCCGGGCTGTCAGCACGGCGCTGGACGGGACCTCATTAGCGAATTTTGACTTTCCCAGCCGGAGGAGACGCGTTCCTGGGTGTCACTGTCCCTCCACATCCTGCCCTGCCCTTCCCTGTCACCCCTGCCCTTCCCTTCCCCGTCACCCCTTCCCTGCCCTTCTCTGTCACACCTTCCCGCATCCTTCCCTTCCCTGTCATTCCTTCCCTGCTCTTGTCTGTCAAACCTTCCCTGCATCCTTCTCTTCTCTGTCGCATCTTCCCGCATCTTGCCCTTCCCTGTCACCCCTGCCCTGCCCTTCCCTGTCACACCTTCCCGGATCCTGCCCCGTACAGCTGGGAAACGCCAGCAAAGCACTCTTTGACCCCAGACGTGCCCTGGGGCTGGTGGCAATGACCTCAGCAGCCCCGGAGGCTGGCAGGGATGTGAAGAGGAGGAAAAGGCAGGAAGGACACAAATGCTCACCTGAGGCTCGGTGGCTGCGCGGGGACGCGGCTCCGGTGCCCGGCGCACAAAGGCTGTCCTGGGGAAGGTCTGTCATAACCTGCCCCCCGTACAGGGAAATACTTAAATGCAGGATTTAAACTCCTCTGTGGAATTACATCCTGTCGGGGGACACAAAGGGACCGGAGCCCTCAGGAGAGGGAGGCACTTTCACATGGAAAATGTTGGAAGGGCAGTTGATGGGGCAGCGCTCCCCAGGGAAGAGGCAGAAACAGGAGACAGAGAAGGGAATGAGGGTCTGGAAACTGGGATAACTGGAGCTGTCACACCTTGAGGAGACTGAGGGATGGGGTGTAAAGACATTCAGTTCAGACACTGAGACATGAACAGGAAAGAGTGATGAGCAAGAGGGACAACGACCAACAGAGGTCACAGAGCTTCTGTCTGTAAACACAGGTCAGAAAAACACCCTGACAAATACCTGGAAATTCTGCACTGGTCTAAGTAGGATGTGAACTGGAAATGGAAGGGTTTGTGCAGCACTGAGCAGATGGATAACACCAAGTTGTTACCTAGTGGCCTTTGGAAATAGCTGCAAACTGCTCTCAGCACTTACTCTGCAAGTGCTGCTATTTGAGGGGGAAATGGTCTAAGTAGGATGTGAACTGGAAATGGAAGGGTTTGTGCCGCAGTGAGCAGATGGATAACACCAAGTTGTTACCTAGTGGCCTTTGGAAATAGCTGCAAACTGCTCTCAGCACTTACTCTGCAAGTGCTGCTATTTGAGGGGGAAATATTCAATGGAAATTCCTTCTCTCACTGAATCAGCAGAGGAATCCAACACAACACATCCAATCCCTTCAGCACGTGCTGCCCAGGGATACATTTTAAAAATAATATATTAGGAAGGCTGATTTTATTCGTACAAGCCTTGCCCACACAGTGACACCGAAATTTCGGCAGATAAGGGTCCATAAATCTTTTTACCTTATTAGAATGACTCCTAGTTGAAGAAAATGAGCCAGGCTTATCCCTGGAGCCTTTTGGACAAGGGCTTTGCAATAACACAAGAGAACACAAGAGAAGGGGGCTGAGCCCTGTGCTGTAATTTCCATGGGGCTGAGTGCCACAGGTGCACTAATATAGGCATTAGTGAATGATTAGGCCCCATAAAATATATGAATGCTGTTTCTTTAAGAAGCCATAAAATTTTATTGAGGAAAAAATCCATGTGCAAGGCTTTTGGTTCGTTTCATGCGGTCATTCAGAATTTCACTCATTTCTGACAGGACTATGATAATTAAAACTGGGTCTGGTTTCTATAAAGTCCATCTGGCCTTCCGCGATGGAGACTTTTGGAAGGATGTAATTGCCTGGGCAGCAAATAACTATTTTGCCATCCGCAGTAGTTTAATTTTGTCCCTGCAGCAGGGGAGCCAAGTCAGAGGGGCAAAAGATCATTAAGGTCTGTGGGGGAAGAGGGGCTCCCAGAGCCGGGGCTGGCCCGGATTTGTTGAAACGCTTGACACCAATGGGCCCCATTAATGCATGGGTTAGATACAATCTGTGGAAAAGGGTCTATTATAAAGGGATTATTTGGAAGTGTTCTGTAGTTGGGGGTGGGTGTGATTGAAGGACTTAAAACTGTTACATTAACCCTTAGGGCACTCCAGGCAGTAACAAACCTGGCATTAAAGCGCTGGTGTTTGTCACAATTTCTCCACTTCCCTCCTTCCCTGCCACAAGGTCAAAGAGATTAAAAACATCCATAATGCACTCTTCAGAGCTACAAAGATGAAGCTTGTTTTCTGTCCACTTTATGGCTGCTGCAGCTCCCCCCTCCCTGCCTCCCCTGCTCCCACCCCAAACGCAATCGTTAAACAACAAAACAAATGGCAAAGGACAGACAGCGGCGATTATTTTATATATACATGGAATGTAGGCATGTATTTACTTACACATCAAAAGAAAGCCAGCACAGATGGAGTGGTGACAGGAGAAGCTCTAGAGCTCTGCTTTAAACACCCAAAATATGCCTGTTCATATTTTGCTTGACTTGAAAACAGAGCTGGAAATTTCAGGCTCGTGAGTCAATACCTTTCCTGGGAAGCTGCCTTGTTTTGCCACGCTCCTTTGAATGTCACAGCTCAACAAAACTACTCAGGGACTTACTTGATAGACTCTCAAATACTTTCCAGAAATCCAGCTTCATTTGCATTTTAAACATTTTAGGCATTTTGTGGGGTTTTTTTCCTGTCTTGTCAGCAGTGCACGTGTGACTCCTCTGGGAGACCAAAATCCAAATTGGGACATTGTGGGGCTGAAGCTCATGAAGGAATCAAAAATCTGCACTACCAAGGGCAGCCACTTTAACCAGCACCCAGAATTGCTCAGGTTTGCAGTTTTTACACTTATGCACATCCTTTAACTCCCTCTATGTTCTACACAGAGGGATTTCAGCCTTCTATGCAGCAAGTCCAACAGCAAATCCAACCACAATATGTTTCTGTTTTGGCCTGAGGATGAGGCACTGCTTTGTCAATCAATCTTGTCAATAAATCTTCTTTTAAAAAGAAGAGGAGAGCCTGAATCAGCTGAATTTGGACATTCTGAGTGGTTTGAGAATTATTTAGTGGGATAAGAGGCGGAAAACATCACAAAAAATAATGGAAAGATCAATGCATGAGGAAATGAAATATGCCTCAATGTGGAAAGCTATGAAAGGCTGGAATCCTGGAGCACTTGAACATCACCTCGAGATCCTCGTGCTCTCTGCCTGGCCATGGTGAGGGATGAAGGAGGAAAGGCCAGAGGAGGACACAAGCTCCAGGCACTGGGCAGACCCAGCCCAGGAGGACCCAGAGCTCCCTCCTCTCCTTCTGGCTGCAGCTTGTCACTGTGACAAATTATTCACACAATTGTGTGCCCCAGTAACCCCAAAGCCTGCGACCATCAGCCATTCCCAGGGCAATTTTCTCTGGAATAAGTGACTTCTGTTTTGCTTTCTTTTCCAAGGGTTCATCTATTTCATCCGATCTTGTACGATCCCCAAATCAATCACCTGATTCATGGGCTGTTTGCAAGAATATTGAGAATGTGGAAAAAGCCTCAAGGGCCAAAGAATGTCCAATTTCCCTGGAGTTTGTGCCACTCTTTGCTGCAGGAATGCTTGTGACTGGCTTTCCTTCTCTGGGCAACTCTGGGAACTCTGAGGGAAAATATGTGCATATGAAGTGTTCCCCAGACCCCACTGGAAACAACAACAGAGATAATGGGAGTGGAGAGCACACTTTGGAGAGAATGATTGAAATTGTGACTCTTCCAATACAGTAGAAATCTCTGTTTGCTTTGGCATGTCCAGCTCTGCTCACCACAGCAATCAGCACAGTCAGAAATGATTGATAGCTAAAAATGTCTGCTTGGAAGAGCAGAAAAGATTATTAAACCCCATAAATTAGGAAAAAAATGTGTTTAAAACCTTTGTATGAGCCCAGTCCATGAAGGTTTATCCAGACCAAGTAGTCATGAAAGCAAACCTCCCAATTAATAAACTCTTAGAGTTGCTAATTCTGGTTGGATTCTTCATCTGCTGCTCCAGTGCTGGGACCTGTTTGATGAGGCAAAGCTGCCCCAGCAGCCCTGGGCCTGCAGACACAGCACCAAAGGCAGGAACCAACAGCCTCCCTTGAGCAAAACACTGAAACCAAAGCCCCAGAGCCACTCTGACCTCTAACCAAGCTGAGTTTGGGTGTTTGCAGGAAGACAACACCTCTGAGGTGATGATGCCTTGTAGGATACACAGCCAGGAAGAACCTTCTGCAAGGTGAGCTGCCCACAAACGAACCCCAACTCAAACTTGGTCAACAGCACCAGCAGAAGGACAGAACTTCTGAACTCATATTGGTGTGACACTGTAACAGAGGAAAGTTTAAATGGGTTAAAACCCAGCTCCTGTATTTTCATCCTGGTGCTTCCCTGGGGAGCCCTGTCTGGCACTCACCACTCTGGGGGTCAAAAAATTCTCTTTATTCATGGTTTTATTGGGATAAACCAAAGATAAGTGGAACTCCAGCCAGGCTGTGCAACCACCCCCATTCCCATCCTTTTTACTGCCTGAGCACCACCCTGTCCAGTCCCATCCAGTCCACCTGCACTGAGCCCACCATGGCTTGTGATCTTCATCATCTTCACCTTCAAACTAAATATATCTGAATGAATCCACCTCTAAATTTTGTTAGAATCCTCTTTATGCAGTTACTTAGATCATAAACAGAGTTATTTATCCATATTAAAAAACACTTCAGTGTTTTGCAGACAACTCCCCCACAGATTTTATTTTCCTATTTTTTATTGAAATCATAACCAGCAACAAGGCTGCTTTTTCTTGGAAATAACATTACAAATATTCTGTTCTGAAGATCCTGTAGATTCATGAAACCTGCACCTTTTCTAAATCAAGGAGAGTGAAATTTTGCCAGGCAAAGTAGGCGGAAGAGTGCCAAAAACCCTGAAAAGGTCTCTCAGAAGGGAAAAAAAAAAAAAAAAAAACAGAATAAAAGAAGCTGTGAAAGTTTGTGAGGATAAACACTGATGACAGGTGGAGTAGAAGCTGAAATCTGAACTCCAAAGTAACTGCAAATAAAGATTTGTTACAGATGGTTTTAATATGACCTAACACTGGGATGCCAGCTACAGCATCACTTTTTCCTGCAGGCTGGACAAAACTAATAATGGAGTTGTGGAAACAGGGCTGCAGCAGCACAGACAGCACAGAGGGCACACGGCCTGCAGGACATGCCCTGTCCCCTGGGGAGGGTGAGAGACACTCAGGAAATAGGTGAGAAAGGGGCACAGAGCTGGAAACAGGAACATGTCTTTTAAAGAGGGGAAAATCACAGAATCCCAGGATTGCTGAGGCTGGAAAAGCCCTCCAAGGTCATTGAGTCCAGCCTGTGCCCAAAGCCCACCTTGTCCCAGCCCAGAGCTCTGAGTGCCACCTCCAGCGCTTCCTTGGACACCTCCAGGGATGGGCACTCCAAACCTCCCTGGGCAGCCCCTGCCAAGGCCTGATCCCCCTTTCCATGGGGAAATTCCTGCTGGTGTCCATCCTGAGCCTCCCCTGGCCCAGCATGAGGCTGTTCCCTCTCCTCCTGTCCCTGTCCCTCAGTGTCCTTCTTGTCTTGAGGGGCCCAGAACTGGCCACAACCCCTGAGGTGCCTCAAAAGCACCAGGGGGGGACAATCCCTGCCCTGCTGGACCCTCAGCTTTTGGCACCAGCTGCCAGTGGTCACTCCCATCCCAGAGCCCTGTGCTGCTGTGACTGAGCTGGCACTGGAGCGGCCTCCCTGGGAGCTGCTGAGAGAGCTGGGACAGGACAACCTGAGCCCAAATCCTGATGATGCTGCTGGGACAGCACAGCCTGCCCAGCTCCTCCTGAGCCCAAATCTTGATGATGCTGCTGGGACAGTGCAAAGAGCTCCCTCCCTCCTTCCCCCAGCACCCAGCAGCATTCCTGTCCTGAGCTGTAAGATAAGTGTGTATTCTATCACCATCTGTTAGAGGTGGGGCAGTTATCTTATGTTCATTGGGCAGTTTTTCTTTCTCTTCCACAACCAATCCTCCCTCCAGGAGATCTCTGCTGTTAATGGGCCATTAATTGTTAATTATCTTCTGTTAACGGGCCAGAGAATGTCCCTGCCTGGCTGATCAAATTCCATCATCCCACTGGGAGATGCTCCACCCAGGGGAGGAGCCAAGCATTCCTACCTGGATACAATCTGAGCCTGGAACAGCACAGCAGCCTTTGCCCACTGCATTCCCAGAGGAGCAGCTTTCTCCTGCCCTGCATTCCCAGAGGAAGAGCAGGCCCATCCACAGCAGCCCTGGAGCTCCAGAGGAAAACTGCAGCCTTGTGCAGGATCCCTGCTCCAGCAGAACCACAGCTGGCACTGCAGGAGGGCTGAGCCCCCATGGGATGGGACTGTGCCACCACCCTGACCCACAGGGCTCAGCTCCTGCTCTGACTCTGGCAGTGGTTTGTTTTCTGGGTTTTTTGTACTGTTGCATTTGTATTTTTTTAAAATTTCCCTAGTAAAGAACTGTTATTCCTGTTCCCATATCTTTGCCTGAGAGCCCCTTAATTTCAAAATTATAATAATTCGGAGGGAGGAGGTTTGCATTTTCCATTTCAAGGGAGGCTCCTGCCTTCCTCAGCAGACACCTGTCTGTTCAAACCAAGACAATTACCCAGAGATGAGGGGAAGGAAGCCCTTCCTCTCATTTCCCCCATAAATCCCTTATTTTGGCAGCTGGACCCTGTCAGATAAGAAAACAAAACCGGATCTTCTTCGGGAGAGCTGTGAAGTTCTTGTGTCTGAGCACTGACCTCCACCCCCGTTTCTGGAATCCCTGCATCATTCCAAAAAGCAAAATCCAGCTGGAACACGAGTGGTTGCTACATCTCTGTCTAGACTTCAAGCATGTAACACACTTGGCAGGTTGGAGCATTCTTGCTGAGATCAATGGCCACTAACCTGCTGCACCACAATTCCAGGAGGATTTGGGGTTTGGTTTTTTTTTTTCATTGCATGGTAAGTCTGAATGCTAGTCAGGGTAGGCAATGCTGCACTGCTGCTAGAACTTCCAGTATCAGCTTCTTAATTAAATTGTCATCGTTGCTCCAGTCAGATTTTAGAATGCAATATATATGTTAAAGAAAGAAAATCTTAACAGGATTTTCAGAAGTGCCAAATGCCTTATAGTTTCAGCCATGTTTATCAGACAGAACTTAATGGGGAAAAAAAGAAGTTTAAAGCATTACTACCCTGAAATAAGTGTATGAACCATTAATGGTCACAGTATCCTATTAGCCACTCAAGCCAATTGACACAGCTAATGACAGGCCCAAAATGCAAGGAATTTATTCACTTTGCACACTGCAGAACGTGCAGATGTCCTGTTTTACTTTTCCTGGGTTTCTGTGTTCTCCTGATGAGGCAGGATGAGCGCAGACCACATGAAGAGTGCATGAAAAATAAGTGAAAACTTTGTTTGGAGAAGCTGAAACATCCTCAGCACTGAGACAGGACAAGGGACTGTTCCCCCTCATCCCTCCCTCTCAGGATTCTTGCTCAGAATGCCCCAGGATGGATACTTAGGTAAATTGGCTTGGGAAAAAATCCATGAGTGAGGAGAGGAGCCACCAGCAATGAGTGTGTGGCTGCCTTGTCCTGCTCCTGCTGCCACTCAGGGCACACATGGAGCCCTGGCCTGGCTGCAAGAACCAGCAGCTCCTCCCACCAGCCAGTAAAACATCCCACGTTTACCTAAGCACAGGGTAATTGGGAGCTGGAGAGCTTTCCCCATAAATTCCTGGGGCACATGTGAGGGTGCCAGGCCCGTTCCCATGTGGAGGTGCCTGTGGAGCACGGGCTGGCAGGGACATCCAGTGGGCTTGGTGGGATGCCATAGCTCATAACAGCCAGTGCAGCCATCAATAAACCCAACATCAGCAATCATAAAGTTTTACCACTCACCTTATGTAACTTTTATTTTACACTCGATTAACTTTTATTGCCAGCTCCAAAGAATAAAGGCATTCTTACAGGGGAGAATTAGAAACAGCTTTTTTGGGAAAAAAAAAAAATGGAAAAAAAAGACATATTCTAATATAAGGGGCTGCATTCCCAGGCAGCTTAGGAATATCAGGGGCAAATATGGTGTAAAACATGCATGTCTAATTCCCAGCTAATGGAGAGACAGCCTTACCTTCCTCCAGCCTCGGGCAGTGACCCCATGCCTTCCCAGCACGCTGTGCCCTGCACTTCCCAGGATCACATTCAAGGGAGACACTGCAGCAAGAGCTCCCCGGGCTGTCTGTGCAATAACTCAGTGTGGCAGCAGCTGATTTAGCAATTCCTGACTGCTAATGGCAGCCAGGGAAGACCCAAAAGTTAATTCAGATCACCAAGGTGCGAGCAACTGAGCTACACACACACACATACAGAGTTATTTCCCAGGAATTTGGGGTAGCAAATGCACGAGGAAGCCACGCCTTTCTCAATTTCCTTTAACTCATTATGCCCATTTTCTGGCACCAGCAGCCCGTGCTGAATACACCATTGTTTGTTAAACTGGACAGTGCCTGGGCCATCATGCCTGGGAAGTCAGGGGACTGTCTAATGTCTGCTTTTAATATGGGCCAAGTCCTTTTTCCCCCCCTGTTTAGTATAATTTTATACTGGGTGGACACATTTAGGGCCTGAATGGTTTGACAGTAATGATTAATACCCTGCATTAGGAGATTCCAGTGAAAGTATTCAGGAGCACGCTGTGCAGTTTGGTTCTCATCAGATGGTCAGGTCTACAGGCCTATTAAAAACAGCAGGAGAGCTGCAGACTTAATCACAGAGGCTGGGCCCGTGGAGGGAGGAAGAGTGAGACACAAAAAAAGGAGAGAATTAATAGAAGGACAGAGAAGAGGTGCAGGAGAGCTCAGACTAACTCCTGCTCACACCGGCCATGAAACCAGGTGAGGGTTTCTTTAAAAGCTCTGTCCAAAAATGTTTCAAATGTAAAAATCTCCTTTCAAAACCAAAGCAGGTAAGGGTGGAAGACTTCATGAGGCAGAAACAGAGTGGAAGGTGAGAATTACTTTTGGTTTAATGGCAAAAAATTCTAGTAAGACAAAATAAGACCCAAAGCAGAACAGCTAACACTGGTGCTCCACACGGCAGCAAGCCATGGAAAAATGCATCAAAGTTGTTTTAAGAGTGAAATCAGAGTGAACAAACCACTCAGAGAAAGGCATCACAAAACCAAACCATTTATAAAAAGGCATCACAAGTCTTTGCTGCTGTTTTGGGCCTGGTTGTAAGTTCATGGAGCCAGAAACCAGAAACCTCATCCAAACACAGGTCCAAAGGAGGTCCCTGGTGATGCAGCAGGAGTGGGGAGAGCTCCAGGCTCAGAGGGCTGAGCTCTCCTGACCTGCAATGCAGGACAGCCCCTGTCCCACGTGGACAAAACCCTGCAGGTGACATCCCCATCAAGGTATTGTCACCTGAGTAATGAGATATTGGCATCCTCAATGTGAATGAACAGGGGCAAGGGACACTGAGGGACACCCCTGGGTCTGAAGAACCCCCAAAAATGTGCTCAGCAAACTCAGTTTTGCCATTTCTCTCTCAGAATAAAAGCACAGAGGAAACCCAGAGACCCTGAGGAGAGCAGCTCACCTGGGGAAGGTGGGAAGGTGCTCTGTGCAGAGGGTGGAGAGGCTGCTACAGCTGTGCCTGGCTTAACTCAGACCTGGTGTGGCCCAAATGATGCTCTAAGATGTGGCTTTGCCCAAATGATGTTCTAAGATGTGATTTTTCCCAAATTATGTTCTCCAGAGGCTGAGGAAGCACTGGGGGCTGGCCAAGAACACTTGAGGTGCTGCTGGAGCCCATCTGAGCCCTGGTTCCATTTGCAGTTTTTTCCCTCTCACCCATTCCTGCAGCATTCAGAGGTTTCAGACATTAACAATCCTCAAAACATTCCCTTAAACCACCAGGGAATTACAGAACTTACTCTCCACCACAGGAAAAATACCAAGCCAACCCCATGGAGATGGTAAATCCACCTCACTGGGAAGCCTGGAACTTCAGCAAGGTATTTATTTGTTTATTCCTTCCCCCAGCAAACAGCCCCACGGAGCACCGAGCAGCAGATTACATGCCTGTCTCACGAGAAACATAATGCTCCCAATAAAATAAAGCCATCAGAATCAACCAAAATCCCAGGACATTCCATCCAGTCTAATCCCACCCATGCCATCGGTCTCTAATTTCCATGGATTGTCACAAAGTCAGTATTTGTTTGTGATAGCTTTGCACAATGCTGCATTAAATGCTGGGAGAGGCACGTTGTGTTCTTGTTTCCTGATGGCCAAGCCCAGCCTTTCTGCCACCATCACTTGGTCGTGGCATGAAATAAAATTGGATTTTCCATAAAAAGTTGGATTTTTTAAAAAATCAATTTTTTTTTTAAAAAAGTTGGATTTAAAAAAAAAAAAAAAAATAAAAAGTTGGATTTTTTAAAAAATCAAAAATTTTTTTAAAAAGTTGAATTTTTTTTTAAAAAAAAAGTTGGATTTTTCACTAAAGGAACACAGCCAAGATAGCATAAATGTGTTATTGATCTTGCCATGAATCCACATGAAAATCACCCAAAAGTACTATCAGAAAATTGGATAAAGGAACTCCACGGTGTGTTGATTAACTGAGAAAGATTCTTTTTAGGAAGGCTGGAGCCTCCCAACCTGCAAACCCAGCTTTTTATTATTGAAAATAGCTAAAAACTTGGCAATGTGGTGATTTCGGCTATTTTAAGCATTTGGTGGAGGCTCAGTTCCTAATGCCCAGGCCTTGGGGGGATTTCTGGGGTCTCATGGGGACCACGGTGCTGCTCCTGAGGTTGCAGTGGTTTCGTGGGTAACCCAGGGCTGCTCTGGGCAGGGCTGTCACCTTCCAACAGGCCTGAATTTATATTAAAGCCCAAATCATCATTAAAACCCCAACAACACACAAGCGGCCTATAACAAAGCCCCTGAGGTGTTCAAAGTCTGTAAATCCCCTTTTTTTCTGAACGTCTGAATAACAACAAACCCAAAACAAGAATTAATTCTTCTCCAATGCACAGACCCCTGTTCAGTAACAAGCGCTAAAAATACATCTGAACCTTAGAAACAAAAGAGGAGGCATGGAGCACTTTGAAAGTTTGCTCCAATGATTAAATAAATTAGACCTGAGCTGCTAAGAAGGGAAGGACAGAAAGTTCACTACCAGCACGACAAGACATTGCCAGCTCTTGACTTGTTTACCAAGAGAAAAAAGGGCAAAACCCAGAATATTTCTACAGATTTCCAAATTACGGGCGTTTTTTTTATATTTAAGTGACAATATGATTTTCAGCTCTGTGAGATCTCACTTGATTTTTGACACAATGCCCAAGCACAGGGCTCTGGCAGTGCCACACCACCACTGGTGAGGAGGGAAGGGGCTCAGCCACGCAGGAAAGTGAGGGAAAGTGACAATCTCAACCTAAAAACCTGCTTTTCTCTGCTCCTCTTTGAGCCCTCCAGGGCATCTCCTGTGGATGGTGCTTCCACACCATCACTGGGATGCACTGGGACTCCCAGGCCAGCCCTTTCCATCCCACAGGGACTGCAGGGAAGCTCCTTCTCCTCCCCACTAAAAATACTCCTCTGGAAACCCAATGCTTTTTTTTGTGACACACAAGGAATGTTCTCTTCATATTTAGAAGCATCAGTGCCAAAGGTCTGAGGACAGCAACTCTTCCCAAATCCATCTAGTGAAAACAAGGATTTCACTTTTCTGCTGGAGGACATTTACTCTGAGCTTCCCTCTCTCCACAACCTGCACACAAAGCTCCCAAAGCCCCATTTTCCCATCCTGGTCCAGAACTATCATCCAGTATAAGAATTCTCTTCTTAGACACCAAAAGAATGCAAGGCTCCCTGTGACAGTGCTTCACGAAGCCCACGAGGAAATTTCCTGAATCCCACTGCTTTCCCACAGCTTGGATCAGCTCAGGGAGCTGAAGGAATGAGTGTTCCCCTTCTGGAAGCATCATCTTTTTTTTCTTTTTCCCTTTGATTGGGCCCTTGCCTGTGATGGACAGCGAGAGAACACGGGGGACAGGACTTGTGAGCACCCCACTGCTATCTGCACATTATTTGGATTTGCAGGTTATCAGTGGGGCAGCAACTTCGGCTATGACCTCATTAACTAATGTGGCCACATCAGCACCTCTCCACGGCCTTTATCACTCATCATGTGTCATAAAGCAGCCCGCTGACACCTCCCGGGGAATGCTGGTTGTATCTTATCTCCCGCAGGGGGAGGACCCTCGCTGGGAGACAGAGAGCACGTCTAGGAATGCGCCGAGGAGACACGGCCGCCAGCGGCAGCTGACAGGGGATGATTTCTCAAACAAACACCGAGGGGGAAATTAATGGGCTTTGGTTTGCCACTGACAATGCCGAGCAGAAATACATTAACTCCCGGCTGCTATAATTTAAGAATTATGAGTGTAATTTCAGCCCAAAGCTACTGGGACGCTTCCATCAGCATCCAGCGCGCAGCTGCTCTGAGCTGCCATCATCACCGGCCCATGAGCGAGGGCCAGGATCTTTCATTTCCAGCCTTATTCCTGGTGGCTGGGTGCTGGAATTCCCTTCCCACATCTGAAAACCACAACAGTGTTTTCTCTTAATTTCTTCCCGTAAAAATCCTTCTTTGGCATCTCCCAGGTTTGGATAGCAGGAGGAGAAGTAGCTGGCTCAGAACAGCACCCAGACAGGTAGCAGAGATTGGGGTGATGCCAGGACACCTCACCCTGTTTTACCTTGTTCAAGATGGTTTATTAAAGGTGTGTTTTGTCAGGAAAATGCCACCTCTCCCGGGCAGAATCTGTGTGCTCCTCCTGATGTCCAAGGAGGACAGGGCACAGCAAGGAGGGAATGGTTTCACATCCTCAGCAAACACCCAGGAAACCCTCTCCACACTGCTCTGTTGTTACACGAAAATGCAGTGGGCATGGATTTTTAAAGTATGCAAAACCCCCTTTAAAAAAATAAAAATTATATTTTAAATGAAAAAAAAATAAAAACAACCAACCAACCCAAGTGGCATGGAAAAATTCCTTGGGCTGGAGTTGAGGTACACAGAACATCATGCACAGTGTGAGTGAGCTGGACACTGCTGGCTGAACTGGCAGGGGTCAGGAGACTGAAAGGTGATGGGCACAGCAAAATGATACATCCTGCCCACCCTGCCTAGGAACAATCCCTGCATGGGAGAGATCCCTGCATGGGAATGATCCCTGCATGGGAATGATCCCTGCATGGAAGAGATCCCTGCATGGGAGAGATCCTTGCATGGGAGCAATTCCTGCATGGGAGAGATCCCTGCATGGGAATGATTCCTGAATGGGAATGATCCCTGCATGGGAGAGATCCCTGCATGGGAATGATCTCTGCATGGGAGAGATCCCTGCATGGGAGCAATTCCTGCATAGGAATAGTTCCTGCATTGGAACAATTCCTACATGGGAATGACTACTACATGGGAATGGTCCCTGCATGGGAACAAATCCTGCATGAGAGTGATCCCTGCATGGGAATGATCCCTGCATGGGAATGATCCCTGTATGGGAATGAGCTCTTCATGGGCATGATCCCTGCATGGGTGCAATTCCTGCATGGGAACAACCCCTGCATGGGAGCAAGCCCTGTGTTCTCCCTGGCTGGCAGCTGGCAATCCTGCTTTGCTGAGGGCCAGGGAAAGGAAAGAGGATCAGCTGCTCACTAGCACGAGGATGCAAAACCCCTGGGCACGTGGCCTGACAGGGAATTGATGCTCTGCCCAACCTCGAGAAACTTCTGGAATGTTTTATCCTTAATGGCTCACCTGTAGAGTTTGAGTTAAACATCTCTCTGACTGGATTTAGAGCTGTCAGAAGCAGGCAGTGAGGAATAAGCTCAGGAGCTGGTAAGAGCTGAAATTCCCATTCTCAGGACTGGAAACTCAACAGGCAGTGCCAGTGTGTAACAAATGTGGATAAATTCCTCACTGCACCCCCAGGACAACCCCAACCACAGCAGGCTTCACACCATGGCACCACTTTGCACTAGACAAATGCCACATTTTCCTAAATTAATGCACTGCCTAGAATTCAAAACAAACAAACAAACAAACAAACAAGGAAAACCACCCTCCCTGAGATCTGGAATCTTATTGTCAGACATCCACCTGATGCTGCCCAATCCCTGCAGGGAGCTAAAGTGAAAAGCTGATCACACTGTCACTGGATAGAGCTGATGAGATCCACCTGGGGATCATCTCCTGCCACTGGATATCCTGCCAAAATATCATGGATGCTTCTCTTACCACTGTAAGATCTCTGGGGTATTCCAAAGTACTTTTCATCCCGACCCAAATGTTCTCATTTTTTCCTGTTGTCTTCTTTCTTTCTCTGCTTTTTAAAAGAGTGTCTTGTTCTCAGTGGCATTTTGCCTTTTGTTGGAGAAACTTGGAAAGATCAGCTTGTGGGACCTGAGAAACCCACAACTCTGACAGCCTGGTCCCACCAGCCAAACTCTGAAAAATCACCGTGCCTTCTGTTCTATTTCCGCAGATCCCCAACCTGTTATTGAGTCTGGAGACTAACACAGCACTCACCATCAACACTGGGATAAAGACTCTTCTCTATGCCTTTTCCAGACTTAAAACCAGATCTTTTATTAAACCACATTAACCTAAACATCCTCCCTTTATTCCTCCCCTGCTGGGTAACACTGTGTGAGAACACGAGCTGCCAGGAATGCGCCGGGTGCTGCTGGAAGCTGTAAAAGAGGCCGACGAAACACACGGAGCATAAAACATAAACACATCAGGCTGACGTGTTCTGCGTGGATTAAACTGACCAGGGGCATCATAATGACTTTTCTCAATTGTTATAAACAAAAGCAGAGCCCCATAAACATTTTCCATGCCCGGGCGCGCCAGGAAAAGTCGGTTTTGAAAGCGAAAATGAAATCGCGGCGCTCTGAGGAGGTTCCACTCGGGCAGGAACAGCTCAGCTTGTCACAAAGCTTGTCACAAAGCCCAGCCCTGCCCAATCTGCACGTGCTTGATGCTCTGCTGGGCTCTAGAGGCAGCATTGGCTCATGGATGGGACATGGGGAGCAGGACAGGCCCCAGCTGTCCCAGCATCTCCAGCTGCTTGTGACTTCTGGAAGTGGCCACAGATCCCCATCCTTTGGCTGGATCACAATTTCTGGAAGTGGCCACTGATCCCTGCCCTTTGGCTGCGTCACCATTTCCAGTAGTGGCCACTGATCCCTGTCCCTTGGCTGTGTCACCATTTCTGGAAGTGGCCACTGATCCCTGCCCTTTGGCTGTGTCACCATTTCCAGTAGTGGCCACTGATCCCTGAACCTTGGCTGTGTCACCATTTCTGGAAGTGGCCACTGATCCCTGAACCTTGGCCACCATTTCTGGAAGTGGCCTGTCCCTTGGCTGTGTCACCATTTCTGGAAGTGGCCACTGATCCCTGTCCCTTGGCTGTGTCACCATTTTCAGTAGTGAAGGTTCTGGAAGGTTCCTCAAGCCAGTCTGGGGTTCTGGAATTTTCTGTGTTCAGCACCCAGGTGAGCTTAGCATGGCCACAGGGAGTGGGGAGCAGGACAGGAGTGGTGGGCTGGGGAGCAGGATGGGTGTGATAAATGGGAAAACAGGACAGGTGTGATGCTCATCCACCTCCCAGAGCATTGCTGATGGATTCTGGCCACACAGACACCTCCCCTGAGGCTCAGAGCCCTTCCCCTAAAGCCTCAGACACAGCCACATCTGGGTGTCCCACAGTGCTTTTCTGAGCAGAGCAGCCTCGCCGTGTGGAGTTCTTTGGGAACCAGCAATCCCCAGCCTGCAGTCCCAGCAACAAAAAGAGCCTGCAGGGGTGGCTTGGATTGCTTTCCCTCCCACACTGAGAGCTGGGGTCTGAGCTGAGCACAGAAAGCCCCCAGTGTTTGCCTAAGATGGGATCTTACTTTCTCTGTCCCTTTCAAGTGCCCGGACCCTCGCAGGTGTGCGCTGCTTCATTTTCTCTCTTTTTCTTGCTTCCTTTTTTTCTTTTTATTTATTTTTTTTTTTTGGGAAAGATTGATTACAGGCTAAGCAGGGCTTCTTTAGCCAGCACTCCCATCTCTAATTATTAGCACTGCCAACTTTTGCAGCACAATGCTCAGTGTCAGATAAAGGAAATCTGTTCCTGTCTGTTCTGTAACTGATATCAGCTCCATAGTGACCGTCCCTGACCCCAGGACCCCGGGCTTTGTTTGCTGCTACATCTTTACTCTGCTGAGAAAGGAGTCCACACACATCAAAAAAATCACCAATATTAATTAAACCCCAGATAGTGTTATCAACTTCAGTGAATAATGGGCTTTGTGGAGCTGCACTGAGTGGCCTCAGTGAGACTTTGCTACTGACAACATTCAAAATATTAGATTTCCAATACTTCTTTCATCTTGCCCACAACCTCTTTGAATTAGTGGTTGTTGCACTGCTGCAGTCAGAAATCTGTTAAAATCTATCTGTGCACAGCACAATATGATACAGACACACAGTTTGTGAGAAGCGCCCTTTTTCTAATGGAAAAAAATAATTAAACATGTTATTAACTGTGTAAATACCCACACTCTGCTGCAGAATGGGCATTCTGGCAGTGTGGATATTGGGGTGATGTCTGGCACAAGAGGCTCAAAGTAACAGAATTTGGGATTTGTTCGTGCATATGATGTGCATAACAGCATCACCTGGGAGCAGTGACAATTTTTATGGACACCTCAGCACAGCGGAAATACTCAATCCTGGCATTTCCCAAACCTCTGTGACAAAAGGAACTGAGGTAAGGGATTCACACAGGTGCTGCAAAGCAGAATCCATCCCCAGAATCTGGGGATCCTGATTTATTCCTGAGTGACCTTTTTAGGCTTTATATCAGATTTAGGCACCTGCAAGAGCCATTTGGGGCTCTAAGCCACTAGAGCAAAGGGAGAACATATTTACAAGGGAATTTTTTAAAGCCTGATGTATGAAACCTTCATTTTTGATGTTCAAATCTAGAGAATATTCAGAATATTCTAGAGAATATTCAGAATGTAGCCATTTTCTTCTAAAACTTCACAGCTAAGCCTGGCTGTCACAACAGTGAGCTGGCTCCCTTTCCACTGCTGACAGCAATGGGAATTATGTAATTGTGCCTGAGAGGGCTGCTCCCAGCTCCAGATACTTCTGTCAGACACAGAGAGAGGGTGGGAGACAAAACAACAGCAAATGGGTCAATAATAACAATAATAATAATAATAACAAAACAAACCAAACAATGATGCTGCTAAAGAAGCGAGGTCGCCTTTCCCACTTGAGCTCTAAAATCAAAAGCAATGAAAAGGAAATTTTTCAACACTGCTCAATTTCTAAGGCCTGACCAACGTGTCAATGTCTGACATTTCTTCAACACATCCCAAATCATGACAATCCCTTTTTTTGTGGCTTTTTTTTTCTGCAGCCATGAGAGCCCTGCTGGTTCATTGGGCTGTGACACCCCCTTGAAGCACCAGCTCCTCACACCTGGGATCCCATGGTGTTCCTGAGGCAGGAATTCTCTGCTCCAGCATTCCCAGGGCTCCCTGGAACACTGAAAGCTGCAGCTGCTGCTGTAGTTGAGAATTGATTTTTAACTCTAATCAACACAAAAAATATCTACTGTAATAATTTCAATATTCCTCCTGTTAATTATTTCATTCTCTGGATTGGTTTGATAAGTTTGTGATTTTCCAGTCCTTCGGATTTCCATATGGATTGGAGGCAAGGGCAAGGCTGAGATGTTTCCTGTCAGGGGAGGGATGCCTGGCTGTGCTTTGGTACTTTTTTTGGAGTCCAGTAAATTTGGAATGGAGAAGAAATCCTTCCCTGGGAGGGTGGGGAGGTCCTGGAATGGATTTCCCAGAGCAGCTGTGGTTGCCCCTGGATCCTGGAAGTGTCCCAGGCCAGGCTGGACAGGACTTGGAGCATCCTGGGACAGTGGAAGGTGTCCCTGCCCAAGGTAGAGGTGGAACTGGATGGGCTTTTAGATCCCTTCCAACCCAAACCATCCCATAATCCTGTGATTTTCTGGTTGTTTTCTTGCAGGCTGCAAAAACACTTCAAGAGAAACTGGGAACTTGTGTTTTCTATAAAATACATGTAATCACCTTTCACGGGCAGTGAGAAAATGCATTTTATGTTAATTTCTGGGCAGTAACTAAATTTGCTGCCCAGCCCCCCAGTCCTTTGCCGCTCACCACATCTGCCCCGTTCAGTTTGGTTGCTTTCCCTGTCTTTAAAATCCAGTTTAATGATAAATCAGCACAAATGGCACTTTTTGACATCCTCAATGTTGTCCTTCCTCCCTAAACCCTTTCCCCCCAAATTCTTTCCATGCCAGTTCCTAAAGACCCGTTGATTACCTGGATAATTGACTGGTGCTGCCGGTAACAGCCCCACAGACTAATTGAAATGTATGAGAAACAATTAGGGGTAATTGGAATCAATTAATTGACGATTTTCTGGGGAACCGCTGCTTCGTGCAGGCAAAATCCTAATTGCATTTCCACAGTCTGGGAAAAACCCGAAAAAGGGAAGGGAAGGGAAGGGAAGGGAAGGGAAGGGAAGGGAAGGGAAGCTCCAGTGGATACCTGGGTACCTTTGGGATGTCACCAGCTGGAGTTTCTCCTCAGCCCTGCCCAAGGCAGGATGGGTTTGACACCTAGAGCAGGTTTCAGTGGTTTATGTGGCCCTTCCTACGCCTCACTGACACTCCCAGGTTATTCCTGAGCAATAACTAACCTCTCTCAAAACCTCCCTCAGAATTCCGTGTGGGGCACCAGAGGTTCTGCTTCCCTTCAGACTCAAAAAGTTCCTAGAAAGGGAAAAACGGGGTGAGAGGGAGGCTGGGAAGTGCCCTCACATGTGAGGAGGCAGGAGAGGGGGACAGGGGTGAGCATCACCCCGGGGATTTATTAATGCATCCCTAGGACTGATTAGTGCATCCCTGGGATTGATTAATGCACAGAGAGAAACTCGGGGTGCTCTCTCTTGTCCCGGTGGCATGGCTGGGGCTGTCAGTGCCCCAAGAGCCCTGGCTGTGAGCAGAGGCTCCCGTCAGGGTTAAGTTGAGTGTCTGTCCCTTATCAGATGAGAGCAGGCTGGAGTTTCAGCATCCTGCCTCCTGCCATTCTCCCGCATTCATTCCCACTTCCTGCTCGCTGAAAGTCAAGCTGCCATTCACAAAAGAGGGGCCTTATCTCCTTACCTCTTGACCCTGAATCATGGCTGCAAACACAGGGTTTTCTTTCTGCCAGCACCAAACAGGTGGCAAAGTCATTTGGCTCTGGCTCTTGAGGGAATAAAAGAGAACAGCATCTTCTGGTTCCTCGTTGGGGTGTTGAAGAGACAAATCTCAAGCTGTAAAACCCCTTTAAAATGTAATTTTTATACAGCAATCCGCCCTTTAGGGACAGATCTGAGAAATTAGGAGCTTATCTGCACCTAAATCAGGATTGCCTCCAATTATGGGGAATTTCAGCAATAAAAACGGGTGGGTCTGGGGGATGTTCTCTGTGGCTGAAGCCCAAAATTCAACTCCTTGCCTGAGGATGCCCTGCAGAGCAGCTCTTATCAGAGCTCCCTCTCAGCCCCAGGCTGGCTGTGGAGGAGCTTTATCACCTCTCACAGCCAGAGCACTTGAGCTGAGGAGCTTCGGTGGGGAAAGGACTCGAGACAATTAAGGGAACGACAACACAAGTGCCCTGAAAACTTCAAGTGGCAGAAATAGATGTGCCTTGTGAAGGATTTGGGAGAAAAAGCATTCGTTGGTGAGACAATATTTCACCTTCTTCCCATCAAAATTAACTGTCAGCCTTCAGAAAGCCAAGGATATTTGGGTTTGGGTTTGTGTTTTTTTACAAAACCATGTTTAAGGAATGTGTTACCCTTTGGGCTGAGGCTCTGCTCAGAGCCTGAGCACTGTCCTGGTGGGAGAGCAGATCCTCAGCCTGCACTTTTACTCCACAATCTGCAAATTCAGACCACACAAAAACTCCAAGCCTGATAACGAAATATTTAAAAATAATATTTAAAATAATGATAAAAATTAAGAATTTTAATAATAATTAAAATTTATATTTATTGTTTTATTTATTAAAAAGAACCCTCTGTCCCCTTGGCTCAGGCGCCACACAAAAACTCCAAGCCTGATAAAAAAAGTGCTTAAATCTACAATTACTGAAAATTTTCCTACAATTTCTTCTAAGCTGAGTTTTAATGCTGAAGTGCTGGAACTCCAGAATTCCAGGGGGAGAGGCTGATCCTGATACCTGTGCAGCACCTGGCTGGTGTGGGATGTATCCTTAAATCCCCATCCTGGATAACAGGAGAATATTCCTCAAAGAAATCATCCCCCAGGCTGGGATGGGGCAGCTTCTGAGGAAAACCATCCAAGATCCCACAGCTATTAATTAAAATATAATAATAATAATAATAATAATAATAATAATAATAATAATAATAATAATAATAATAATAATAATTTATTTTATATATTTAAAATAACCCAGTGTTTCTGGGTTCTGTCTCCTTGGCTCAGGTGCCACACAAAAACTCCAAGCTTGATAACAAAACTGCTTAAATCCACAGATATTTATTAAAAATAATATTTTAAATATTAATAATGATTCTAATTATGATTGTGATAATAATGATGATAATGATGCTAATAATGATAATAACAATTAAATAAATTTTAATGATAATTTAAACAATATCATTTTATTTATTAAAAAGACCCCAGTGCTACCTCTGTCCCCTTGGCTCAGGCGCCCAGGGTCAGATAAAAGTGACATGAAAGCATTTCTGTGCCTGTGCCCCAGCGGGACAGCGCGAGGTGACAGTGCACAGTTGTCCCCAAATTGTTGGGCAGGCTATGTCATGTCCCAGATAGCAGCAAGAGCCTGCCCTGAACAACGTGCCTGGGGCCCTTTGAACTCGTGATGAGCTCTGGGTGTTCTCTCCTCTTTATTTTTGTCACTGCTCCAGACCCCAGGGCAGGTGAGGAAGGATCAGGAGCAGCAAATGCTGGGTGGGAGGGCAGGGCATGGACAGCCCAGGGCTGGGGCAGGAATGATGCCAGGATTTTCAGGGTGGACAGCAGTTTTCTTTGGTGTGAAAAGAGAAAACTATAAATACTACCCCAAAAAAATCTCCCTTTCCCTGAGAATCGGGTAGTAATTCCTAAATATCCTCAGAGCACAGGGAAAACCTCCTTCCCTCCTGCAAGAGCCAGACAAAGGAAGTGAGAATTTCCATCCCTTTCACATTAAATATTTGGGAAGAACCTTCTGAAGGAGGAGTTTGGAAGGATGTTTCTGGTTTTCTCCATCCCAGATTATCTCCATCACAGTCATCTCCATCCTGGGTTATCTCTAACTCAGTCATTCCCATCTCAGTTATCCCCATCCCAGTTACCTCCATCATAGTTATCCCTATCCAAGGTTATCTCCATCCCAGGTTATTTCCATCCCAATTATAAAAAATTATTCCCTTCCCTGAGAATCGGGTAGCAATTCCTAAATATCCTCAGAGCACAGGGAAAACCTCCTTCCCTCCTGCAAGAGCCAGACAAAGGAAGTGAGAATTTCCATCCCTTTCACATTAAATATTTGGGAAGAACCTTCTGAAGGAGGAGTTTGGAAGGATGTTTCTGGTTTTCTCCCATCCCAGATTATCTCCATCCCAGTTATCTCCATCCTGGGTTATCCCTATCCAAGGTTATCTCCATCCCAGATTATTTCCATCCCAATTATCTCCATCACAGTTATCTCCATTCTGGGTTATATCCAACTCAGTTATCTCCATCCCAGTTATCATCTCCATCCCAGTTATCTCCATCTCAGTTACGCCCATCCCAGTTATCTCCATCCCAATTATCACCTCCATTCCAGTTATCACCTCCATCCCAGTTATCACCTCCATCCCAGTTATCTCCATCCCAGTTATCATCTCCATCCCAGTTATCCCCATCACAGTTATCTGCATCTCAGTTATCATCTCCAGCCCAGTTATCCCCATCCCACTCATCCCCATCCCAGGTTATCTCCATCCCAGTTATCTCCACCCCAGTTATCCCCATCCCAGCTCACAGCTCAGGCCTCCCAGCAGGACAGATGCCTGGCAGTTGACTGAAAGCTGATTCCTGTCAGGAGCTATTTTCTCCCTGAGACAGAGGAGACATTGTGCCCCTTGGTGCTCCAGTGTGGCCTTGGCTACTGCCTAAAGACCACCTTTTTGTTTTTTTTTTTTCTTTCCTTCCCTGAGACAAAACAGAATCCCCCTGCTGTCAGCTCTATCTGGAGCTGCTGAAAGGGGATGTGTAAGCCCAGTAATGCTGCTGGGGAGATAACTGTCAGACAGCATGAAAACCCCTGCCTGTCTGCCCACGGAGGGACTGAAGCTCCATGGAGGCTACAACTCAATGCTCAACAGCTCCTGGCATCTGTGAGGTCTCTTTCTTAGCTGCTTTTTAATGCCCTGCTGAAAGGAAGCACTGTGGGATTCAGAACCTGCCTCTGCTCTGTGCCACTGGGTGGTTGCTGGAGATGTGGAAACAGGCATTGTTCCCCTTGGAGGGGGAAATGGGAGGAAAACAGGGAGCTCTGCTGCACACAGCAGGGATGGGAACGAGATTTTCAACCTGCTTTACAGTGCTGGGCCAGGAAAACAGATAAAAATAATGGTAAATGTGTACCAGAGACACGAGAACAACACTGGGGTGCTGAGAGTCACCAAAGGCTTTTGCCACTGCAGTCATGCACAAAACCACACACAAAGCAGTTTGCACCCACAGCAAAATAGAAACTGTGATGGAAATATATAAAAAAGTTATAGAGGTACTTAAAAAAGGATTAAATATGGGATTGATGAACATAAAACCCCCCAAAATTACACTATTTGTAGTTTTACTCTAGAAACAGGCAAACTAAAGTTTCCCTCTGAAAACCACAGTGGTCAGGAGCCAATCCCTACGTTATTCCACCCAAAAACCCCTCCTGGGCAGTGGCTCATTGGGATGGGCTCCCAAAGCTCCTTTAGAGGTCAGAACCCCTCTGTGATCCCCAGCTCTGGTTCAGAGGCTGCAGCTGTGAGGATTCAGTCACCACCACACCTGACAAACCCTACAGGCTTCAATTTGCAAGACACAAAACAATCTCTTGCACAAACAAACACATTGGGAACAGCAGGCAATGGGAAAGAAGTGGAAAAAGAAGGCCAAAAAAGTAAATTCCTCTTAAAAAAAAACCCTCCAAACCCCATCAATTTCACAACACTGCAAATATGAAGTGGATAAAGGTACATAATGCATATGGAGAATGCTCCTCATTTTTAGGCAGTATTTGGGAATGAAGAGAGAGCAAATTTCATCAGCATAAGGAAAAGGCTTTAATGTCCAGCCCTTGAACTCCTGAATATCAGAGTAAGCTGGACTGGTTCAGATTTGATGATGTTTGCCCTCCTAAAAATCTCTTCAAAATCAAAGCCATTAGGGCAACTCAAAGTCAAGTTCAAAATTATTGGTTGGCAGCAACTTTCACAAACCATCCATAGCTATCCCTGGAAATACAGATATTTTATATATGTGTGTATCTGTATACATCAATTCAATGTTAAGTTTCTGGCTAAACAGGTCTTAATGTCTGTGGGCATCCTCCTGGGATAAGAGAATTTAATCAGGCTGAAAGGTCTGGAGAGGGAAACATCTCCCAGCTGTTCTAACCCAGCCATGGAAACTCCTAAAAGGAAAGTGCAAATTGGAATCAGGAGCCAGCACAGGCTAAAAGTGCTGCTGCAACTGTCCCTGTGCAGCCCTCAATCCACCCAGTGATTCATCAGATACCTTCTTTTTGTTTTCATAAATGATAAGTAAATCCACTTGGTTTGTGTGAGTTGTGCCTGCAGGGATTCCCTCTCCCTCACCCCAGTGCTGGGGTGGCAGCCAGCCAGCACGAGCCAAGCTGCATTTCCCAGCTTGTGTCAGCTTGTCTGTTTATTTCTTTTATTGGGGGGGCAAAAAAACCCAAAAAAACAAAAAAAAAAAAAAGAAAACCAGTCTAGGAGGAATTCTGGTTTCATTGTTTAGTTCTGCTTTTCCTGCACTTAACCACAATATCAGCATCAAAGCATCCCCTGATAGGGAAATACAAACTCCCATCTCCAGCTCAGCCAAGAGCAGCAAGCACCACTCTCCCTGAATGAAAAGAACAATCTTCACTCACATTTCATGGGTAAGAAAGTAGTTTAAATTACAAATTTTTATATACTTACAGATCTAATAATGTAGAAGCCACTTTAGATATATCAGCTGTGATAACAAAAGCAGAACTTTGGAGATTTGGTGTGAAAATTTGGATTTGGCCACTGGAAAGCTTGGATTGGGCTGAGAAATGCCTCTTGGACGTTGCTGGATGTCACATTGCTGCGCAGCTGGCAAAGGGCTGCAAACACACTGGGAAAAGCCCCTGATGTTCCTCAGGGTACCCTGAGCCTCCAGAACTGTTTTTTCATTGCCACTGATTAAGCACCACTCAGCTTTAGAACACCAGTCCTTGCTCCATGAGCTCCACATCCCCACATAACAATTAGAAAAATTATCCTGGAGAGCTGGCTGCTGACATGAGAGGGATGAAATCCCAGTTCCTGCTCAGTTCTTAATTCAGAGGGGAGAAATGGTGCAAAACCCCTCACCTGGGGCACTTGAAATATTCACTGTCCCATTGTTTCAACCCCCAGACAGTGATGCCCACCCCAGAATGTGAACCCAGCTCTCTGTGTCACACCAGCCATGAAAAAAAACCCACCAAAACACAAATTCTTGTTGAACTTAAAGATCTCTTGGGCCTCGAGACTGAAAGCAAAACTACCACTGCCACAGCCACCTCAACAACTGATCTTTTTTCTTCAAAACCAAACCCTCAGGGCTGAGAGGCCATAAATTGTGCAATAATCAGAAGAATCCACTTTTTAACAGAGGCACCTCTGCCAGCCTGGGTGCCTTTGATCAGAAATATTCGTGGGGAGAGGAGAACCCCGAACGTGTGAATTAATGACGCGGCGCTCTGTGGCCAGGCCAGGAAGCTGCTTTTTGGCTCCCTGTGTATGGGGAGAGTGTTATCTAAACCACTAGGATGACTATAAAATATCTTAACAGCTTCTGCTGCTTAGCTGGGAGCAGGGCTCCCAGTATCTAATATGAAACAAGTGGGCCAGGCTGTGAAAGGCAGCTCTATATTCGGAGGCCGCAGCGGCTGGAAGCTATGGGGTCGTCTCAGAAGCTCTCAATTGTTTTTAAATTCTGTTTTTACAAGGAGCGTGAGATTTATAGGCTCTTGAGGGGAAGAAAATGATGTAACTTGAGTAAATCAACAGGCCATTTATTCCTGGCCCTGTTTCCTCTCTGTCACTGAGCTCTGGAACGAGCCCCCAAGCACTCCCTCTTCAAAACAAGAGCAGCCCAGGCTGCAGAGGCCTTGCAGGGACAGTTAAAGGCACAGCTCCTTCCTTCCCTCTCTGGATGAACAGGAGCCAGCCCAGGCACCCCCAGGGTGAGGGCACCCCGGGCTGGATGTGCTCCCACCCCCCAAAAAAAACTGGGTACCTGCAGCTGCTCCTGGGAGCTGGCGCGGGCAGGGCTTCTCCTTTTGGGGATCTGCAGCTGTGAGAGGGGTAAACCCCAACATTTGGAGTGCTTGATCAGAACATTCCCCAAAGCAGAAGGTGGGAAACAGGACGAGCCCAGCAATGGGGAAGGAAGGAGAAGTGGATTTTTTTTTCCCTGTTTTTCCCCCTCACATCCTGGTTCATGGTTGGTGATGGTTTGACTCAGCTGGGGCTGGGCTCTTTCTCCAGGAACTGACAGAACCAGAGGACACAGCCTTAAGTTCCACCAAGGGACATATATGTTGGATGTTAGGAAAAAGATTTTATGGAAAGAGTGATAAAGTTCTGGAATGGCTGCCCGGGGAGGTGATGGAGTCACCATCCCTGGGTGTGTTTAACAAAGCCTGTATGTGGCACTGGGCACAGGGTTTTGCTGAGGTCTTGGGGCTGGGTTGGACTCCATGGTCTTGAAGGTCTCTTCTAACCTGGTGATTCTGTGAATTCTGTGATTCTGTGAATTCTATGAGTTCATTATCAGCATTTTCCAAACTGCTCCTAAACCTTCACTGCTGCTCAGTGATCCCCTGCAGCTCATGGAGTGAGATCTCCTGACCCAGCACTGGAAGTGGGGCAGAGAGGGATGATTCTCCTTACAGGGAATTCCAAGAGGTGATTCCCACCCAAGGGCCTGCTGTGATCTCCTCAGGTTTCTTCCCAGATGGAAATGTGATGTAAAAAGGACACCCAGGCACCCAGGAATTCCCACATGATGCAGCTCCAGTATCCACTGCTGGGCTGGGGCTGGCCCAGCTCAGTGCTGAGGGGCCTCGGGGTGTCTGAGCATCCTCACTCAATGAGGAATGGCTTCAAAGTGACAGAGAGTAGGGCTGGATGGGATACTGGGAAGGAATTCTTCCCTGGGAGGGTGGGAATGGATTTTCCAGAGAAGCTGTGGCTGCCCCTGATCCCTGGAAGTGTCCAAGGCCAGGCTGGATGGGCTTGGAGCACCCTGGGACAGTGGAAGGTGTCCCTGGATGTTTTCTAAGGTCCCTCTCAACTCAACCCATCCCTTGATTCTCTGATTTTAACCTTTGCCCTCTGCACATTTCAACCCTCGTTACCACCCCCTCACCTGTTCCCATCCCCTTGACCAGAGAGGGAAATTTTGGGTTGAAACCCCGCCATTTGCTGGATTTCCAGTGCCAACAGAGACCTTCACTCCCCCGCTCTCCTTTCCCAGAGCTCTGCCTATTCACAGAGCCCCAAACTTTTGTTTCCTGCTGACACCCAGCTGCCTCTGAGGCTCTGCTGCAGCACACGGGGCAATTCCAGCGCTCAGGTCAGGCAGCCGGGCTGACCCCTCACCTTTGACAGTGATCTTTATCTAGACTCCATCTTAATTATTTATCTCAGGAAGGTCAGAAAGAAAATGCCTCTCTCAGGACCCCCACTGCTCCAAGCCTGCAGAACTTGTTAAAATGCAAGTTCTTTGAGGATGGTAATTCAAGCAAGCAGCGGAGAAACTGCTGCATCACTTTTCTACCCGTTAGGAAATGTTTAGGAAATTGCTCTCAGCTCACAATTGTCATTTTCAAACCCAGCAATTGAGGAGCTTTCCTCATAAAACCCAGACTTAGAAGGGCCACAAGAGCTTTGCTAACGACACGTGAAAGATTTTACATCGTTAATGTGGTTTTGCCTGGAAGTTTAGCAAACACAAAAACCTCAGAGACAATAAAATTTAAAACCTCTTGGAAAACACAGGTAACATATACATAAAGAATCATTCAGGATTTCAGCAGCTTCAAGGATATTAAGAGAAGTTTTAATAAAGTTATTAAAAAATGCAACACTTTGTCCCCCCTGCAATGGTGTTTCCCAGCACAATTTAAGAAAAGCCACACACACAATAAAAGGAAGAGAAAGGGGGAAAAAAAAAGCTTGTAGTAAAAAACTGGGGTATAATTTTCTTCAATCAACTCCAGCTCATGACTGCAATTACCCCAAATCTTTCCGAACCTTGCTGTGATACACCAGGGACAGGTCTTGGAGCCTCTGTGGGTGGCAACCTTTCATCTGCCTCTCAAACTGTTCTTTATTGTAAGGTTTCAAATTAGTGCTAGCAGCAATGAGCAAATTTGATAATTCGATCTCAAATTAGTTAATGTAATGTGCCAGGAACCACTAACTAAGGCTCTGCAAAGATGAAAATCTATCTCTGCCGGCTCGGGATGCAAAGTTAACCAGCCTGACAGTTCGGATTTGAAAAGTTGCTTTTTATTTTAATTAAAACGAAATTCTGCTTTAAAACGCTGCCCGCTGCCCCTTTTCTCTCCCCGCGGTGTGTTTGCCTCATTCTGCATGGAAAACCACGCCATAAACACACGAGGCACAAATTCTGGGATCCAAAGCTGTGCCTGACCCAGATTGCTGGGAATTGGGTGGAAATCATTGGGATGGGGTGTTCCGATGGAGCCTTTGGAGATGCCCGAGTTAAGCGGGGATCTGGGATCTGTTTCCATGGCAGCTTTCAACGAAACGAGCCCCGTGATTCACATTGGAGATCCTTATCTCCAGTTTAGCCAAACTCATTTGTTCTGGGAATCACGCTGAAATATTTAACCAAAAAAAAAAAACAACCAAAAAACCAAAAAAAACCCCCAAAAAACTCCAAAAAAATCAAAAACAAAACAAAGAAACAAAACAAAACAAAAAAAAAAAAAAAGGAAAAAAGAAAACCAACAAAAAACGCCCAAAAAAACAAACAAAAAGAACCCCCAAAAAACTCCACAAAAACTAAAAAAAACCACAAAACCAAAACCAACAAAACCAAAATAAAAACAAAAAAACCCAAAACCAAACCAAAACAACAACAACAAAAAAATAAACCAACCAGACAAAAAAAAACCCTCAAAGACCAACCCACCCAGACTTTGAGTTTCCAGGTGATTTTTGGGTTTGGAAGGTTGGGACTGTGAGGGAATTTTGCTACACATTTGTTTGCCTTGAAAATGTTTGTCTTTAAATTTGTTTGTCTTTAAAATAAAGCCAAAAATACCAGGTTTGATCTTTAAGTGCTATTGTCTTGGGGGAACTTCTTCTCTCTCACCTCTGCACCCACTTTTTCTTTTCAGGGCAATAAAGGAGCCCCAGGGCTCACAACACTCCTGGAGGATTTACCCTCTGCTTCAGTGCCCTTTTCCCCTGATCCCCCTCAGATTTCCATTCCCTGGAAAAGCTGTTATCCCCCTTCACCAAATAAAAATGTCATTATTCAGACAAAGTGAGATATTAAACAAGGCAGTCAGTGGGAGCCCCGGGTGGGAGTGTCTCAAAGCTACTGGGAAGTAGAAGTATGGGAGAATCATGTTCTAGACCCCTCTCTGAAAAAGATTTCTGACATTTTTAAATACATTTTTCATTCAGTTAAAAATATGCATTAGAATTTAGCAAATTTGTGATCAGCTTCAGCCTCCTGAACAGAACTTTTTGGTGAATTAACAGCTTTTAACATTAAAAAAAGGCATCATCACCTGCAGGACCAGCCAGTCTGTCTGGTATAAAGTGGTATAAAAGCTGTGGAAAACTTTCCAAACTTTCCAAAATCACAGTCACTGTGGTTGGGCTGACATGGGAAGGTTTGGTTCTTCCCCAGAGGTTATTCTAAATTAGAGCACAGCTCCCTGCCTGCACTGGACTGGTATTGACTGGCACATTTACTCAATTTCACTTATTCTAACAATAAAAATTACATCTGAACCCTGATCAAATTTGAAATAACACAGAAGAGTGAGGGAAGGAACTCCCCATGCAAAATCTCCTTCAGCTTGGGTTTTTTTTGGTCAGGATAGAAGCACCCTTGATGGAGGGAAAAAAAGTGAAGGGACTTTAAATTCCAAACCCAGCAGTTCTGCAGGACTCAGGGGTGACCCAGCCCAGCCCTCCCCAGGGAATTAGAATTGCTTGCAGTGGAATTATTGCAGCTTTCCTTCACTGGGCAATTTGCTTTTAACTCCAAGGAGCAAATTCTGGAGGTTCCAAAGGAATGAAGGACTGGGAAGGGTTTGAAAAGCGTCCCTGTTGTGGCGGCCTCTGCACCTCAGGGGGAGCTGAGAGGCCTCAGCCCGGAGCCAAGTGACAGATGATTCTCCCCTGAAATGTTTTCAGATGGAACAGAAGACGTTCTTTATCTGTGTGGTCTGAGCTCATTTACTGCAGGAGAAATCTGCAGCTCCCTCCCGACTGAAAGCCAGGGCTTGTTCTCCCCATCTGATGGATGAATGGAATTCAGAAGTTTGATACTGTCCCCTGAGATGTCATTTAAATCCACAGATACCTTCAGCCAGCAGGTAAAGTTAGAATGTCATTCTGCAGGCTCATCTCTCCCTCCCTGCCCCCTCCCCTCACACAGGAGCCTGTCTTCACTTTTTCTCGCTGCCATGAATCCCAGCAGCTTTCAAAGGAGATGCCAGGAGTAGGGGAATGACTCCAAACTGACACACAGCAGGGTTACATCAGATACTATGAAAAATAAAAAATACAGATATTATGAAAAAAGTCTTCCCCATCAGGGTGGGGATGCCCTGGCACAGATTGCTCAGAGAAGTTTGGCAGAATGGTTTGGGTTGGAAGGGACCTTAAATGTCACAGGGTCACCTTCCACTAGCCCTGGGTGCTCCAAGCCCTGTCCAGCCTGGCCTTGGACATTTCCAGGGATCCAGGGGCAGCCCCAGCTTCTCTGGGCACCCTGTGTCAGGGCATCCCCACCCTGCCAGGGAAGGATTTCCTCCCAACATCCAACCTGAATTCCCCCTCTTTCAGTTTGGCAGACAAACTCACCCCCTTCCTAATAAACTTACCCATCTCACTGAGATCCAAACACAAATCCCAAGATCCATCCTAATATTTGGCACAGTTTTTCTGGCAGTTTGATTTATTTTGCCTGTTCTGCTGCTGCTGCTCCTGTGGATTCAAAACTTTGAAATCAGAAGAATGCAGTGAAGCAGCAGCAGAACAGAAGGAAGTTTTCTCTTTTTTTTTTTCTTTTTTCTTTTTTTGAAGCAAATGACTCATTTGCTGTATTGACATCCCCGTGGATTCTTCCCCAGAACAGATTGTGCTCTGCTGAACTTGATATAAAAGAAATTCCTCCCAGTACAGCAACATAGAGACCATGAGGGGCTTTTGCATCTGATTAGCCACCAAAAATGTGCCCATTCAGCCCAGCCCCAGCTTGCACATTTCCCTGTGTCTCTGAGGTTACCTCTGTTTATCACAAAAAGGGCTCCAAGACAGTCAGAGCTGCTACTGTTGTAATCCATCCAAGATGGATCGTGGAAAAGGCTGAAATAAAAGCCAAGCTTCCTGCCCCATGTGTCTGCCAGACTGCTGCAGAAAGGTCAGGGGCATCCTCACTGCAGACTGGTAATTGCAAAAAATGAAGGAGGTGAACCCTAACCAGGAGATCAAAGGAGGAGAGGAAAGGAGAGGGTTTTACAGGGAACAGACTGACTACGGGGGCAAGACATTAGGGGGAAAGAAATATCTTGTACTAGGAAAAAAGGCAGTGTAATTAGCATTGCCTCCATGAATCACTCAGATAGAGAGTAAAACTCAGCAGATAACCAGATAGAAATGGGCACTGGGTAGCTGCTGGGTCTCATGAAGTAGAACATGATCATGTTTTATTGAGGTAAATGTTTCCTCTGAGTTGTAAGAGACAAGTGTTGGAAAGGTGGAGCTTGATTTGCTGGGAGAAAACAGAATTGCTGCAAGATCAGGAACTTCAGAGTCCTCGGAGTATTTTGGGCACAAACATTGAGAGAACAGCATTGTGTTGGGACACCCTGGGTGATTGTGGCAGCACTGACCCTAAACCAGCCCTGAGTGATTCCAGCCCTGAGTGATTCCAGCCCTGTGCGATCCCAGCTCTGCCTGAACTCAGCTTTGCCTGATCCCAGCTCTGAGTGATCCCAGCTCTGCCTGGTCCCAGCTCTGCCTGAGCCCAGCTCTGTGTGATTCCAGCCCTGCTTGATCCCAACCCTGCCTGATCCCAGCCCTCCCTGTTACTCCCACCCTGCAGCCTTGCTCTCTTCTGGAGCCAGGGCAGGAATCCAGTTTCATGCACACTGTGCCCAGCAGAACAAACCAGAATCTGACACGAGCAGAAAGCCCCAAAGCCTGGCACTGTCTTGCAGCCCTCCCTGCTCCCACCCAGGCAGTGCCAGCCCCTCCACTGCTGAGCTGGTGATGCCCATGCCCAGCATCCCTCAGCCCAAACTCTTCTGCTTTTATTCTTCTTAAAAAGCTCCAAAATCCCTTCAAAGCAGTAAATGCTCCCCTGTCCCAAAGCAGGTCCAGCAGGGACTGCAGAGACAGTGCACAGTGCCTGCCTGCTCTGGCTGGGAGTTGAAGGAATTCCCTCACCTGCAGTCTGTGTATTTAATAAACTAATCCATTGATGACATTTCCTATTTAAATGAACAAGATTATGCAGCTAAACAATATTTTGCAACCAAAATGGCCAATAAATCACGGTCTTTGGAAGTGCTAATGGTGCTCACATTTATTCCTATTAATGCTTCCTGGTTTTGAAAGCTGGGCCAATTCCAGAGATAATGTATTACAAACTTTCCTGCTGAAGGATTTGGGTTCCTCTAGGCTCCATTCCAGTTATAACTGGCAGCTAATACTTTCACACATTCACAAATCCCCAGCCCCTCCCCACCAGCAGAAGGGAGAGGAGAGCTTTTGGCTTGGGTCAGCACATTTGGGAGTGTTGCAGAAATGAATGGGAAGTGATGCAGCTCTCTTTGAACACTGGGCTCTTCATGAATGCATGTTCAGCACCTTCCCCCTCAGCCAGACAGACCTACACATCTGCACCCCTATGGAACGGCCCCAAAAACCCCAAAACCTGGTGCACAGGCATGCAGCCCTGCAGGTTTTCTTGCAGCCCCATGGAAATTACACTTTGTGCCTTCAAAGGAGGGGCTGCTGTGCAGAGCACTGAGCTGTTCCCAGCAGAAAAGCCCCCAAAACATGGAATGCCTCCCAAAAAATCCCAAAAATTGATGCACAGGCATGCAGCACTGCAGGTTTCTTGCAGCCCCGCAAAACATGGAATGCCTCCCAAAAATTGATGCACAGGCATGCAGCACTGCAGGTTTCTTGCAGCCCCATGGAAATGCCACTTTGTGCTTGCAAAGGAGGGCAGGCACAGAACTGAGCTGTTCCCAGCAGAAAATCCTTGCAGGGAAGCCCCCAAAGCATGGAATGCCCCCAAAAATTGATGCACAGGCATGCAGCACTGCGGTTTTCTTGCAGCCCCACGGAAATGCCACTTTGTGTCTGCTGTGCAAAGCACTGAGCTGTTCCCAGCAGGGCAGGGCCTGGAGTGATGCTTGGTGAAAAACTCAACAGGAGCCAGCAGTGCTGCCTGGCAGCCCAGAACCCAACCAGTCCTGGGCTGATCCCAGTGTGGGCAGCAGCTCCAGCGGGGAATTGTGCTCTGCTCTCCTGAGATCCCACCTGGAGTACTGCAAACAGTTCTGGTGCCCCCAGCTCAGGACAGGGAGCTGCAGCACGGCCAGAGGAGACCACGAGGTCACCAAGGGCACAGGAGCACCTTCCCTAAGGAGCCAGGCTGGGAATTATCATCCTGGAGAAGGGAGGGTTGTGTGGAGACATCACAGCAGCCTCCAGGGACTGAAGGGGATACAGGAACTGGAGAGGGGCTCTGCATCAGGAGCTGGGCCACGACAAGGGGGAATGGGTTCAGACTGAAAGAGGGAAGTCTAGGTGGGATATTGGGAAGGAATTCTTCCCTGGGAGGGTGGGGAGGCCCTGGAATGGATTTCCCAGAGGAGCTGTGGCTGCCCTTGGATCCCTGGAAGAGTCCAAGGCCAGGCTGGGTGGGGTTTGGAACACCCTGGGACAGTGGAAGATGTCCCTGTCATGTCAGGGGTGGCACTGGATGGGCTTTTAGATCCCTTCCAACCAAATCACTCCAGGGTTCTGTAACTTTATCATCCTAAAAATCACAACTCCCCAGCACCCAGGAAATGTCTGCAACAGGTACAGGTGTGAATGGGAAATGGGCACAGGCTGGAATTGAATTTTCCTGAGCCCAAACCATCTGGTTCCAGGCAAACCCACTCAGAGCAAGGGGTGCTGACACTTGGGGTTTGCTGAAGGGTAATTTGGGAGTTAGCCTGAAAATGGAAAGAGACAAACAGACCCTCAGGTTGAGGACAGCAAATAATCTGTTGATTCCTGACTTTAGTCAATTAAATATCACTCAATACCTTCAATCTCCCCCCAAAATACAGCTTCAGAAATCATCCCATGTGGGCTGCTGAGCCCATTCAGAAGGGACTTCAAACCCGAACCAGCAGTGAGAGATCATCAGATGCACCCAGTAATCTCTTCACAGTGAATTTATGGGATAGCAGCTCTGCAGGTGCAGGAATGGATGTTATTTCCTAATGACTCACAACAAATTACCAGGAAAAGGTACTCCAGTTCCCCAACCCAACTCCTTGCTTCTTAAAATCAGACTTAGCACACACTGTGCATTGTAGAAGCCTTCCCTGCTCTGTCTGACAACACCTATACCCCAGACCCTCAGCATCTTTCAGAAGTTATTTCTGGAAATGTTGAATCTCAGAGCAGCAATAAAAGGAAAATATTGTTGTAGCCAAAATAAATGTCTCTTTGGACCCCGTTTAAAAAGCACAAGGGTATTTGTGTGAGTTGAAGTGCTCGCCTTCCCAGAGAACAGCTCGGCTGCTGGGAGATATCAAGGGGCAGGGTAAATTCATAAAGAGCTCCCAGTTGATTTGTCTGTTCAAGGGAAATGCTCATGGAGATAAAAGTCTGAATTCTGATTCTTTCGCAGTCAAATCAGAATCCTGCTCTCTCCTCACCCAAAGCACGAAATCCAAACCAACAGCTGAAGAAAAGGCTCAGCACTGCGTGTTTTGATCAGGTTGTTGAAGGCTGAGCCAGCGCTGCTCGCGAGGGCAGGCAGTGAAAGCTCTCAGCAGACTTCCTATGGCACCCCAGAAACACGGGCACAGAGATGTGACACCCAACAGGGACGTGCAAAAATATTCACAGTTCAAGCAAAAGTGTCTGAAAGAACCATATTTTCCAAGGTTCTGCTGAAAATAGACTGAGTTGCCCAAAAAAATCTGTCACTGTTGGTCACTTTGAGTCTGCCTAGAGTGATCCAAAACAGGGTTCTGGACTGTGAAGGGCCAGTGAGATATACCCCAGTAAAATCCTAATTTAATCCCAAATCTGACAGCCCAATTGTGCACCATAAATAATGATAAATAATAAAAATAATAATAAAGATTTCTCAGGTCAAGTCTCCCTTTTGGTGTGGAAGGAGAGCTCCCAGGCAGGGCTGGATGCAGCTGGTGGAAGGAAACAAGGTCTGCTTAACAAAATGGAATTAATTCTCTCTCCAAACAGCCTTTATACCTGTCCCCTGTCTAAGATAATAAAAAAGAGAGGGATGCAGCAAACATTTAAGACCTTAACTAGTGCAATTTCAGTTATTTTGTCTGAATTAATTCCCACTCAGATCTGGACCGACAGCACTGCAAACTCCCTTTTGTTTGGCAGGCTCAGCATATAGACCTGGAAAACAAAATTAACTTTATTTTTTCCTTACCCAGATGATAAAATAGATTATCCCTAGAAATAGAACATAGGGGTTCAGGGATTTTTAATTTTTTTTTTATTTTATTTTATTTTTAGGAGAAACAACAGTCCCGTTCCTCGGCAGGGAGGGAACAGTGGGATGATTGTTGGAGGAGTGAATCTGGTTTTCATTAGAGGGAAGTGATGGCTCCGGTTTCTGCCCGGGACTGTTTGCTCGCATCTCTGTTTGTGCTCTGCGCTGGCAGTTAACCCTTTCCCGCTGGGAGCGGAGCTTGCCCCGCTGATCCCACCCACCTGGCGCAGGCAGGGACAGGGGAATCGCTTTAGGGATAATGGGATCCCTTCAGGGACAGGGGGATCGCTCCAGGGACAGTGGGATCATTCCAGGGACAGTGGAATCTCTCCAGGGACAGTGGGATCCCTCCAGGGACAATGGGATCCCTTTAGGGACAGTGAGATCACTTTAGGGGCAGTGGGATCTCTCCAGGGACAATGGGATCCCTCCAGGGACAATGGGATCACCCCAGGCTGGGCTCAGCACTATGGAATTACTGCAGGTACGGCTGGCAGCCAAGCTGAGCGCAGACAGAACCTTTTGGCTTCAGTTTTCAAGTTGGAAAGAACTCAGAAATTGTTCATTAGGGGCTGTTTTACCCAAAAAAACCCCAAGCCCTGTATTTATATATCTATAAATTGGCTGAAAACTCGATGTACAAATGAATACCTGCAGGGCCAGGTGTCCCTCCAGGTGAGCTCAGCACCTGGGGAGGCTGCCAGAGGTGACCCAGCCAGCACTGCCAGGAGGGGCCCTGTGCTGCCTTCACATCCCAAAAATCCTCACACACTCTGTGGTAGGGAGACACCCACTCCAAGCCAGCAGTGGGAGGGAAATTGTGGATGGGCTGCATGGAGCTGCTGGAGCAAGTCCAGAGGAGGCACCAAGGTGATGAGAGGGATGGAGCAGCTCTGCTGGGAGAGATTTGGGATTGCCCAGCCTGGAGAAGATAAACTTCATTCAGGGTCATCTAATTCCTTCCAGTGCCTGAAGGAGCCAACAAGAAATATGGAGAGAGAGGTTTACAGGGGCCTGGAGTGCCAGGACAAGGGAAATGGATTCAAGCTGAAAGAGGGGAAGTCTAGGTTGGGTATTGGGAAGGAATTCTTCCCTGGAGGGTGGGGAGGCCCTGGCACAGGGTACCCAGAGTAGCTGTGACTGCCCCTGGATCCCTGGAATTGTCCAAGGCCAGGCTGGACAGGGCTTGGAGCAGCCTGGGACAGTGGGAGGTGTCCCTGCCCATGACAGGGGTGGAACTGGATGAGTTTTAAGGTCCCTCCCCACCCAAACCATTCTGGGATTCTGTGATTCCATGAAATAAGGGAAGCAGGTGAGGTTATCAGTCACTGAGGAGATGGCACACACTTTGGGCCCATAACATGAGAGAACCAAAGGAAAACTGCAGCTGGTGTCTGGCCTGAAGTACCAGAATTGGACACAACCTGCACATCCTGCCCAGCCTTTGGTTGGGTTTGATTCACCTCCAGAATGCATTGGGATAAAAGGTTTGCCTGAAATGGGATTTCCTGGCCTCTTCCCATGTCTTCTGCCAATCCCAACACCCTGAACTGGGAAGGCATCATGCAGCAAACCCCTCTCAAAGTAGATTTTAGATAGAAACAGACAATATCACCCAGTTCAACACCTCCCCTAACCCCCACCCTGCTCTGAGCAGATCTGCCCCATTGCATTGCCCTTTAGTTTATTCCTGACCAAATGAAACAGAGGAAACCCTTCCAATCCCCCGAGCCCTCTGATGGCACCAGCAGCACATCCTCAGAGCACAGGTCTTACCAAATAAACAGATGGAAAAATGACACTGTCAAAAGGCTTCCTGCTCAGATGAAGCCACAGATATGGTTAGTCAGCCACTAGACTGAGACATCAGAATATAAAGGAGATTAAAAGAAACTGTCACCACCTATTGCTAAAATTGTCTTCCACCTCCTGTTTCAGCCAGTCTGCATGTCACTGCTTCTTTGGAGGGAATTATCTTGGAAAGAAAATCCTGCTCTTCCTTTTATTGGAGGGAAACCTCTCAGACACTCCCCCCCTTTTTATGGGGCACATTCTTGCAGACGTTTGCCACAAAATGGCATCGAGAACACAGCAGCAAAAGGGACTTTATTTGTGTCCTTGCCCTCAGCCCCATGCCCAGCTCCTGTTGAGCTCAACCACACATGGCAGGGCATAAAGAATTCCTGGTGGCACCTCCGAGGGGGCATTTCCCCCTCTCTGCCCTGCGCCAGCACTTCCAGAGCAACACAGAAATGCCTTTTTCTGTTCAGATAATTCCTCATTTCACCCCAAAGACCTCGTGCTGCACCCTATACATTTATTCTAAACTTGGTGTCTTAAGCCAAAACATTAATTGCATCTTCTAGCAAGGGGGAAAAAAACCCCACCAGCTCGTTTAGGAATGTATTCATTAAGAGCCTGATTGACACGGCCAGAGCCAGGGGGTTAAATTGAAGCTGGGGTGGAGGCCGGAGCGAGCATTGAGCTGCAGCAATCTCACCTCTCTGTGGTTTATCTCTGCAAGTCGGATAATTTATCCTCCTCTCGGCAAGACAAAAAGGGAACTTGGCAGAGGGGGCAAGACAAAAGTAGACATTTTGTAACTGCTAAGTGCTAATGTTTCTGAAGATAATTTTTTGCAAAAGGTTTCTAAACAGCCCCTGTCAGCCAAGTTGTATTTTGTTATTTCAAAGTGACTGTGGGAGTCTAATCCAGTTCAAGCCCTTTGTAAATTTTAATGGAAATGCTCATACACAAAGGACAAAAAAAAATGTTTAGCTGCTGTTAGATATTCAGGAAATCTAAATCTAATTTGCCCTCCTAATCAGAGCTTCGATCTCAGCAGTGCCTGTTGTTTCTCTGTTTCCTTATTGCAATTTCAACTGCAGCATCTATTTTCTATCAAAATACAGTTCTGTATAGACAATTCCATATAGAGCTTAAAATACAGCTTTAACCACAGGGAAAAAAAGGGGGATTTTCTTGAAAAACAAACTCATGGCAATATTGCTTTGACTTAAAAGTGTGTGTGGAAGCGTGGAGTAATAATAAAAAAGGATTATATCCATCAACAACAAAGTGGCCTTTTGTTTCTACACTTAGAGGAGATGATAAAAATCTCAGTCAGATCCAGCCACAGCCTCCCTGAAGCAGGTGTGCAAAGGACCTTTTTCAGTGGAAAAGGAGGAATGAGAGCTGATGGCTTCTGCCCAAGAAAGACAAGGACACGGGAGCTGGGACAGAGGTCCCCTGAGAGGACATCACTGTCCCCTCCATGCGACAGCAGCCAGCCAGGACCAGAAGAAATCCCAGAAGAGGAATGGAATAAATGCTCAGAGGCACAAATTCCTGTGCCAAAAACCAGGCAGGAGCTCCTGGGCCCACAGAGCTGAGGGGAAGGGTGGACAGGGCACGTTGGGGTCAGGAACAGAAGAATCTCACCCTACAGTCTTCTGCTCCCACTGCCTAACTCGGGGCTGCAGAAATTTTGAGCCTTGCTAATTATGGATAATCCTACAAAAAAAAAAAAAAAAAAAAAAAAAAAAAAAAAAAAAAAAAAAAAGAAGCTCATCAGGGAAACAGACAGAGGAGCTCCTTCATCACCCAGCTTGGAGGGCTCAGCAGACTGCAAGGTGTATGACAGACACAGATGAGGTGTTCTGTCCATCCCCTGCTTTAACCCAGAGCTTTAGTCACCACAATTATTTCTGAATTTTGCCAGCAACACAGCAACCTTAAGGAGTAGCTGTAACATTATGAAAATTGCAAGTTATTAAAATAATTCCACAGCAGGAAAGCAAGCTGAGGGATGAGGCCACAGCTGAAGATATCTTTGGTTTTAGTTTGGGTTAGGAGCTAAGATTTCCCAGTAAAAAAAATATCACAGCTCTTAAAGGAAGTAGATAAGGAAAAAAGATGGGCAACCTACAGCCATTGGTGCTCTGGATTGCCATGCACAGAGAATTCCTCAAAAACCTGTGCAACAAACTCTGGAAACAAGCCCATGATTTGGCTTGAGAGAAATTTTCCCCCAAACCAACAACTATTCATTTACCTAAAGTACATTCCCAAGCAATCAGCAGCCCACAGACCTTAACCTATTTCCGAGGCAATAATGGAATTAGATTTGAATCAAAGTTCAGTGCCTTTGATAAGTCTGTGCTCTCACATTGCCCTGGGCAATATTTGCCTCTTATTAAAGCCTTGTCCTGGTTGTGAGCTGATGAATCACTGCACAGATAGCAGTGGGCTTTAGCCAGACACTGTTATCAAAACCAGTGTTCATGGGCAGGTTTCATCCTAATCCCACGTGCCCAAACTTCAGCCCCAACCCTGGAGGAGGAATGAACCCCCAAAATGTCCCCAGGAACAAAAATCAGGGCTTCTGTGATAACATTCTGCCAAGCTCATGGTGGTTCTACTGGTTTTTTGATACGTTTTTGCAATTTTCTACCGAACCTTAAAAAAGAAATCTTAAAAAAGCATTTATGAAAGTCTGAAAAATTCCCTCAAAAGCTTTGCAATAGGAGAAAGAAGAAAATACCCTGAATTTGTTCACTGCATAAGCACAGCCACATGCTGGGGATTGCTGCAATTAAATAAAAAATGTTTAAAGGAGTGAAAAAACCTTACAAAATCTTTTGAATATGTCTAAAAATATTACAGAACACAGAATGGTTTGGGTTGGAAGGGACCTTAAAGCTCATCTCATTCTCCCTTCCACTATCCCAGGCTGCTCCCAGCCCTGTCCAGCCTGGCCTTGGACACTTCTAACGATCCAGGGGCAGCCACAGCTTCCCTGTGCCAGGGCCTCCCCACCCTCCAGGGAAGAACTTCTTCCCAATATCCAATGCAAATTTCCCACTTTTCAGCCTGGAAAACCATGAAACTGTTTCTAAGAATACATAACTAATAAATTGAATTAATATCTTTCAGCTGCTAATGTTAAACTATTTCAATGTACTGCTGTGTAGGCTCTTTCTTACTCTGAAATTCTACATGATACTTTTACTCTCAAGAGAAAACACTTCATTAAAAAATTGCAAACACTTTATTTGAAAAAAAATTATTCTTTTGAGCTATCTCTTGAAAAGACAACTCTCCCCTGCCTTCAGATCATTGTTAAACACTGGGATTATTAAATACTGGGATCAGATTATTAAATACTGGGATTCACAATAAAATACTGGGATGGCCTTTCGGGAAGGATCAGGGCTGCCCAGTGCCCCATCCTTGCTGGAGGAAGGACAGCTTGGTTAGGTGACAAAAGCCAGGAAAAACGACCCCACAGCACAAAACCCAACACCCCCACAGGCCACTGGCTGTGACACAGAACTTCTGGGCCATAAACCCGCGTGTGTGACAAACAACCCCAGGACAAGTGAGCAGGGAGCACTCCTTCACTTCCCCATCCCTGCTATAATGAGAAAATGTCATATAAAGTAACTCTTGTTCGTGTCCTTTATCCTCAAATTTATAACTGTCTCTGACAGTGCAGTCAAGGGTGAAGGTTATTTGTGTCATACTTGCCAAGAAAGTGCCCCTTTCAACACTTAAGGAACACAGTCAAACTACAGATAAAGGAGCAGACAAAAAAGATTCTGTCTTTCCCAAGTATTATTTATCTCCTCTATGTTCTTTGTTTCCCTAATGGTGGAGATACCAGCCAGAGTGGGATTCACAGACGTAAATCCTTGAGCACAAGTGTGTAATTTAATTTTCTTTCATTTGGAGCTAACATCAAATGGGGATCCTGAGGGTCACCCTTCTGAAACACTCTGGTGATCTTTTTTCTAAGAAATGGGTCTCCAATTGATACTCAGAAAATAAAATAAAATTAGGGGCAAAGTTTATTGTAAAATTCTCTATGGGAAAGCCAGCTGGACCAAATATTGGGTTTTTCCTTATTCAGGTAAAGTTTGTCAATAAGAAAGAGTTGTTAGGACTCCCAGTGTGTTAAATATAAATATTTAGACACTGACTCTGCTTCCAAGGCACTTCCCACTTCCAGCCATGGCCATTCAAAACTAGGCACTGCAATGGCTTCAGCCGCTGGCATGGTCACCCAGGACCCTCTCCTGATGTCTCCCTTTTGTTATTCCCATGCCATCCCCTTCTGGGTGGAGGGATGGGCAGAGCCCTGTGGTGCTCACGGAGGAGCAGCAGGAGCTCAGAGTCACAGCTCACCTCCTTCAAGGAACCACGGAATGGTTTGGTTTGGAAGAGACCTTACAACCATCCATTCCTACCCCCTGCCATGGGGACACCTTCCACTATCCCAGGTGGCTCCAAGCCCCATCCAACCTGGCCTTGGACACTTCCAGGGATGGGACACAGCTTCTCTGGGCATCCTGTGCCAGGCCTAACCCCCCTTCCAGCCAGGAATTCCTTCCCAATCTCCCATCCATCCCTGCCCTCTGGCCGTGGGAGCCATTCCCTGTGTCCTGTCCCTCCATCCCCTATCCCCAGTCCCTCTTCAGCTCTCCTGGAACTCCTTCACACCCTGGAAGAAGCTCTAAGATCATTCCAGAGCCTTCTCTCCTCCAGGTGAACACCCCCAGCTCCCCCCGTACAGCAGAGCTTCTTCCAGAGATGTTTCTCTCTCCCACTGCCAGGCACAAGAAGGCATTTACATGAAGATTAGATCACTTTTTCCCTCGTGTTTGTGAAGCGATTCCCGGGGTTTGCGAGGGCCGGGCCGCAGGAGGGCCAGAGCCATCCCCGTGGCTGTGCCCGCGCGGGGGCCGGGCCCTCTGCTAATAACACGGCTAAGACAGTTAATAAGGCTCCCGATGAATGATTAGGATGGATTTCTGCACTGCTAATTTCCGTAACTATCACTCTCTGAAAGACAGCTCCAGGGATTTCGGGCCCGGGGTGCCTCTGTCTCTGCGAACACAGAGCCGCTTTATCCGCCCGCGCTTCAAATTGGCGGATCCCCTTTCACTGACCTAATGTGCACTGCACTTTAAAATGATACAATATTTTGAAACATGCAACTGCTTTGCTGATACCGTCTGTGCCTAAAAGCCTCGGCGCAGTCCAACAATGCCTCGGCTCTGCTGCGTTGGGAGGTAACACAAAGCCTTGGCATGTGCTCCCCGGGCTGGTTTTTGGCCGTCATTTTGGGCCTTCAGGTGGGGATCTGCTTCTATTGGGACAGCAGGGCCTTGCATTCTCCTAAAGACACATTCTCCTAGCTCCTAGAGCAGGATCCATCGTTGCCATGTGGCTGTCACAGCTGGGTTGTGTCCCCAGGTCATGCTGTGACAACACCAGCCCCTCTCTGCCACTCTTTGCACAATGGGCTCGTGGCCTGGTGGCTCTGATATGGCACAGAGGGGTCCCGAGCTGTGCTCAGCATCACCCACACACCTGAACGAGGAGCAGAACAGCTCTGGCTGGGGAAATTATTCTGCACCAAGCAGAGGGAGGTGGGATGACAAGCCCCACACACATCGGCCAGGCAGGGAACAGAGGCTGTGTCAGTGCAAAGCAGGAGAGAGAGGTCTGTGTTCCTTCACACACACACTCGTGCCAGGCTCCCTCCTCACGAAAAAGGCTCAATTTAGGCCAAAACAGGCATTTTGACACAGTCCAATTTTGTGAACAACTTGTCGGACAGGTTTGTTGCTCACTCTATTGTAAGCCAAAAAAATGAATTCAGTTTTCCTCATCTCCATTCAACCCACACGTGCAGAAACCTTCACTCAGCCCTGATTTTAGGAGAACCTAAGCTGAACCTGTCCCATAAATTTTCCTCTTGGAAGATCTTTCCTACCTTATTGACCTCCTTGAAGCAGAATTCTCTGTAGTGATCATCAACTTCAGAATTATTATTAGGAATTTAACCTGGGATTCTGGAGGCAAACCAAGAAAAACCACCCCAAAGCCAATGACTGCACTAATTATTCCAAGTGCTACTGCTGGGTTTAAGCAGTCCTCCTGAATCCCAGGAAGAATTCAAGATTAAAACACCAAGTCATACTCGAAGGGGTGTTTATACACACAGATGACACCTACGTGCAAGCTACTGATGTATTACATTAAACAAAGTGCATTTTCATAAATTACTTATTGCCATTTTCCCACTCTGAGTTGGGACGTGGCAGTGAAAATACCTGAGAGCTTGAGACAATGTCCAAGTTTCTGTCAGAACGGAATGTAATTAGTGCAAATTAAGCAGCATCCTGAGAAGGAGGAGGTCAGGGAGAACTGGCAGGGTCGAACTGGGTCATTACAAAGCATTTTTATAGCCAGGCAAGCAGGAGGGATCCCAAGTTACCTATTGCTGCTGTCTGAACTCCCCCTGCATCCCAGACCTGTTTTTCCACACAGATCAGGAGCGGGAGCCATCGATTTTATTGGCAGCAGACAAAGAGCTGCGAATTAAAACTGTGAAAAATCAGCACTGTTTCTCTTTTCTCCTTTTAAATTTTGCATTTTAAAATCGGGAGAAACAAAGTGGGCCCATCAAAACCCCATGGGCTGTTAGATTTCTGTTCTGGTTTTTGTGGCATTTGATGGCTCAGGAGGAAAAACCTTAAAGCTTATTTATCCACACATGGGAATGTCCAAGTAAAGCACCACAAATTTACCCCCAAATCTCCACCATTTTTTCAGTGTGAAGGCTTGAAAATGATGACACTCCTTTGGAGGCCTTGATTGGCCTTTGGAGAGTTCCAGAACTTTGCTTCAGAGATGCCATCTGAATATTTAGGCCAGAATTACTGATTTTATAAATGTGCATGGGCACACACAGGTGTGTGTCTGTCACAGGTGTGTCTGGGGACAGAGGTGTGCAGGGGTAACACTGCAGGTGTCAGCTCTTGGCCTTCCCAGTTTTCTGGGTTAGGATTTCCACAAGGGCAGGTTCTGTCCTGCTACTTTTCTATTAGAGTGATATTTCCCAGCATACTTTGCAGCCCCACAAATTTTTTGGCACTCCAAACTTTTTGGCACCCCAAAATTATTTAGAATAATCCAGTCTTTAATACATTACAGCCACAACATGCTGGTTTTGTAGGATAGTCCTCCTGAGCTTTTCCCACCATGCTGAGGTCTAAGAAAACTACTCCAAATTTCTGTCAGTGCAGCAAAACTCAGAGTTTTGTGTGTTCAGTGAAGTCTCAGGGACTTCTTCACCTGCAGAGAAGCATCTCCCACATCCTCCCTGCAGATGAAATAATGCTGGACCTTCCGTGGAACCTTCCCAGAGAAAAATGCATCAGACATCCAGCCCATGGAATCACAGAACCACTGAGGCTGGAAAAGATGTTTCTAAAAGTCCATTGAATCCAACCTGTGCCCAATGGCCACCTTGTCACCCAGCCCAGAGCACTGAGTGTCACATCCAGTCATTCCTTGAGCTTCTCCACGGATGGGGACTCCAGCACCTTCCTGGGCAGCCCCTTCCCAAGCTTGACCGCCTTTTCCATGGAGAAAATTCTCCTGAAAAGCTTGGCCCAAAGTCAGTGGGGTTTGGAGAGCATCATTTCCCCAGGCCCATGTGAAATCTCTCAAAGTGGAAGCTGCACTGGTTGGATTGGAAGCTGTTTTGAAGGCAACTCAAATAATTTTGATGTGTGATGCTGGAAAGGCCCTTCATGGTGGATAATGGCCCTGCCTGTTTTCCATAGAAGGCCACGAGCACCAGGCTCTTCTCACAGGGCAACAACAGCATCTGCAAATCATCCCTTTCTGTCTTACTGGAATTTTACATCTCAGAAAAGTTCCAGGTGGGAAGGATGGAGATGAGGAAGAGAACTCTGAGCAACTCGTGCTTCCCATACCTTCCTCCCCAGCAGCTGCTCAGCCCAAGATCTCTGTGCTATAGACTTTTCCCTGCCTCTGACAAAACACTAAAAACCCCTCCAGCATGACAACAAAAAATAAATATCAAAAGAACATTTGAAGAGCTCAATAAATTGATCATATTCTGCTGAACCTTCACCCTTGTAACGATAGTACCATTTAAATGCTAATGTCATTTTTAAAAAAGTCAATTACAGGAGTTTTAAAGTAATGGAGTCAGCAGTCTCGATGTAAATCTGTTATATTAATCTGCTCCCTACACTGTATCCATGGGCACTGATGCATTCACCCCCTTTTCCCTGGAGGGAACGTTCCCTTGCAGTGGTACCAGTAATTGAATCAAGTTGATACAGACACCAAAAATATTTTAAGTCTTGTAGGTAATGAAAAGCATATGTTGATAAAGCCAGTTGCTGTAATTTTGGATAGAAGAGCACTGACATTTGGGAAGTTCAAAATTAGAATTAACCCTTCGATGATGAAGTGACCTGAAATTGTCTTTACAAACTCTGCTAATTTCACAAAGAAAAACTGCTCGATATCTTCCATGAGACAGCTTAGATCCTCTACCTCCCCTTTTCCCTTCTTATTCCCAATTACATTCACTTCCATAAAGAATTTTGCAAATTTTTTTTTCAATCTGGTTCAGACAAAATATAACAAGATCAGAAAACAAACATTGCTCAGGTCCACATTAATTTTTGCACTTTTCATGGGCCTGAAGAAGATGGAATGTCACAGCAAAAGAGAGATTTTTGTTGTGCTGCTTAGGGAGGTAAATGGATGCAACAGAAATCTCCAGGTGCCAGTCTCTACTCAGCAGATTTTGGGTGCAGCTCCAAACTGGACAGAATCACAGAATCATAAAATCATTTAGGTTGGAAAAGACCTCCAAGATTATCGAGTCCAACCTCTGATTGATCTCCAATATCTGGTACATACAAATGGTGTTTATAAGTATCAAATATACCCAAACCCAAACAAATTCTCATTTGAGGTGGGACTTTTGGTGGTGAACAAACTTGGATAAACCCCAACATTTTTCAGTTCCTCTGATCATGTTGGCTCATAATGACCCATTCAAATTATTATTGCAGCAGGGTTCAAAGAGATCCACAGCCTTTCCTACTCCCACAGCTCATGAAATGTTTCTTACATGAAAAAGGATTCATTTTGTCTCAGAGAAATGGGATAATGAACGCTAGGAAAGAGGCTGAACTCCCTGACTGAGGTAAAATCTGCATATACTGTGCATTCACCCACATCCAAAGAGGTGTCATCATTTATGACAGAAGATAAAACCTTCTGAGAACTTCCAGACAGTCAGAGCTATCAGAAATAAAAGACTAAATAAACATATATTTCTAAGTACTAATAACAAGGGAATTGCATTCAGCACTGCTCTGAGGCAGAAAGAGAACTTCCAGATAAAATTGTCATGGAATCCATTCCACTTGTCACATAAACACTGCTCTGGGTTTGCTGGTAAGAAGGGCTGATTAATGGTTCACTAAGATTTTCCTGCTTCTGCCTTTTGTGAATTGATTCTCAAGTGTAGGTCTAATAAAATCCCAGCCGATGTCACACACACGCCACAGAAATATTTCCAGTGCCATCATAAATCCCAACAGTTTGGAACAGGGATTTTGTTAACTCAGGGCCTTCCTCTGCCACAGTTCAGGGGTTAAAGGGGCCCAAAAATATTAAAAGAAGGTTGGGAATAAACACAGAACTCAGAACATGTCTGACAGCATTTCCACATTCTCTGAGCCTGGAACTTCTCCCGAAATGCTGCAGGCTCGAGTCTCTGGAGAAATCAATCCAGAATTCTGGAGTTTTGTTACTCCCAAAGCAGCTGATATCCCTTCCCTCAGCGTTCCCATTCCAAATGGAGCACATGGAGAAGGGGGCTGAAATCCTCTGGCACCGAAGTCACGGTGCCATCCCTGCTCTAGGAGACTCCCAGATAGAACCGGGAATATGGGATCATCCAACAGGGCAAAAAGGAAAAACTCCCCGTTAGCAACGCTGCCAAATTCCTCGAGTTGGTATGAGAAAAGGGATGTTTTTTCAAGAGAGTTTGGAGTAATTGAATAAACTGACTCACAAGGCAACATTTCACTACTTCCAGACAAATCTTCCCTTTAAATCTTTTGCTGTTTGGGTAAAATTGAAAATCTCCATTCTGGCACAAAACTGAGTTATTTGAGTCCTAAAGCATCTCAGGCCCCTTTTCTTTTTTTTTTTTTTTTTTTTTTTTTTTTTTTTTTTTTTGGTGGGGGGGGTGGTATTTGCATGTTTTGTTTTTGAACAAATGAGCTCCGAAGCTGGATCTCATTCCTACCAAATCCTCCCACACAACACTCACAATGCCCTGGAAATCGGTGTATCCAGGCACAGTTATTCCATTGGAATAATAATATCCAGAAAAGTGCTGTCACTTTTGATGTAGACACACTATGGGGAACAGAACCACAGCCCTTAAAGACTCGATAGAGACACAAACCCCTACGTGGCTCCTTTGAAACCAAACCGTCCTGGAAGTTGAGACTTTGGAAGAAAAAGGAAAGGAATTATTCCAATAGTGATGTGAAAGAGAATGATTCTTCAAAAAAAAAAAAAAATTATTTGCCTGAAAGAAAGCCTGGATTCAGGCTCGGCACTGGTTAAGGGCAGCACCTCTGAGGAAAAATGAAAAAGAGAAGTTTAAAAAAGGGATTTCCCTTGTTCCAGCGGCAGCCGCGGGATGGGGGGATCGAGCCTTAAGGCAATTCCGCGGCAGCGCCGAGAGGGGGAACCCTCGCCCAGGCCGAGCGCCGGGGGCGGACGGGGAATAACGGGAATAACGGGGGAATAACAGGAATAACGGGGGAATAACGGGGGAATAACGGGAATAAGGGGGGATAATGGGGAAATAACGGGAATAATGGGGGAATAACTGGGGGATAACAGGGATAATGGGGGAATAACTGGGGGATAACGGGGATAATGGGGGAATAACGGGGATAATGGGAATAGCAGGGGGATAACGGGGGATAATGGGGATAACGGGAATAATGGGGGAATAACAGGGAAATAATGGTGGAATAATGGGGATAACAGGGAGTAATGGGGAAATAACGGGGAATAAGGGGGATAATGGGAATAACGGGGGGATAATGGGAATGATGGGAATAACGGGGGGATAACGGGGACAACGGGAATAACGGGGATAATGGGGGTAACTGAAATAGTGGGGGATAAAGGGAATAACGGGAGGATAATGGGGAATAATGGGGATAACGGGAATGACGGGGATAACGGGAATAATGGAAAGATAACGGGGATAATGGGGGGATAACCGGAATAATGGGGGGATAATGGATTTAGGAAAACTTTTGGTTAAGGCTGGAATGAAGCTCCTGTATCCTGAGTGGTTCCTCCAGGAGTGCCAAAGGCCAGGCTGGTTCACTGCCTGTTGGCCAGAGCAGCACTGGGACACAGGGACACTCCCAGGGATGTTCTTCCAAGGGTTTTCCTTCCTGAGGGGCTGGGGCAGGTGGGGATAGGGCCAAGAGGTGACACCAAAATGCCCCAGGCTCACAGGACACCTCACCCTGCCTTCCCACTGATATCCCCTCTAACAGCCTTTAAGGAAACTCCTCCTGTAGCAGGGATCCTCCACAAGGGCAGCTCAGACTCAACAAAACCAATTTCAAGCAAGTGAAATTAAATTTCAATTTCGAGTGTTAAAAGACAACAAACTCCTAAGTATTCCTGAAGAAATGGGGTGCAGTGGGCTGGAGGGGGGGACAACCCCACAGCCTCCCCCAGCCCATGGTTCCAGCAAGACCCTGCACACAAACAGCAGCAAAAGTGAGGCACCAGCTGAGGAAAGAGTGGGAGGAACAGTCTGGAACCAGGAAACTACAAACAAACTGAGAGTGGAGACTTTTTGTTTGTTTATGATCCCCTTTTCCCCCTCTTTTTCAATTTGTAAAGTAACAAGGAAAAGAAAATGCAGCTCGAGCCTTCCTCCAACCTGGAGTATCTCGATGGACTGGATCAGCTTGGAAGTCTTTTCCAAAATAAATGGTGCCATGATCTTCTGCCCCAGGCCTGCACATTCCCAGCTGGGAATGGTTTTCCAACCATTCCAACTGTTTTGCCTGGCACAGCAATGTTCATCTCTCAGCAGTAGAAACTAACATTAAACTGGGGGTTAAGAAATCAGGAAATCAGACCTGGGCAAAGGGATAACGACTTAAATCTTTTGGACTCAAAGAAACCCAAAACTCAGAGGAGTCACCCTGAATTCTTACCATGGCCCCAAGCCAATTTAACAATTAAAAAGTAACCTCGAGTTTTGAGTTCTGCACCTTTTATTTCCTTGTTTTGCTATGAAATTGAGGGCACTAAAATATTCCTGGAGTACCTGCACAGATCAGAGGAGAGAAAAGTTGGGAAGCAGGAGAAACATCCCTGAGCCAGCCCAGCCTCTCACACAGCCATGGCCATCCCCGAGCTCACCTGAACTTGCTGAACTGGCTGAATTTACAGCTCTTTGCTGAGTCATTTACAACCAAACTGCAATTACTCTGCTCTCAATTAGTATTTTTCATGGTTTTCAGTGGCTCCACGTGCAAACAGCCAAAGAAATGTGGGAAGAACACCCCGGTCAGTGGTGGTTTTGTCAGCACTGTGTGTGCTTGTGCAAACGCTTCCCCTTGAGACAGGGGATGGATTAACAATCCCAATCCCACTGAAATCCACAGGAAAACTCCTCCTTAGTCTGCTTGGGTCACAATTCTGCACCTGAATTTTTGGATCCAAGTACAACAAGTCCTTTAGCTCTGTGTCCCTAATTCAGGTGCAGCAATATGGCTTGGTGGTTTAAAATTAAACTGTAGCTGTTTCTAGAGGACCAAGTGCTCTGAGCTTCTTTGCAAACATTAAGATTTTTTAACTCCTTTCATCCAAAAATCAAACTCTTCTCATCTTCCAATTGAAACTTGGATATATTTGCTAAAAGGAGCACATTTTCCAGTTAGAAAATTCTAATAACAAATGGTTCAGACATTTTTATAGGCAGAAAAACTCAAGCCAAGTTGGTTAGTGGTTTCAGATGCTTTTTATTTGCAAATCAGAAAGGGTTTCATTTATAAATTGAAATTGTACTGGCTGCTAATCCTGAAGACAGACTCAGACCTTTGGCTCTGCTTGGAGAAGGAGAAATAATGCATTTTAAAGACAAATTATTTCATTTGGACCAATGAGTGCTGTGGTTGGACAGGACATTTATTTTATAGCAAAACTCACAGAAGTCCTTTAGACTGAGAGTTCCACTGGTTTAAGGGGACACTGCCCTCCACTGTGGATCTGCATCACAGTCCTGCTCCCAAATATGAAACTTGGGAATTTTAGAAATAATTCCTGGTCCTCTGAGGAGCACAGGCTCTTTACACAAAGTGCTGCACCACCACACTGCTGAAGAGCTCTCAGAGCGCCCCATTCAGAGACAGAATTGAGTTTCCCTGTTTGGAAGCTGGATTTGATGAGCTGAGATGATGAGGGTGCTCAAACATCCCCACAAAACTCTGCTGAAGAGCCCTCAGTGCACCCCATTTAGAGACAGAATCGAGTTTCCCCTGTTCGGAAGCTGGATCTGATGAGCTGAGATGATGAGGGTGCTCAAACATCCCCACAAGTTTGTGCTGGGACACAAATCCCTGAGAGCACAGGCGGCCTCTCTCAAATTCCTACCCAAATTTTGGAAGCTCTCCCCTTCCTGAAGCATAGTAGTAACTTTTTGATCCCAGAATCACAGAATCACGGGATCACTGAGGTTGGAGAACACCTCCAAGTCCAGCCTGTGACCAATTCCCACCTTGTCACCAGGCCAGAGCTCTCAGTGCCACATCCAGGAGTTCCTTGGACACCTCCAGGGGTGGGGACTCCAAACCTCCCCTTCCAAAGCCTGACCACCCCTTCCATGGAGAAATTCCTCCTGATGTCCAACCTGAACCTCCCTTGGCACAGCTTGAGGCTGTTTCCTTTCACCCTCTCACTAATTGCTGTAGAAAAATTTATTTTTCTACATTTTTTTTGTACATTTTTTCTAAATCAACATTTTTTTATCTCAAAGTTGACATACAAATACGTACTATATAAGCCTTCTATCAAACCCTAAAAACTCTCCACAAATCCATTTCCCACAAATAATTAGTCAAGATGTTGTTCTCATTGAGTAATGCTTAAGGTCAGAGAGTTGTGTCTGAGCTGTGAGGCTGCACCATAATTTAATATTGGAGCTTTGAAAATGGCCAGGTTTTGGTGTCTTGTTTCTGGACAAGATGTACAAAGCAGGAAATATTTTAAAAAGCTGTGTTCAGAAGGCAGGGATCAATGCACCAGAGCGGGGTTTTCTTTCCACACCTAAGGCAAGGCTGGACAGGAGTTTCTCCATTTCTTCCTGTCCCAATTTCCCTCATCCTGCTGCACTCAGTGCAAGACAAGTCTGCAACACTTGCTGAGCTCAGCTCACCCATTTCTCATCCTGCAGAGAGTGTGAAAACCAGCAGCCACCATAGGGCAGTTTGCACCCAGGTAATCACACCCCAAAAGGCTTCCTCAAAAAACCACTGGAACCCCTTCACAGCCCCAGAACACCTCGTTTCTGTCCTCAGCACATCACACCTGCCTCATACCAAAAAAACAGGGAGCAGCTCCTGCAGCATCCCTGGGTACACTGTCAGAGCAGCCAGGAAAATCTAGCATGGCACTTCTGAGGAAGTGCCAAGTAGCCAAGTGACAAAGAAAACAGAGCCTGTTTCAAGGAATTCATAAGTCAGGAGTGAAGCAAGACATAAAATAAATGGGAGAGTACGAGGAGGAAACAGCTGAGCTAGGTTTGCTGTTTGCTTCCCAAGTTCCTCACGAGCAGTTCCATGGTTGGGAATCACACCTGGAGGATTCCCAGGGATCCAGGTGAACTCACAGTCCAAACAGAGATCAGAGAAAATTCCAGTGGCTGCAAGGACAAAGGTGGCGCAAAATGAACAGCAGTGGGAAACCATGGGCAAAACTTAAACCTTAAAATTTAAAACTTAAACGGTAGGAACAGTTTAATTGCTACATGAAACAGGTACAAAACAGTTTCTGATGGGTTCACAGAATTCACAGAATGACACAGAATTCACAGAATTCACAACCCTCCTAGGTTGGAAGGGACCTTCAAGTTCATCAAGTCCAACCCAGCCCGGAACAAGTCCTGAAATTGATCCCATTAATTCCCCGAAATAATTCCTGGTGCTTTCTCTGGTCTGTGGCCTCTACAATCCAATCCCACCCTTTCTGGCCTTCTGTTACATATTTTTTCTCTCCCTGATGGAAAGGAAAATCCCTGGTGCTGGGGGGCTGCTGCCCCTCCGCTTCCCCGGCTGAGCTCAGGGCTCGTTATCGCGCCCGGGCAGCCCCTGCGCTGTCTCCTGCAATTGTTCCTGCTCAAGCCACTTTATTTCTTTCTTTTTTTTTTTTTTTGGAAGGGTGGTGCTGGTGTTTTGTAATTTATAGCAAAATAAGAAATGATTCTTTATAACAGAAGCCATTCCGTTGTTGCAGAGTTCTTATTTAGCTGCGTTTGAAGTGCTGAGGAAAAGCCGTTCCGTCGCTCGCCATGGAACCACGCAGCTTCTTCTTCCTAACACCTCCCACAGGCCACATATCAACCCTGCACTTCCTACAAACGATAAGTAGCATTCATTTTGATCATTCACAGTTGTTTTGGGGGCTGCTAGGTGATAGGCTCCTCTCTCAGTCTGTCACCTCCTGCCCAAACTGTCTGCGGCTCCCCCGTGCCAGCCCTGCCAGCGGAACCAGGGGGTTTCCTGCTCAGGGGACAGCACAAACACAAAGCTGGGCTGTTCCAAGCCCTCCCCACCACAGTCCCAGCCCCCAGGGATCACAGGCAGCCCCCTGCCCGACTCCTTGGACATCCAGCTCAGTGCCTGGAAGCCACAGCTACAGCAGGCAGGTCACCAGGCATCGGGAGCACCCTCCATGCCAGCACTGCAGAGCCTCACCTGGCTTTTTAACACCCCAAGAATTCCCCCTGAAATTTCATTTCCAGCATGCAGAGGATTCCCTTTGCCACTCCAGGCCCTCCCAGAAACAGATGAGATTTCAGCCACACTCCTCCAGCACTGGGTGCTCTCTCCCTGCTCCCTCCCAGGAACAGGCTGATGTTTCACTTAGCTTTTCTCCTCCTTTACTGGGAAAAATCCCTGCTCAGGCCTCACTTTTGGACAATCCTGGGATCTGGCATCCCCCAGAAGGGGCTGATCTGGCTGTGTCAGAGCACAGAGCACCTCAGTGTCCCCCGTGGGAGTCCCAGACCTTGGGAACAAACCTGGGGAATGCTGTCCCTGTTCCTCCTCACATGCCCCAGCCGAACATTCCTGTTCTTCCCAACCACTTTGATCTGACCACTGTCACCCAAAAAATCACCACTTCTTGGGGGCGCCAGCCTCAGACTGTGTCAAGATTCCTGAACTGTGGTTTATCTGCTTCCATATCCCATAAAAGTGTGGATTTCAGTGTCCATACTCCAGGAGAAGAGCTTTAGGCACCTCAGCAGGACCAGCACCACCCAGTGCAGCCAATCCTGCCTGTGGATCCATGGGATCCATTCCCTCTCACCCCAATCCTCTCACAAAGCTGCTCAGCAAAAGTTCCCAGAGTGGCTCATATGTTTTTAAAATACTTCCCAGTCCATGAGCGGCCACACTCGGTGAAAATTGTATTTTCAGGATTTAAAAGCAGCTTCTCTGAGAGGTTTCCAGCTTATAACCACCCCCAAGGATGTTTTTAACATTCCAGTAAATAAGGGACTAAAGAAGAACTCTTGATTAAACAGAAGAAAACCTGAACTGTTTTAAATCCACAAAACCTGAATATTTTTTTTAATCCTTGAAAGCACATTAATGGGCTTAGTGGTCTGTTAATGATTTTACTTTTATGCCATTTTCTTAGGACCACACGTTTGTTTTGCACAGGTATCAAAGTGCCAAGAAAACCTAAAATCTGCCCAGGAGGTATTTTGTGTTCACTTCTGGCTACGAGGGACCAGCACTTGAACAAGTCTGGAGTGTTTGCAGCCTCTTCAGTGTTTCAAAACCACCTCAGAGCCCTCAGCACTGCACGGGAGGAGGTTCTTGCCCTGAAATCTGACGGGGTTTGATTTCTTTTTCAGGACATTTCAGATGTAAACACTGCCCTGGTGGAAGCCTCTGCTGCCTGTTGCATTCAGCAAAACGTTTTGTGCCAAAATACAAAATCTATCCCTCCACAAATACCTGGGCAATGTTTTATTCCTGGGCTCCTCCCCACACGTGCAGCTTTTGCTGCCTCCCAGCTGAGTGTCCTAAGCCACAGAACAACCCATGAATCTCACAGGATTCTTGTAATGGCTTTTAAACCCTGCATTGTGGGCTGTTTATGGCACAGTTGCATTTGCTTTAGAGATTTGTTTTAATGCTGTTGGTGTTATTTAGAGAGATATTAAATTCAAACAGCTTTATGGTTGCTAATAAACATCTATTACCATTACAGACATTCTGATATAAAAGCCTCATACAGGTGCTTTCTCTCAACTATGCAGATTTGATTGATTAGGCCACAGTAGTTTATTTTACACTTCAGTGGTCACTAAATCTATCATTAAGATTAAAAATTGCAGTTTGTGCAGTCTGGGAATAACTACACATTTAAGCTGGAAAATAAAAGTCACTTTACCAAAATTCAGGGGAAAGGGGAGGAGGGTGGGGGGGGGAACACAACACAGAGCGGCTTAAAAGAAAAACAGTTTTGTAACACCTTATTCAGTTCTTCAGAAAATGAATTTCATGGAATCTCAGAGTGGTTTGGGTTGGAAAGGACCTTTTAGATAAATTGGCTCAATTTTGTCCCTGCCATGACTTCCACTGTCCCAGGCTGCTCCAAGCCCTGTCCAACCTGGCCTTGGGCACTGCCAAGGATCCAGGGGCACCCACAGCTTCTCTGGGCACCCTGTGCCAGGGCCTCACCACCCTCCCAGGGAAGGATTTTTTTTCATATTTCCATATATCCACCCTGAACTTCCCCTCTGTGAGTGTGAAACCATTCCCCCTTGTCCTGTCGCTCCAGGCCCCTGTAAAAATTCCATCTCCATCTTTCTTGCTGGCTCCTTCAGGAACTGCAAGGCCACATTTGGGTCACCCTGAACCTTCTCTTGGCCATGCTGAGCATTCCCAACTGGTGGGAGATGCTCTCCAGCCTCCCCACAAACAGCCTCTGGAAAGTCCTGGGCTGCAAAGCTGGGATGAAGATGATTCTGCTCCATCCCTATTTTGGACAGCACCATGCCCCAAAGGGGGATATAAACCCCAGCCAAAGGATGCTCCAATAAAAGCTGCAGCTGGATGCCAGTTACATTTTCATACTTATGCTAGATTATTTTCTGATGTGAAAGCCACAAGCCATACATACAATTGCAAGGTTTCCATCTCAGAGGTATGTTAGTGTCTGGCTCTACACTATAAAAACAGACAATTTAAAAAACCCAAAACAAACAGACCCTACAAATTGTTTTGGATAAATGGAAATTTTATAACTCTTTTCAACTGCAGTTTACACAAGATTGTATTTCAGTATTGTGAGGATCTTAAGTAGAGCATATTAAATACAATTCAGTGAGCAATTTCATGAAAGCACGTTGGGTTGGTCAAAGCAAGGGAGTTTTCCTAAATTCCTTCTGTCTTTAGACTCCACAGATGCCCACACACCTTGGTGGCTGTCTGCCCACAACCACACCTTCACACCCCAAAAAGGGTTGGGCAATTCCCTGTCGCTCTAGGACACAAAATAAAATGACACGGACGCTGGAATCTCCAAGGTAAAAAGAAGAAATTTTAATTTCTGACTCCAACATTTATAGATTTCCACAAGTGACAGTGGATTGGAGGGCGACAGTGCCACCTCTCCAATGACACTGGACAAACCAATGGCCCATCAAGTTTCTCCTCCTCCAGAAAAGAATGCAAAACAATTAATTATTTATATAAAGTACGTGAGAAGGTTCATTACAAGAATGTAAACATCAGAAGGCTTAGAAGAACTGGGCGACAACACCCCAACTAATTAAAGCTCCAAACAAGGGCAAATATCCCTTAGCCCCGTGCCCTCGGGGCACAGCAAACCCCCCAGCTTTCCCCGTGGAGCAGCCCCGTGGTGTTTTACCCCTCTGCCACGCTCCAGGAGGGACTTGGCCGACTCCAGGCGTGACATTTGCACTCGGGATGGCGCCTGCAGCGCGGTGTCATTTGTTACTGTCTCCTGCATGAGCTGCAGCACGGTGCCCACCAGCCCCTGGTCCATCCCCCCGTAGCTCCCTGGAAGCCCAGGCTGCCGAGCCGTGCTCCGACAGTGACCACCTGGGAGCAGCTTGATAAATGGCCAGTTTATAATGCTGTCATGCCAGCTTTGTCCTGGGGGAAATGTGTGTCTCTCTCAAAACAGCTTATTACCAACCTGTGGCTGGGGCCATGATCAATCACGCTGATCAGATATGGCAAACATGGTAACTGATATAAAGAAGATTTCTCGCTACACGGTTTGAGGTTAACGTGACAAATGATGGAGTGAGAAAGAATAACTTAGAGGGAAAAGCCAACCCATTAAAGGCTGAACTTAGAAGTGGTTTTGGGAAGCGAAGTTAACAACATGGCCTTGTGACATGAATTCCCTGCTCGTTGAGGTAGCCCTGAATACATTCCCTCGCAAATTCCTTGTATAATCCAGGAGGAATGATTTTTTTAAACATGCAGTCTGATTGTAAAGGGAAATTTAACCCCTCTACACCCACCCAGTACTCAGATGTGATGGGTTACGGTGCAGGAAATGCAAGATTCCAGGTGAAAAGCCCAGGGCAGAGATACACCACATCTTGCCAAAATCCCCAAATATTTTGAAGGAATTCTATTGCCAGCCAGAGCACAGCTATCTGAAAATGATGCTCTTCTCAGAATTTAATCTATTTGCCTTCAAAATCACAGAGGAAGAACAGTGGAACCCTGGGCATGCATAACCCGTGACAATTTCCTAAAACATCAACACATAAAACACACCCTATAAAACAAGATCCAAGGACATCTCCATTTGGTCCCTTTTACACTCCCAGGATTTCTCTGAATGCTGTGAGCATTAAAACCCTTAATTTCCCTGCTCACACAGTTCTGAGCCCAAATCTGGGAGAACTGGGAGCCAAATCTGTCCCATTATCCTTTTGGTCCGGAGCAGGGAGCATCCCTTCAGAATCAACACACGGAGCTGCAGCTTTTGGAGACCCTCTGGCAAACATCTGATATTATTCACTTGACTGAGTTTGTGAAAATGAAGCCTTATTTGCTGGCAAAATTAATGAGAAAAGAGTCTTCAATGAGACAATAATTTATGGCTTCCGCCCGACAGGGAAACTCGTCCGACAATTCCTCACAGGAAAGGCAGATATTTTGGGGGAAAAGTGTGGATTTCTTTCCAGAAACATGGCCTGTCATTTCAAAATCGGGTTCTTAGCTGGGTATTTTTTATGTTATGAAACCCTTCCAGAATTGATGAAGGTTGGAATAAATGGCCCTTTGTTCCCCTTCCCGTACCAGTGCATTTAATGACGGCGAAATAAAATTCTTCTCTGTGGCTGCCTGCCAGAGATCCGATGATACAACCAACTCACAACATATTTCAAATTTTGTGCTACACTGAAAATTGAGACACATTCAGATAGCTTTGGAGCTGCACACATCCAGCATTATCTCCTGTTAGTGCATGGAAAAGTGAGAGCTGCAAATCGTATCCTTCTCCCCGAGACTCCCATCTCTAATCCGGCCATAAACACCAACTCTGTGCCTTTCAAACGCTGCAAACTGCCACGAGAAAAGCCAGAAATGCATCAGACAATAAAAAGAGGGATAATGGCCACCAAACTCCACTCTTCTCCCCCCTCTTTTTTGAACAGATAGGTTTTAGACTCTATAATAATCACGCAGCTAAGATACAAGGTCTCTTGTTGGCAATAACCTACATGACATGACTTAGAAGGCAGGTGTTACTGTAATTAGCTATTGTTTGACTATCAAAAGTCAGAGCTGATTAAAGCCACTAAGTACAAGTGCACTATTTTATTTCAAAGAATATTATGAACTGCATGCTGGGACTCTTTCACTGCGGCCCTACCTTCCGGAGTCTGCTAAGAGCCCATGCCAGCAGTAATCAAAACTAAAATCTGCATAAACCTTCAGGGTTTTAATTCAAGCAGAGCCCTTTCATTAGAAATATGTTACTTTATGAAATCTGGTCGCCAGCAAGGGGAGAAAAATGTGACTTCTTAAGAAAAGTGAATGGCATCTCTTTAGTGATTAACCCAAGATTAATGGAGGCTCCTACTGCTCGGCCTAAGTCCATTTTATTGCTAATTCATTTAGGTACTATTTCAGATGTACTTGATGAAAGTCACCTGCTAAGAAGTCATGTTTTGGCAAGCAAGGATAGCCATTATGGTCAAATCCCAAATAGAATTTTTATTAAAGAAGCTTTGAAAAGTGTCTTGTATTAGTCTTTCACAGACATACCATTTAATGTGCTCAATTAGTTAAAAATTTGGGGCCCAAGTCACTAATCAAACATTCATAATGCTTTTTTAAAATATTTTTTTAGTCCACATGCATCTCTTAATGTCCCAGGTAAGATGAACACTGCACTGAACAGGGACATTTATATTCAGACAAAAGCAGCAGTGCTGAGACTCACCAAGAAGTGGGTGGGATTTGGGTAAGTGCTCGGTGGGATCCCTGAAATGTTGGCTTGGCAGAGCATCTCTTTGTTCCCTGGGATGCTGTGGGGAGTGGGGACTTATGCAAATCACATGTTCCTCAAACTGTACCTAATCATCCAGCTTTGGCTTGTGTGCACGTTTGGAGCGTGAGGCTTGATCCCTTAAGCACAAATCATTTCAGTTTTTGACTTTTCTGCAGCTTGTTCTTTCAATAAATCAGAGTTTAGGGGATTTTGTGATTCCAGAGCCCAGAACCCTGGCCCTGTGTTCACCCTGGGATCTTGTCTACCCACACAAAGCACCTCCATAGACCATCCAAAGTTCCTCCCCATTTTGGGCAAGGTTTTGCCTGATCCACGGGCAATTCCATGAGCATGGAGACTCCTGTTGTGTGTTTGTACCCTTCCCAAGGCCAATTCCATGAGCATGGAGATCCCTGCTGGCTGTTTGCACCCTTCACCATGAGCATGGAGATCCCTGTTGTGTGTTTGTATCCTTCTCCATGAGCATGGAGATCCCTGTTGTGTGTTTGTGTCCTTCCCCATGAGCATGGAGATCCCTGTTGTGTGTTTGTGTCCTTCCCATGGACAATTCCATGAGCATGGAGATCCCTGTTGTGTGTTTGTACCCTTCCCTGAGCAACCCATGATGATCCATCAGAGACTGTGATGCTCTGAGCTTTGCTTCCCTGCACTGAGCAGGGCAATCCTGACAGCCAGCCCGAGAACACTCACTCTGAAGAGATAAAAACCTTATTGCAGAGGTAGGTCTGGGCATCACAGAGCTTTGATTCTCTTTCAATAATGGAAAAAAACCCCAAAGATGGTGCTGGGGAAACGATCCCAGGTGAGGAAGATGCCTGGATGCTGCTGCTCTGCTCAGCCCCTCAGCTGCCAGGCACCAAAACCCTGCGCTGGTGAATTATTGATAACACTGCTGATAACCATCACTCCTCTCGGTGCTCACACTGGTTTGGGTGCTCATGTACAAAGCCAGAGCCTGAGAACCCCCCTCACAACCTGCTCTGCTTTGTACCTGCCAAGGATGAGACAGTTTTGGTGACAGAAAGTGGCAAATCAATCAAAAAATGTCTGCTTTGGGTGTTCTGGCTTGTTTGGACCTCTCTCCACACTGTGGGTGATGATTGACTCTGTAACCCAACAGCACACACAACTCAAACTCTGCTCTGAGAAGGAAAACAATCTGGTTCCTAAATTGATTTTTTTTTTTTTTATTTGTTAATGACTGATCCAGTTTCTGCAATACTGACTGGAGCTGTCAGGAGTGGTGAGAACCACAAAACCAGGAGTGCACATGCTGGGTGCCCCAAAACAATCCCTGATGGGTGCCAACGTCCCTGTCAAGGGGAGCAAAGTTTCCAACACTCCCGTGGCAAAATTCAGAATCTCCAGGAATGGCAACACATCCTGTCATGGAATTCTGCTCCTGGGAGACTCCACAAAACCCAGCCTGGACTTAAAACCCTTGGCTGGGGGAATGTGGCACTAAAGGGTGTGATAACAAAGTTATCCTAATCTGTCTCTCTTGTGTGCAGGGGCACTCACACATGCAAATCTTGTCTTATTCCACCGTGTTTGTTCACCTCCAGAGTCCTTCCCTGATTCAAATCTGTGTCTTACTATCCTATAATACCCTTGTCTAACAGTTCTTTTTAAATGCATGTGTTAATTATCTTGCCACCGCTGTAATTTCTCCCTGTAGTCCATTAATTAAGAGGTCACAATCTAAGAGCATGTTTACCCAATAAGCTTTCTTTTTTAATTATCCTAATTGCTTGGATACTGACAAAGACTCCATCCCTCCCCTTCCTCTGAGTGGATTAGAAAACGACATTTCAAAGCCCCACACAATGATGGGTCTGTAAAACACACATATATTTATATCTGTTTTTATAACTCTGTGATGTTCAAACATCAAAGGTCAACGAGCCACAAGGCGCAGCATTTGCATGGCTGTATAAAATGTAGAGACAAACTGCCCTCCATTAATTGATCCATTAGCCTGGAATGTTCTATTGGTCAGGAAAAATATAAGCAAAAAATCTTCAGAATAGGAACGAGATGGTTGTGCACAGCTTGGTGTGTCCTGGAGACCACCAGAGCCTCCTATCTCTGCCTGCTCCTGCAGGGATGGCTTTGGATAAAAGCAGGCAGAAATAGAAATAAAGAAGGATAAAAGCACTCAGCTTTCACTGCAGCAAAGATCAGTTTTATTCTCCCTGTTCCCAATATTCCCTTCCCAGGGGTCACATCTCCACAAGCTGGTCCCAATATCTTTTTTACTGACTTTGCAGAACTCAACAGACAAAATCTCTACCACTTAAAAATTTTTAAACCCTTCCTTTTGTCAAGTATTGAAAAGGGAAAAACAGCTATTTGAATTCCAGATAGGATTTTAACACAACTATTAACAGAACTCATGTCCAGAAAAATTACTACTGTGACAGAATGTGAAATGACATTTGATATGTCAGGTAAAGTGATTTTTTTTTTTTTTTGTTTTAATAAACCCAACGTCTCATTCAGACCAGTCATCTCAGGAACTATATAACAGAAGTATAATTACTTAGAAATTGCTTAGGTAAGCGTGATTGATGCATGGTAAATAGATGTTTCCAGCACTTATTGTTTCTTCCTGATGGATTAGGAAGAGTTGTTTAACAGTTCATTTGACCAGTCTCTCCTGGTGTTTCTCGAGTCTGGCTGTGCCAGTCAGCACCAGCAGTTCCTGGTAGTTTAAGTCTCTTTAATAAAGATTAAGATGTCAGAGGTCCTGCATTGCACAAAATCCCGATTTTATTAACTTCTCATTATCAGCTGAAATATGAAGTGCATTTCTTTTCATCTGGAGAGCAGCACTTTCTCAAGGGAAAGGACAGATACCTCAGACACATTTTGGGTGCTTTAGAGTGGGTTTGCCCCAACCTTGGCTGATGCTGGGGAGCATTTTCTCACCCAAGGGCATCCCATACGTGGATGTTCCTCCCCAGAAAATGTTTGGGTACCATGTTTGTGGGCAGGTTACTGAGCTGGCAGTGGGGCTGAGCACTCACACTCCAACACTTCAGTCAATCCAGCTTCCATGAAAGAGCAGAAAAAGTGCTGGGCAGGAAGACTGAAACCTCAAAAGCCAGGGCTCAGCCAACACTTCCTTCCTCACACCCAACAGAACTCGAGGAGCAACAGCAGCAAGACCACACAAAACTCCTTGAAAGAGATCCCAGAGGTGTCCAAAGTGCACCCTGAGCAGCAGGCAGATAAATTCTGATGCCATCGAAGTGAACTTAGGCAGCACCTGATAAAGTGAAACTGCAGCAGCCCCGTGCAGCTCCCGAATGCGTCCCTTGGGAAGGGCTCCTGCTCAATCCCGTGTGTTTTCTCACCACTCTCACCCCAAAACCCTGCAGGTCACTGCTACACCAACAGATGCTGCAGCAGGATCACGCTCCCAGCCACGCTCTCAAGGGATTTCTGAAAGCTGACAAATTGATGTATTTTGCATATTTTAAAAGCGAGTCTTTGTGGAACTTCTCGTTTTGCAGGCTGCTGATTGCAGGGAGGGCAGAGCCGGCTCTGTGTGTGTTTGAACAGGCTGGCTCTTGCTGGGAAACCCTCCATGGAAAGAGTTAAGAGGGAAAAACAGTTGTTGTGGTGTAACCCCGGCCCTGCAGCCCGGGATCCCAGCCTCCCGGGAGGGTTAAGCTCTATTACTTCTGGTCCCTGACACTGCTAATGGCACTCTCTAACTAATTGCATTTCTATACCTCCACATACGGCTGGGCAACAAGTAAGCCCTTTAATCAAACAGCTTCATCTACTTCTAATTAATTCCATTTCTATGCCTTTTTAAGAGCACAGGAACATACAAAGATAGAGATGATGGAGCGCGTTCCGTGCGTGGCTGCCGGCAGCTGCTCCGCTCGCGACGTGTCCCCACCTCACACCTTCCTTGCTATGGAAACAGGCCGACCCCCGTGGCAGGGAGAAATGATGCATCTGACTTATCAGAAGGCTAATTAATCACTTTATTATACTATATTATTCTATATTATTATTACATTATATTACTTTACATCTAAACTGAATCTGCCAAGCGCTCAACTATCTGTCAGCCGACAGTCCCGACACACACGCTTGGCCCTGACAGGCCAAGGAAACAAAACACCATCACTTTGGGAAAACAACCTCCATATTGCATTCTACTTTGGCACAAACACACGCACAGCAAATATTAAGAATTTTTTTTCTTCTCTCTGAGGTTCAGAGGATGTGAAACTCAGAAATATTCTTGGGAAGAATTGTGCCTTGTTTTTCTCTGTGAAATGTAGCAACACCGTGCCCCGCTTGCCTGAGCGCGCCTGGATTGGGTTTTTGACTTTTCTGCAGTTTGTTCTTTCAATAAGTGAGAATTTAGGGGATGTTTCACATCGTGATTCCAGAGCCCAGAACCCTGTGCACACCCTGAGATCTTTTCTACCCACACAATCACCTCCACCAAAGCCCGCGAGTGGAATCATCTGTGATTCCCTCAGTGAGTTGTTTTGGTGTTTGCCACCGGGTTTAATCACTTTTTGTTCCATCAGAACCAGCGCTGGCCTTGCCCTGCCGGTGCTGAGGGACGACTGTGGCATCAGCTGAGCAAACAGAGGGGGATGTTTGCACACCCAGACCCAACGCAAAGCCTTCAATCCGAGCTTTGAAGGAAATGCTGATTCCTCCCCGACAGTTACTTCTTTGATAAAACAGGTCGATGTAGCAGGAAAAACAAACAAAAAAACCCCCAAAAAAACCCCCAAAAACCCAACCCAAAACAAACCAAAAACCCAAAACCCCAACAAATAAAAAAATAAAAATCCCAGCTTCTGGCTCTTTAGGAAAGAGACCCACATCTGCCAGGAGTTGCCTGTTGCAAAGGTATGTATGTACAAAAGGCACGATAAGTGGGTGCTGAGCAGCGAGGAGTGGCAATTATCAGTTGCACATATCATTAGAGTCTCTCAGCTTTTCAATGGCACGGAGCTCCCCACGCCGTGTTTGCTGGGCCAGGTAAAAGGGGACTCTTAATACTGTGCAAATATGACTTACCAAAGGACTTTGCTTTCTCACCTATTCTCGGGCTTTTCAAATCAACATTATTAATTGGTGGCTTATCAGTAAGTGCTGTCTGGCAGTTAAAGGATGTTTCCACCCCGTGCAACGATACATAGAAACTCAGCAATGTCAGCAGCAAGGACAAAGAACTGCCATGTTGAAACAGAAAAATGCTTCGACACCTTCAATCTTCTTTATAAAAGCACTGAGCATTCCAGCATTCACTTGCAGCTGTTATTCCATGTTCTATCATCCTTGTTTTGACTTAATGAATTAATTCAGAACTCTGGCTTACAGTTACAACTGTTAGAACTTCTTCTACTCTCTTCTTTCTTTCTTTCTTTCTTTCTTTCTTTCTTTCTTTCTTTCTTTCTTTCTTTCTTTCTTTCTTTCTTTCTTTCTTTCTTTCTTTCTTTCTTTCTTTCTTTCTTTCTTTCTTTCTTTCTTTCTTTCTTTCTTTCTTTCTTTCTTTCTTTCTTTCTTTCTTTCTTTCTTTCTTTCTTTCTTTCTTTCTTTCTTTCTTTCTTTCTTTCTTTCTTTCTTTCTTTCTTTCTTTCTTTCTTTCTTTCTTTCTTTCTTTCTTTCTTTCTTTCTTTCTTTCTTTCTTTCTTTCTTTCTTTCTTTCTTTCTTTCTTTCTTTCTTTCTTTCTTTCTTTCTTTCTTTCTTTCTTTCTTTCTTTCTTTTTCTTTCTTTCTTTCTTTCTCTCTCTTTTTCTCTTTATTTCTTTATATTGCTTTTTCTCTCTCTCTCTTCCTCTCTCTCTTCCTCCCTTTCCTTCCTTTTCCTCTGCTTTTCTGTTATCCAGGTGAGTACATGAGTACAACCACACGTTTTAGAATCTAGATCAACTGGTTTCCATGCTGGATAACTCAGCTGCTTTCAGCCCCTCAGATCACCTTGCTCTGCCAGCTCTCCTGAGCACCAAATCCACTTGAAAACGGAGAAAAATGTTCGGCTGATAAGGAAAACCGAACACAAAGGGCACGACACTTCCCAGGCACCATTAAAGGCAGGCAAAGAGAGCCTAAAACGAGAAGAAAAGCTTTCAGTGCCCCCAGCTCGCATTTTCCCCGTGTGCTGGGGCCGCACACGTGCGGAATGAAAGGACACTCGGGCTCCTGCCTCCCTTTCTCACTGATGAACAAGATAAACCCACGAGCTCCATGAAAACCCGAGTGCTGGGAGGGAGCTGGGCGATCCCTCATTCTCATGCAGGATTGTGGAGATCCAGGCCGGCCTGGCAGGTATTTGTGTGAACCTCTCCAGAGCCTGCAGGGACAGGTATTTTATCTGCTCCCCAGAGAGCCTGCTCAGCTCTCAGCTATTCCAGGGGCTCGTTTTTCTCAGCATCCAACCCAAACCTTCCTCCTGGGCTGGTTCCTGCTGGTCCCGTTCTGTGCACGCCACAGGTGAGCCACCCTAAATGCAGAATACGAATTTCAGCTGCTTCTTTTACAGTATGACATTATCGTCAAGAAATTTTCCTGTACAAGCACAAAATCAGCTCAAATTCATTTATTTAAAGGATTTCTGTGCCACCACATTTTGCTGTTTTACAACAGCAGACCTGTGAAATGAGATGCTCAGCAGCTTTCTTCTTCTTCTTAATCTTCCTTTTTTTTTTTTTTTTTTAAAGGAAGTTGTTATTCATTGATATTTAAAAAAAGAAAGCAAACAAATATTTGATGTGCTGTGTTAGCATGAAAGGGGGGAGCCCTGTACAAGCACAGAAAGCACAGGTGAGCTATTTTATGGGAGTGAAAACAACCTGGGGAGGAAATGGGGCTACTACAAAGGTAAATCCTGGCTGTGTAAATACAGAGAGAGAGATTTGGTTGTCCTCAAATGGGAGAGAGAGTCACCAACCACGTGGCTTTATAATTCAGAGTTTGACATCTTTAAGCATCACAGAAAAAACACAAGACTGAGGGAAGAGCAGAGATACAAGAGGTCAGTGAGATCAGCAGTTTCTGTCCTACCCAAAGAGAGCCCAGCAGGTTTTCTGACTGACACTAAATATTAATTTAACCACAGAACTGAGAAATGCAGCTGGAAAAATCACTTCTCCCTCTTTAAAGCCTGAAATCTGCTCATCATGCCAATCAATTTGTGGTTGTGCTTTCTGGAGACTCAATCCATGTAGATAAATTTTTAAAGTCTTTTTTCTTGAATTCTATTCCTCTGCAAGAAGCAAAACACACTCACAGCCTTGTCTAGCACTAAAGGATTTCTGAACTCCCAGAGAAAAAGCAAAACTCCATTAGTTTTTCTCATCATTTATGTGCATAAGCTTCCAACACTTCCAGGCTTTCCTTGGCTTTCAAAAGAGAACAGAGAAAATGCAACAAGAAAATCTATTCCTTGGGTATCTCCAGCCCAGTTACTCTGAGGAATTAGAAGAAATCTATGAAAGAGAACAATAAAAATAAAGTCATGTGCAAGGTTTTCATGGATGTTTTTCAGACCAAAGGGGTTCTGATGGATTTCAGAGATGCATCCAAACTTCAGGGTGAGTTTCCAAACCAAACATGGCTGCAAACCCTCACATCCATCAGCTGCTCCTTTGCCAACCTTCCTATCATGGAGCAAAAATGACCATTTAAAATTGTCCCAGAATATTCTGCTTTCATGGCTGTTTTGTACCACTTTGAAGTCACCAGAACACAAACATTCATATTTCAAATGGTTAAAGCCTTGCTCTGGGCCCAGCAGTAATGTGGATATACACCAGGATTAAATAACAAATCTCATTTTTCTGACTTCATTGCTCTGAGAAAATTATGCTATCAGCATAATAATAATTAAAATGTCCATGACTGACCATTATGTCTTCTTTCTTGGAATAAAATACTTTAAAAATGGATCATTAGGTGGGGTGAACAGCAGCTGAATATGAAGTGTTTTACATAAACCCAACTCAGCTCCTGGGTGAGGATGGGATTTGCTGGATGGTTGAATTTATATTTATATTTATATTTATATTTATATTTATATTTATATTTATATTTATATTTATATTTATATTTATATTTATTCTATATAACTATCTGTATCTATACCTATACTGTATCTATCTATATCGAATCTATATCTATATCATCTATATCTATGTATCTATATTATTGATATCTATATATCTGAAATAGCAATGCCTTGGAAAAATAAACATTATTTAAATCCCACATTTCCTACTCCAGGAGTGCCCAGTTTGTACTTGGGTTTAGCAGGGGATGCTCTGGGGTTTGCAGGAAAGAGCAAAGGAGCACATGGTGAGCAGCAGAGCTGGAATGGAGGGTGGGACACTCTCCCAATCTCAAGTTTTTCTTGGCAAAAGGGCTGGCAAATCCAAACTGCCAGGAATAAATTGCTGTTGGAACTCAAGGACATGTTGGAGTCATCAGCAGACACAAAGCCTGAGAGGAAGGATCTTACTCAGGGACAGCACAACCTCCTTAGGAAAAATTGCACATCCTCCCTGCTTGGCATTGCAGGAAAGCAGGGAAAGAACCTGTGGCATTCACATTCTCTGAAAAAAATCCCTTCACTCAGGATTTTCCTCCTGGGAAGCTGAGAAGCCTCAGAGAAAAGGAAAACAATAATTATTTGATTTGCTTCTCCTGTGTTGTGCTCATGTGGAATGTGTTTGGAGATTGTTCACCCACAGGTGATTGTTTCACTGCATTCTGCTGTGAGTTGTTTTCACTCTTTGGCCAGTCAGGGCCAAGCTGTGTCAGGACTCTGGAAAGAGTAATGAGTTTTCATTATTATCTTTTTAACATTCAGTAAGTATCCTTTCTGGTTTCTTTAGTATAGTATTGTTTAATATAATATAGTATAATAAAATAACAAATTAGCCTTCTGAGAACATGGAGTCAGATTCATCATTCCTCCCTGCCACAAGGATCCCTGCAAATACAATAAAAACCCTCCAGAATTCCTCTGCTCCCAACAGGAATTGAGAGGATGAAGAGACAGCCAGGCAGAAAAAAGGGATGAGGTCAGAGTAAGGAGCATCCCAAGCCCAGACAGAGCTGAGTGTCCAGCTGAGGGTGTTTCCCTGGGGTGGATTTACAAGGCAACCCCAGCCCCAGCACAGATATTTTCCAGGATTCACCTATTTTAAGATTCCCATGACATGTAAAATGATTAATCTCCATTTCACGGCAGCTGGAGCTGAGCAAGAGACTGCTTGGATTGGCCAAGACAACCAGGAGAAAAGTCCAGCTTATTTCTGAGCAGCACTGCAGAAAGAGGGAAAAACTGAAGCAGGTATTAAGGGAAAAGATGAACAATGAAAGTCAAGATTTTCCTGGTTTTACATATAAATATTAGTAATTGGAAGGCAAACACTGAAAAAATTAAAATTCCTCTTGACTCTTTCTAAAATTGAATATTTCAGGAAAGAAGAATTCAACACTATCCTAAAAACTACCTTGAGGAAGCAGCACTCATACAAATTTCCAGAGTTTTCCCAGACTTTCTGTGAGGAAGAACCAACATTGTGGGGCAGAGGAGCTGAAGACTGAAATTCCAGTGGAAACTCAGAGGAGCAATTCCTTTAGGAGTTGCAATTTATCCTTCTGGAACAGAAGGAATTATTGCATCAAGCAGGGGCTAAGATGTCCTGACAGCAGCAGTGCAGAACTATCTCTGCAGCAGTTATTAATGAGCTGGAAAAATGCTGGGTAGCAAATTCACCTCCCCTCCCCAAGGCCAGAATTCATGGCAACAAATCCCTAAAATAATCAGCTAACTCTAGAAGATTAGGAGAGGGGATGCCTCCAGATGACAGAAGATTTCTTAATTTCAGTTACTTATAAGGTCACATTAAGGAGGAGGAAAATTTCCTCTGAAGTGTATAAATTAGTTTCTAATCTATTCCACAGCTTTTGGTATTTCTGGTCTATATTCTGTGTTACAGTCTAAAATAAGGAGGGGAAAAAAGTAATAGAAAATGAATTGCTTGGGTTAGCCAAGAAAGGATTTAAGCACTTAATTTAGACTCCTCCTGCTGCTATTATTATTATTATATCTATATTTTTGTATATATTTATATACATGTTTACAGAGCTGAAATTTCCAGAGGGAAGGCATGACTGAGCATCACAGAGGAGCTGACTTCTGGTGATTACTTCTCTTTATTTTTCTCCCCAAACTGTCCTGTGAAAAATAAACTTGGTTGGCTTGTTTTATTATTTTTTTTTTCCAGAACATGTATTTTGACATCTCATAGAAATCTTGTAGAATCTAAAATCAAAATATATCAATATATATTGTTGCCCCTGTGGGAGAACAGTCCCACCTTTGCTGCTCTGCAGAACCTTGATTTATTTCTAGGATAACATATGGAAAAAAAACAAAATAAAAAGTTTTTTTTTTGTTTTGTTACATTAAGTATATTTATATTTAATTGTTGTTCACTGGCACCCAGTTCTCTGTGTTCTGGCTTTCATTTTTACAGCAGCACCATCGGGGCTGGACCAAACTTCAAGTCCCTGTGGTGTTCCTCACCCCCACCCTTCCCTTTCCTCCCTCCCCAGCTGCTGTCCAACTTTTCCTGCTTATCCAGGGAGCTCCAAGAGGCTCCTGCCTGATCCAAATTCTCCTTCCAATGGGATTAACCCAGCCCTGCACACCCTCAGCATCCCAGGGCGTCTTCATGGAACCATCTGCCTTCTCTAAGACATGGAACCACACAATAAAACCCAGTTCCAGACTCCCCAGTAGCACAGGAGCCTGTCCTGGGAGAGATCCTGAGGAATATTCCCTGTTCCACGGAAAAACCTGGAGCTGGCCCAGGGCAGCCCCCTCCTCTGCTGCTGCTTCAGCTCCCAGCCCACCCCAGAGGTGGTTCTGCATCCAGAGCTGACTCCAGGGGCTGATTCCAGCAAAACCCTCAGCTCACATCCCAGGAGGAATTGCAGAGCAGAGGGAGGGGAGGGGGCTTTGTGTGTGTGTGTTACCTTCCAAGTTACCACACAGCCCCCAAATCCCACAGGCCATCATTCCAAAATTTGTGATGTTTTGTCTACTCTGGTGATTTAAGGTTTGTCAGAAAATGTCAGAAAGGCCACGGGGCCAAGGGCTTCCTGATGACTGAGGATTTTCTTTCACATGACCTTCCTGAAGTTGATTTTGGGCTCCAGACAGTGCTGCCTTCAGCTCTGACAGGGGCCGGCTGGCAGCAGATTCATGGGGATCTCTGGGGCATTCTGGCATTTTCAAACTGAGCCGGGGCTGTAATGCCTCCTAATCATCCAGAATATTGTTTCACTGGCGGGCTGGAAATGCCAGCCCCTCACTTTGGTTAGGAGGGAAAAGGAGCCTGGGCTCCTGATGCAAACAATTAAAAACACATCAGATGTGAGTGGATAAACAGCAGCGCTGGGTATGGGCATTTCATGTGTGATAGTGCACGTGGCTTTGAACACGGGAGCACTGGAATGAATTTTATAAACACAGAGGGAAAAGGAGGATCGGGAGAGAAGTGTTGAAACTGATAATTTGTGATCAAACTCTTATTTTGTTTCAAAATCTTAATTTGTGTTGAAACTCTTTGTTTGTGTTGAAACGGTTAATTTGTGTTCAAACTGTTAAATGTGTGAGCATTCCCACAAACCCCAAGCAAAGGGAGCAGGGACCAGCATGGTAGGGTTTCAGATTATTTAGGAAACTCTTGGTTATAAAAAAGTTTAGGAATCTTGAATTTGCATGTGTTATTAGCATAACTGATTACTCAGCCAGAGTGTCTTAATGGGTCTCCTTTGTGCCCTGATCACAGAACCATGGAATGGTTTAGGTTGGACCTTAAAGGTCACCTCATTCCACCCCATTCCATGGCCAGGGACGCCTTCCACTGTTCCAGGGAACTCCAATGTCCATCCAGCCTGAACTTGGACACTTCCAGGGATCCAGGGGCAGCCACAGCTTCTCTGGGCACCCTGTGCCAGGGCATCCCACCCTCACAGAGAAGGATTCTAAATCATTTATTTTGCCAAGGGAGCAGCCACCTGTCTGCTGACCTCCACAGAAATGCAGTTTCTAACTCAAAGCCAGCCCAAAGTCTGTGTGTCTGTGCTTGGGATGCATCAAGACGACAAGGTGACCTCTCCCAAACCTGCCTGGAGTTCAGGGGCACTTTTATCTGAGGGGATGCTGCTCACTGCAGCCGTGTGTCACCTGAGCCATGCGTGGGAGCAGCTCAGCAGCACGTTTTGGACACCTCCTGAGCCCCAGCAATGCAGGGGAATCAGACACAGGTTATAAATCAGTGCTGGGGAACAGCTCAGCATCGCAGATCTGGGGTTTGCACGGGATGGAGGAGGAGAAGAACCAGCTTAACTCACAAAAAGACCTTAGATCTGCGTGAGGAGCTCACACCATACCCCAAATCCACATTATTTGCCAGGGAGAAATGGGAAATTGCCATTAACCATTTCATAGCCTGCAGGTGTGGAGCCCTGGGACAGCCCCTGCTCTGCCCTGCGTGTGCCTGGGGCTGCCTCAGCCTTCTGCAGATACGGAGAGAGCAAACTTAACCACTGCCAGTCCTCTTAACTTGGCCTGATTTATGGGCTCAAAACCCCCCGAGATCTCTTCATGGAGCCATTTCTCATAGCCACACTCACTGAACAACCCAGCCCAAACATCTGTATCACAGAAATTCAACATACAATGTTATTCCTGCGAAATAATTTAACCATCACTTTCTTTGCCGACTTTTCTGTGCCAGCCATACACCTTTTTTTTTTTTTTTTCACTTTACATGCTTCATTTCAGCAAAATCAAGGATGCAAACTTCTTAGAAGTACTTAGTTTCCATGGAAACCTAAGCTGACCGCAACATTATTGTTCTCAAGAGGGAACTGACTTTACTATATGTTCATTCACTGAATTAATGGACTCCTGGTTCTTTTATTAGCAGCTCTCTAACAATAGAAAGAGAGAAATGTTATAAAAAAGACTCTCAGACAACTGTCCACTCTTTTGTCCAGGGCTTATTGGAATGACGCAAGTCTATTCAGGAAAAGATTATAAAAATCAACTCAAAGCTGCCTGTGTTTGTGGCAGCTAAATATACCTTTATTTCATAAAGATACAACCTATAAAACAAGCAAATTAAAGCTCTTTTTTAAAGTAGTAACTGTGAAGCAGCAGCCCTGGAGAAATGGGGCTTTAGCTCCCAAATCTGGGATTGTTGCCCCCTCCCACGGGGTTATGGAGCATCTTTAACCCCCAATTCTCTGTCAATTCTTAGCCAGGATGAGGATTGTGTACAAACTGGAGGGGGGTGATTCTTCAATACACAGAAAAGTGAAGAAAAACTCACTGAAATCTGTGGGAAATCCTCACTGAGAGTTTGAGAACACCTTCTACAAACTGGGGATAATATGATAATATATCCCTGTTAAGTGCAGAAATGCAATTTGTGCTGCAAAGGCAGCAACTCAGAGCAGGCCGGGTTCAAATCTGCAATTTGAAAAATTTCAAATCCGCGTTCAAATTTGCAATTTGAAAAATTGCAAATCCGAGTTCAAATCTGCAATTTGAGAAGTTGCAAATCTGGGTTCAAATCTGCAATGTAAAAAATGGCAAATTCGGGTTCAAATCTGCAATTTGAAACATTTCAAATCCTGGTTCAAATCTGCAATTTGAGAAACGGCAAATCCGGGTTCAAATCTGCAATTAAAAAAAATTGCAAATCCAGGCTCAAATCTGCAATTTGAAACATTTCAAATCCTGGTTCAAATCTGCAATTTGAGAAACGGCAAATCCAGGTTCAAATCTGCAATTTGCTCTCACAAGGCTCAGGCCTGGGGCGTTTGTCCTGCCCAGTAATTGCTGCACAAAAGACAGTGAGCAGCTCCCTTGCTCTTCCCTAACTGCCTTCCTGAGTGCTTATTGAAGTCTGATTTCTTACTCCTCTGGGTCATCATTCATCAGCCCCCCAGATCCCACCGGGAGAGCCCGGCCAGACCTCTCCACATCCCTCCTTGCCAGAGGCCATTCCTGGCGGCCCCGTGATATAGAAAATGTCTTCACAGCGACCCGGCGGGACGGGCCGCGGCCATAATACCCAAATAATCATTTGGCAAATTATCATAATTATCAATCAATCATCCCCGTGTGAACAATGTGCTGCTGAAGTATCAGATGGTTCCTGTGACCTGTAGCATTTTGGATATAATAATAAACCCGGGGAGATTTATGGCCCCATCCCGCTCTCCGCATCTGCAGCGGCAAAACGCTCGTTGGGTTTTGCTTTTGCTTTAGAGCTCAAAGCTTTCCTTGTACCTGGGTTTCTTGTTTGCTACTTGATGCTTTTTTAAAAGGCCAAAATTTCTGGTCACACCCTGAAATATGACACCCAGTTTTCTAAAATTCACTCTGTTTTTAAAAATAAATCTGTGTGATTTGTGAGCGCAGAATAACCATGCTGCTTAAATTGCTTTTACTCCACAGCCTCATCAGCATTATATTTACAGCTTCTAATATTTGGCAATGTAGGAATGAGGCCAGCCAGAAGAGGGGGGAAAATTGGTTTTGTCTTCAGTTTTTGTTGTGTTTTGCACAATACCAGATTGAATCCAACCCTTTTGAAGCCGATAGCATCTCCCGCTCCCCGTGCAGCACATTCTTGTTAATGGATAAATTCAAGCTCTCCAGAAAGTCAAAGAATAAATTTAAAGCCTTTTGCCAAATGCCTATCCTATTGGATTTTGATAAGACGGCTATTGAGCTTTAATAATGTCTTCTATCCTTTTTCAGCTGGCCCTTAACATGTCTCTTTATTTGTCCCTAAAGCCTCTTCAGCGATGCCTTTTTATTACAAGTCTCTCAGCTTGCTCTCAGGGGAGACAGGGTCGACAAGAGTGATAGATAGATAACTCTATAGATTATCTCCCACAGATGTTTTCTCTCCAGTAGCCCCTCAGGCTATTCCCTCTAAGTAAACAGAAACTAAATAGAGAGTCTACTGAAGAGAGAAGTCCCTGAGGTCCCTTGTCACCACGGTCAGAAAAACAGCCCAGCCTGGGGAGGTTGGCTGGGAGCTCTGCACACACAGAGAATCCTTCCCCAGCATTCTGGAACCCTCATCCAAAGTGACCCTTGGAGGGGAGGGAAATGCATCTGCTTGGGGGTGGAAAAAAAAAAAAAAAGGTGGTGTGTAATGGGCACAGGCTTTGCTTCCTGCTGGAGGAAGTGGAAATCTTTCAGCTCAAAGTTGAAGCAAAATGACAACGGGGACGGTGACAATGACAACAAGGTGTTTGCTGAGTTTATTAAATGCTTGGAAAATTCAGAGGGAGAGGACACTGAGCTGCTTTCTAAGCAAAATAAACAGAGTGCAGGGATATGGGCTGGGAAAAAGACATTTGGGAGCAGGGGACAAAAAACCCCCAGGTATTACTCGTATTTTTATCTCCGAGTGTCCTCATTCAGGTCACTAAAATAACTAAAATAAGTGACTTTCCTGTTTTAATATTGCTTCCTGATGATTTAAAATTAAACAAACACGATGAGGAGCTCGTGTGTATTTGTATAAGTTAAACTAAATATCAGCCAGCAAAGGTGATACAAGGAAAGCTCGTTAGGTATGCACCACATTTCAATCCATGGAGCAGCATAGATATAAAAAATGATCCTGGGTATGGTTCTTCAGTGACATGGAATTAGTCCTGTCAGACAACCACTAACAAAGAAATCAGTTTTGTGGTGTTAGTGGTCCCAGCAGAAATAACAGTAACATGAACTGAAGAATACTGGGTACGGTGAGAAATACTTATTCTTTGTGCTATAACCCGTTTTATTCTACTACAAAACAGGCTCTGCTGTGCTACAGACTTTCTCCTGCCTTTCAGTTCATTAAGTTATGTAAAAGAGTGTTTCTTTCCTGGGAGCTTAAGAGCAGAGATAGTTCCAGGGTCAGTTTTAAGCAGAGGTTGCTTCATGCACATCTCCCTACACCTCTCACTGCCATCACCTTCCCTTCCCTACTTTTTCCTGGTTTTACAGGTTTTTCTCTGCATTTTTGATTTTTTTTTTCTCTTTCTAGTCCTTGTTAGTGCCCAATTCTGAACCTGTGATGCAGCAGTCAAAAGAGCCACTGAAATTATGGTCTCTGCAGCTCCGATTTCCTGCCCTCCCAGTTTAAATCAGGCCACCCACTCCAGTTACATTTGTCTTCAGTCACCATCTCACCACCAACTCATCTCTGAAGGAATAGGAATAAATTGAAGTCAAATCTCAACCATTGTGTCTTCAGGGATATGACAACTGAATGATTTAGAGAGGCTGGAAAAGGAAATCTGCTCCCGAGAGGGTTTTGTGCCACTGGAGCCAAATGCCAGAGTGCTACTTCCAAACAATTGAGAGATCCTACAAAAATTGTCCGGAGTGATTTCTCATTCTTTAGTTTTCATTTTCTCCTGACTGAAAAGCTGTCTCACAGTAGTCTTTTCACAAGCCATAAAGTTTAGACTTGAACTCTTTACCTTACTGCTCTGACCTCCTTTACCCCAGCTGTAAAACCCTACTGCCCATCCTTCAATAAATTTATCACCTCATAAACTCCCACTAGTGCTTCTCTACAATGCATTTAAAAGACACAAGTGGAAGGCCAGGCCTTCCCCCCTTGTCAAATATCACAATTGTCCAGTTTTATACCTGCTGCACAAGGAAATATTTAAGGACATGGCATTTTTCAAAGACCTGCAGTTTTTGTAGCAATTCCCCTTGAAATAAAAGCACAAAGTTTAAATACAAACCCGTGGACTGAACATATAAAACTGCCAGTTTTGTGTTTCTCTGCTTCACACAACTCCTACTCTCTTTGGGGTACTGCAGGTCCTGGAGGTGGGGATGGAGAGTTCATTTGTGATATCGTAATTAAAGACTGAATAAAAATTAGCTGAGCCATGGAGAATTCCCTCCATCCTTGTGGGGATAATGAGAACCTGCCACCTTGTCACCACGTCTGTCCAGACAAAAGGATCCCACAGAGGCAGGGACAGACACCCCATGAGTTATGGAGGTGCCCAAGGTAAAAAGTTCAGCCCTGTTGCCACAGGCCCTGGCGAGGTCATGGCGTGCTCAGAGGATGTTTCCTCTTGGAAATAAAACCTGATTTTTAATTTTTTTTTAATGTGGTGAGGCTAGAACAGGCCATACTGGATATGTGTCTGAATCCCTTTTGCCAGCCTGGCTCTGGAGCCTGGCAAGGATTGTATTTCACTCTGTTTGGCAGAGGGAAGCAAGGGATTCCTTTCAGTTTCAAGAGTGGAGAAGCAGCATGGCCTGAAGGATGAGCAGCAATGTGGCAAGGGCCAACCTCAGAGATTTCCACTCCCAAAAACCTCACAAGCAGGACTGTGAACATCCTTTACAAGACAACTGCACATAAAAGGAGTCACAACCTTATTTCAGAGAGGACACACAAGCTACAGCCATTGAGAGGCTCTAATCAAACCCGACTTGTAAAGCTTTAATCAGCAAAGCTGTTAACCAACAGATCCACATGGAGCAAAACCTCATTTCAGTGCCTCTGAGGGTAACCCCAACCCAAACAGCAGCCTGGCTACCCAAACATGCCATGCTGAGGCTGCCTCCCAGCTCCAGTGGAGACATTTGTGCAGCTGGTCTGAGAGTGGAACACATTTTCTCTGGTCACTGCTCCAGTTGGAGCCCCACAATGTGATGAAAAGCACCACTAATGCATCACATGGGCTGAATTTTATCCTTTCACAGACCTATTCCTTTTCCCTTGGACTTCACGTAAGCCACATTTGATGCTGAAGTGACCTCCAAAAATTTAGCACTTTTAACAAAGGACCAACATTTTCTTTTACTGGAAAAGAGGTAAATGAGGTTTCTCGCTTTGGCCCGGCGGCTGTTTGTGTTGTAGCTGAATCAAGGAACACCTCAAACTATTATTTTCTCTTTCATAATGACTGGAATCACAAAAAGACAGGAAAATATGCCAACAGAACCACAACACTTAATCCAAAAAAGCAACAGCAAACACTGGAAAACTTTTACGACATTATTGCCATCAACGCCTCGGTTCAAAAGGGAGGGAAAAGTGTCCAGGTGCATTTCCAAGCCAGGGAATAAAACAACTCCCAGAAGACTGAGCCATGTCCTACCTTTTTAATATTGCCCTCCTGGGAGGTCACCTCGGGATCAGTCAGTATTTGCTAAGGAAAAAACAGAATAGAAACAAAATTCAGTTGTGTTGCAACTGAGAATGCTATAAAATAATAGAGATTCATATTGCTGTTGTTATGATGATGATGAGGATAATGAATAAATATTATATTATTGATAACAATGGCCAAAACTCACAACTGCACCCAGGTGTTTGGGAAGTTCAATGGAGTGCTTTCAGCACAACTGTAATTTAGATTTTTATATATATAAATATATATCAACAACAAACAAAGCCAAGCAAAAACCAACAAAAAAAAAAAAAAAAAAAAAAAAAAAAAAAAGGGAAACCATTTTGTGTATTTATTTTACATATTTTTATTTTGTTGTGTACATCCTTGGGAAAGTAAACCATCTGTGGCACACTGATTAGCGGAATGGGACCACAATTTTTGTCTATTGATTTAAGGAGCTAGTCCTACTGAATATACTAAATATAACAGTGCAGTGATAATATTTTCATAGTTGAATTATGTGTATTAAAAGAAATATTATATATATATATATATATATATATATATATATATTTAAGGTTTTCTGCCACTTCTGTGAATAATTGCCTTAGGTTGGGCAGACAAGGATGGGTGTAGGCACCAAGGGAACAGGTACCCACAGGATTTCCAGGATTGAGTGCCTCTGGAGCAGATCCTGGGATGCTCCAGCCCCCCAGGGCTCTTTAATTCCCCCTCCAGCAGAGGTGTGGTGGAACAAGTCATTAAATCGCTGCTGTGCTCCACCTCAGATTAGCTCCAGGTCAGCAGGCATTCGGGGAGGTCAAGTACCTCAACCCTGCATCCCCCTCCAGGATAAACACACCGGGAACAGACCTGATCCAGCGGCCCCGCCGGGAATTCCAGCGGCTCCCGGAGTTCTGGGGGGATCTGGGGTGGCTGAGGTCAGACAGGCACCCAAGGACAGGGGTAATCAGGGTGCTCGGGGTGCTCAGGGCTCCCAGAGATGGGGAAGGTGATTCGGCTGCCAAAGAGCAGGAAAAACCTCCAAGAAGAGATGAATGTGGAAGGAAATGTAGGTTAAAATGGAGAAGGGGAGTTCAGGGAAGTTCAGGGAAGCTTAGGAAAGTTCAGGGAAACTCAGTGAAGTTCAAGGAAGAGAAGTTCAGGGATGTTTAGGTGTTGAGGAGAGGAGAGGGGAGGAGAGGAGAGGAGAGGAGAGGAGAGGAGGTTGCTCCATTGCTGCTGAGAGTTTTTAGCAGCTGAGAGTTTGGCACAAAGCTCTTGGCTCCCTTTGGCCATGCCCAGGTGAGATCGACTGATTTACAAATTTCCAACCCATTGCCAAATCTCCAGCTCAGCTGCACTAACAAGGGGCTGTTTTTCCATGGGAAGAACCCCAAACCATCCCATGCTTTACACCAGCTCTAATGGACGTTGAAACTGCGGTTTCCAAAGCAGCTGAGAGCAAATAGGATCAAGAGGCAAATCCCAGAGCCATAAAATTCTGTGTTCCTACCCTGGAACACTCTGGCATCCCCATGAATGACTGGAGTTAAACATCCTGCCTGTCCTAGATGTCACCAAGCTTCCAGGGAAGGCTGACTGCTTACCAGGAGCTAGCAATCCCCAAAAACTTCGGAGAATTAGGCCATCAGACTTTCAGATCTGAAACAGAAATGCAAAACGACTCCAAAACATCCACAGGGATGAAGCTGCCTCCAAATGAAGACACTTCACTGTAATTATTATTGCAAAAAGCTTTTGGGTACAATCAGAGAAGTGTGTGCAGTCAGAGTGTGTAATCCACTCGTCCAGCAGCACCATAAACGTGGAGGGGAAAGAAAACTCCAATGAAGTGCAAATTGGGCTGTGGTGGAGCCCTGTATAAACAGGCTTAAGAGTCAGGAATTCCTGAGTCGGAATGGAGATGCCAACACAAGCTTCCTTTTGTTGGTTTGGACAGGGCTGTGCTCAAGGGGCAAGTTCCTTCTCTGAAACCTTTTTTTTTTTTTTTCCCTCAATTCAAAAAAATAGCAGATCCTGAATTTCAAAGTTCTTAGAGAACAGAATTTCGGTGAAAATATTTCATCCATGTTCAAAAATGGTGATTTTACAGAAAATCCTCTGTAGGATCTTGCTTGTTTTGAATATTGGGAAATGGCTGGGGTTTGATATTTGGTGAAATCCTTTTTGAGTACCCATCAATTACAGAACTTTTGAGGAAAGAACCCCTCAAGAACTTTAATTTTGATGGAACCATCTCCACACTCAACCTATCAGAACATGGACAATCAGTGGTGAACATGCTGGTGGTGCTGCACTGCCTTGATGATCGTAAAGATCTTTTCCAGCTTTAACAATTCTGTGATTCTGTGGGTGAAAAGGCATTTTAGCAGTAGTGGGAGAGCAGGTTTACATTAAATATTTCATCCTTTCTTTACACCAGATTTAAAAAAATACGTCCAAGGTGTTATTGTGGCTGAGCTCTACCACAGACCATCTACATTGGCTTGGACACATCCCAATGTCCTGAATATCCCATTTTCCCACCCCAGCTGAGCAGGTTGGCAGCTTGGAATGGTGTTGGCACCATCCACGTGGGGTGGCTGTGGAAGGGCAGAGGCCAGAATTCCAAACTTTCCCTTCCCCAGCCACTGCCAGGGCTCCGAATGAGCCTTCAGAAACCTTCCTGGGAGCTGGAGGGAACCTCAGAATTGTCCTGCTGCATTCCCAGTGTGGAATAAACACTGCCTGACAACACCTGTGTGACCAGACAGCAACCCAACAGCCACACCAGGTGCCCTGGAGCAGAATCCCGGGATTCCACCCTCCATGGCACATGGGAAGGGGGTGATGCAACACCAGGATGTCCACGGCACCTCCTGCTTGGAGGGGGAGAGGCAGAACCAGGCAAAGCAAGCCCCAGATGTGATGTTTATTAAGAAGAATAACAAGATACTTCGAAAATCTGCTCATTGGGTAATTTTAGCCCAGGCTGGGCTTCATCTCATGCGAATGCCACGAGACTAAATATAGAGCTGGACGTGTGCAGTGGGCTGCACTCCTGCACTTAGCACAGATGTTCCTGAATGTGCTCAAAACTTACACCACATGCTTTTTCTATCAACTGATCTGTTGATTTTAGCCAGGGGAAAGACAACATGTCAGCAGCAGCCACGTCAGGAGAGCCTGTGCCTTGGGCCTGGGCTGGAGGGGAATTTCTCTGCCTTTCCTTCCCTGGGCTCAGGGAATTGGTGGCACCAGGATCCTGCCTCAGATACACCAGTTAGGGATGTGCTAGAATTTTTACAGAGCCCCCTGAGTGTATACTAAACATGTCAGGGAACACCATGTGATTCTTTTTGAAAAACAGTTTACAAGCTGGCATTCTCCAGCTGCAGTTAACCCTAATTTGATTACATTACTGAGACAGATCACAATGAGCTTATGTAAATAGTAACGTTATCCATTCATTCCCCCCAGCTCAGATAAACTGTCATTTAGAGGGGAAAAAAAAAAACCCAACCCAAACTTCAATAGGCATGGCTTGATGCATTCAGCAGGGCATGGTGCATTCAGAAAACTCTGAGGATGACAGACTGGAACCTGCCTCTGGAATTTGGATTTTTAAAGGGATATCTCCACATCTGCTGAGCTGGAAGGAGAAGAGAATGCCCAGTAACTGCACAGAAGTCAGGAGGCAGATAACAGCACTGCTTTCAATAATTTGGTCTTTATTATCATCTGATTCTTCAGGAAGAGCTCAGCACACCACTGATGGCACCAGTGATGCTCACAGCTGAGTGAGCACTGCAGGGTTTCACCCACCTGCCCTTGGCATTGGCCCTTCCTCAGCCCTCCTGCCTGGCCAGGGCACTGGGGACATCCCTTCCAGCTCTGCAACCTGGGCTGTGCCACCTGCACCACCTCAGATCTGCCTCAGCACGCAGCTGGTTCAGAAAAAGAACCAGAAAACTCTTCTTTTGCCTTAAATCAGCCAAAGGTCTGTGATCCTTACTTGCACACAGGTTCACATGAACGCTTCAGGTGAGAGCAGAGGCTCTGACCCTGCTGTGCCCAGTTTGTGCTGTTCACAGCTGGGTTCATGGCAGAGTTATTCTGTTTGTCTGGGATGTGGTGGCTGTTGTCTGCACAGCCTGCAGAGCAAACAGCTCCTTCCAGCCAGCTTCTTGTGGCTTTAAAAATTAAAAAATATCTCAGGTCAGAAAATCACAGAATGCCCTGAGCTGAAAAGACCCACGAGGGTCACCCCAGCAATCCCAGACTGTGCCTGGAGCTCTGGAACTCACAGCTGAGCTACTGAGCAACATCCACCCCTGTAACCCAGCCCCAAGCAGGACCCAGCACCTCCAGGACGTGGTTTCTGAGCAGGTTAAACCATCTGGACAGCACTGGGAGCACCTCTCCTGCCCAACACCTCACCTCCTCCCTGCTCCTCTCTTCCACCCAGCTCAGGAGACAACGCTGTTCTTAAGCTACAAATCTTGCTCTTCATAATTTCCATTAATTATTCCCTTAAACGTTTTATCCTGCCAACTCCTGAGTGGGCTGGCCCCGGCCCAGTCACGTATTTAAGCAAGAAGTATCAGTGAAATGAACAGAACCAGGAATGTCTCCACACCTAAGTGCTTTTCTGGCCATGGGCCAGGAGCACAAAGCACCTTGTGGGACCCAGCCCAGGCACAGAGCACCAGAACCCACAGCAGGTATTCCATAGGGAAGAGATTCTTTATCATTTTATATCAATTATCATATGATCCCAGACTTGTTTGGGTTGCAAGGGGCCTCAAAGAACATTTTGTTTCGCCCCCTGCCATGGGCAGGGACACCTTCCACTATCCCAGGGTGCTCCAAGTCCCATCCCACCTGGCCTTGGACACTTCCTTGGACACTTCCAGGGATCCAGGGGCAGCTACAGCTTCTCTGGGCACCCTGTGCCAGGGCCTGCCCACCCTCACAGGGAGGAATTCCTTCCCAATTCCTTCCCTAAACTTCCCCTCTTGCAGTTTGAAGCCGTTCCCCACTGTCCTTGTCCCTCCACCCTCTCCCCATCTCTGCTGTGGGATCCCTTCCCTAATTGAGAAGATCCCAATTAGGTCACCCCAAAGCTTCTTTTCTCCAAGATCTTCACATATATATTTATATTTAAATATATATATTCAAACACAGCAGCCAACAACCCACAGAGCCACAGCACTGATGTGCATCTGTAGGAAAACCAGACATGGAAGAAACCCACAGAAAACCATTGCAGCACTTAAACTTTTAGTCTTTCAGCCCTGTTGTTAAAATACAGGGATTTTATAGCATTTTCTGGCCAACAATTTACCAAAATCTTCCATTTTTTCTATAGTAAGCAAATCTGTGAGCCCTATTAACTCGAGGAAATTTTCAATATCCTGCCTTGGGAATTTGAAGTGGATGTGCCTGGAATTGAGAGGGAAGGGAGGAAAGCTCTTCTCTGAGGGGAAGAATTTCCTCTTTGCTGCTGAGAGAAGGAGGATGAAGAGCACAGCTCTGCCTGGCAAGGAACAAACCAGGGGCTGAAAAGAGTGGAAAGAATAAACCAACCATTCAGTGCTAAGGGCAACCCCAGCACAATTGGGAACACTGGGGTGCAGCCAAGCTGTGGTTTGTGGCCCAGGAACAGCCTGCAAAGCCCTGCCACTCCACAGACCATTTTATAACCATTTATTTTTCAGCTGGAAGCCTGGGCAAAAAGGTGGAACGGTGCTGCAGGGAAAATGTGTGGAATTAGGAGGGATCCACAGCCCAGAATTTCTGGAAATCTGCTGCAGGGAACACCTCTGCACTTGCTCATGTCCACTCTGGAACCCTCCCTGTTCTCTGAATCCCTGGAGAACAAAATGCAGTTTGCAGAGGTGACTCAGGGCAGGTTGTTCCAAGTGGGGTTCAAAAGAAAGGAGCATCCTAAATCATCCTTTAGTATGGAATAATGTGTTTGTACCCACAGACCTCAGGGAAATGTCAGGGGGGAGATAACATGAAGAAAAATGGATGTTCAAGAACAAAGACTGGGAGGAAGAACACAAACCTCTGATCTCCATACATATCACAACTTTTATCACTGATTTTTCAAGACACAACTCCTCCATGCCACTGGGATGGAGTTAACTGCAGCCACCAGGGAGCACCTCTGCATTTGCTCATCTCCTCCCTGTTCTCTGAACCCCAGGAGAACAAAATGCAGTTTGCAGAGGTGACTCAGAGCAGGTTGTTCCAAGTGGGGTTCAAAAGAAAGGAACATCCTAAATCATCCTTTAGCATGGAATAATGTGTTTGTACCCACAGACCAAACCTCAGGGAAATGTCAGGAGAAGAAAATATGAAGAAAAATGGATGTTCAAGAACAAAGAGTTGGAGAAAGAGCCCAAACCTCTGATCTCCATACATATCACAACTTTTATCACTGATTTTTCAAGACACAACTCCTCCATGCCATTGGGATGGAGTTAACTGCAGTCACCAGGGAACACCTCTGCACTTGCTCATGTCCTCCATGGATTACAGAGGAACCCTCCCTGTTCTCTGAATCCCTGGAGAACAAAATGCAGTTTGCAGAGGTGACTCAGGGCAGGTTGCTTCAAGTAGGGTTCAAAAGAAAGGAACACCCTAATCATCCTTTAGCATGGAATAATTCATTTGTACCCACAGACAACTTCAGGGAAACGTCAGGAGAAGAAAAATGGATGTCCAAGAACAAAGAGTTGGAGGAAGAACACAAACCTGTGATCGCCGTACATATCACAGCTTTTATCACTGATCTTTCAAGACACAACTGCTCTGTGCCACTGGGATGGAGTTAACTGCAGCTACCAGGAAGTCAAACAGGATCTAATGGAGAGAATTTGCAGTGACTTCAATGAGCTGAGGACTGGAGACTTCCAGCCAAGGCAAATACGAGAGGGGACTGATTAGGAAATGTCACCCTTTCTCCTGCCAAGCACTCAGGGCCTGGTGATAGGAGAGTATTAAATATAATCTCGCAGTCTTTAGGGGCTCTTTGATTTTATATTGCATTCTTATCGGCTTCTTAAAGACCAGTGTTAATGAGCATGAGAAACTCACTTGATAGTTTGGCAGCTTTGCTGAAATCAAATGGGGTTCGTTCAGTGCTGGCCCATGGATCCAGCTGGAGATGCCTTTTCCTTTCCTAAGGCTCCACATGGAACCTCTGGCTGTTCTTTTTCTCCATCCCAGCAGCCCAACATCACCTTTACAACCAGCTCTTGGTGACCACCATTAGGGAAAAATGGGTTTTACCAATAATCAGAATTGTCCCATCCCTGGAAATGTTGGAGGATGAAGCTCTGAGCAATCTGAGCTAGTGGGAGACGTCCCTGCCCATAGGGGTGGAAAAAGAGGAGATTTAAGGTTCCTCCCAACCCAAACCATCCTGGGATTCTATGAAAGATGTTTTAAAGGATCCAGAAGCAGAGATGAAACATTGACACTGTAAACACTCCCCCAGTGCACCCCCTTTGCCCTGAAATCAGAGCAATTCCCAATTAACAACACAAACCTCCAAGTCTGGTATTTGGCTCACTTTCTCCCAAAAAAGAAATGTGCAACAGTGCATATGAGGGGAAAAAAAAAAAGTTTAAATTAACTATTGTTTTATTTTTTAAAACCCCCTTGCAGGTATTACCTCAAACTCCTTTTCTCCTAAAGAGAAATTCCATTATAAAACTGAATCCTGGAAAGATTAAAGAGACACTACTCACACTGAGTAGTGTGTGCAGTCTGAGGATTAAAACTGAAATTGCAAGGATTAAATTGTGTCTGATTTACTCAGTTTGTTCATCTCCAACCTGAAACCTGCCTTTTATTTAATTTATTTAGCACAGACCATTGTGTTAAATAAATTAAATAAAACATGAGATTTTTGGACACAAGGTACTTTTGCACTGCAGAGCAGCCACATCTTCATTGTAAGCACAGAAAAAAACAGCAGCAGAGTGGAAGTTTAAGGTCATCAGCTCTAAATTCTGTCTGCCACAGGCCCACATTGCACAATCACTTAATGCAGCCAGAGCTATTTATTACCCAGCAAAAAATCATCTTGAGGAGTGAAGTGCAATGTTTTGGTTAACAGATAAAGCCAGGCTGTTTGTGGGGATGCAAATGGATTGGATGGTTAAATTCACCCATGAGCCATCCATCTTTTGTGCTCGACCCTTTTTAGTTATAAAAATGACCTTGGTATTGACAGAATAATAGAAACGAACTACCCCTGCAGTTCATCTATTGATCCCCCTTTGCTCAGCTGATCACTAATAATCATAAGTAAATAAAGAGGGGCTGTGCATCATCCCACCACGGCAGGGCTGACAGATGGGCACCTCTGGGCCGGGCTGAGGAGCTCAGAGCTCCTCTCAAACTGCAGCTTCAACACCCAGGACAGGTAAATCCGTGCACAGGCAGCTCCGTGCACTCACTGGGTGTCCAGGCACACCTGGTGTGAGCAGGAACATCCCCAAGGGAAGGAATGCTGGGGTGGATTCAGCAAAGACACTCTCCAGTCCTTGGAATTGTTCATGGTTTGACCCCCAGCTTCTGTTTGGGTGAGGCTCTGCTCATCACAGTATCCCTTTGGTTGGAAAAGACTCCAAGACCACCCAAGCTCTCCTTCTTGGTGTCTCTGGGGTGACTCCCAGTTCTGTTGGAATGTCCTTTCCAGAAGCTGCCTTCTCCCTTCAGAGAGAGCAGAGGTTCAGTACCCTCAGCCCTTGGTGGCATCATCAACACTATTTATTTTTTCTTACAAAATTCCCTTCATCACAGACGAGGCCTTGCCACTGATGCATTGATTGGCACCAATATCAGGAAAACCTCAGCACTTCCATCCCTCCTGGCAAACAGGTGCCAAGCAGAAGGACCAGGATGAGATGTTCCAAGGTAAAATATTTTCTCCTTCAGGTCTCCAGACACAGAGCAGCTGCCTCTGGCTTCTCCCACCACCCTGTGCTGAACAACAGCCTCCATCCCTACTTCAATGCAGTCATCAGGCAGCTAAAAATTTGAGAAAGAACAGAGAAAAATGACCTAATTTCATTCTCTTCCTAGAACCTACAAAGACTGATAAGAATTCTGAATTGTTTTACCACATCCAATAAGGAGTATCTTGGTTCAGAAGCCAAGCCCTGCCTCTGGCCCAGCATTGCACAACTTCCCTGAGCTCAGAGTGTTCCAGTGCCCCACATGCCAAATCACAAACATAACCATAAAAACCAACTTGCAATTCACTACATTTCTGTCAGTCTTGAGTCGAGAATGACACAAGAACAGACAAGAGACTAAATTGTAAGAGGAGAAAAATAAGCTTCATTACAAAGGATTCTCCGGTTTATGTGGACTGATATGATACATTCTACTTGATTGGCTAGCTAATAAAAAACTTCTTTAAATAAAAACATCTTTCTCACACAGTCTTTGAGAAGAACAGGAAAGAAAGTACAAAAACTCTACCTGCAGATTATTTATACTAAAAAGTTATCACATTCCTACAACTCCCCAAAATTCTCACAAGCCACTGTGAGAAACGATTGCTGTTTCTCTCTCCCTGGCCAGGCTGGAATCCACACATTTCCACAGAGAATCTGCCAACCCCCAGCGAGCAGCAGCTCTGGAGCTGCTCCCCAGTTCCATCCCAGTACCAGCCCTGGTGTCACCTTGGTGAGCAGCTGGGACGGTGAGCATTTTGTTAAATTTTGAGAATTCTCTACCAATCTATTTCCTGCATTTATGCATCACTCAAAGCAGGTGTTTCGCCTTTGTCGCCCTGATTTTTTAAGTTTTTCTAAGCCTTCTGAAGCTTACATTTTTGTGATGAACTTTCTCACACACTTTATGTAAATAACTTGTTGTTTTGCATTCTTTTATGGAAGAAATTTGATGGAATGTTGGTTTGTCCAATGTCATTGGAGAGGTGGCACTTTCACCCTCCAATCCACTGTCACTTTTGGAAATCTATAAATGTTGGAGTCAGAAATTAAAAACACCTTTTTCACCTCGAGAAAGCAGCGTGTCCATATCGTGTTATTTCATATCCTATAGAAACAATATTTTCTTTTTGCTGGTTTTGAGGTTTAAACATCTCAGAGTTTCAGAGTGAATTAAACCTTGGGGGTGGGTGGGGTCATCAATCACACTTGGAGGGAAAGCAGACGTGGAGGGAAATCAGACTTGGAGGGAAATGCAGCGTTCCCAGTGATTCCCTGAGCCTGGAGAGGGAAATTCACTGTCTCATCTGGCACCTGGACTTTTCTGCCTGAGCTGGGAGAGGCAGGAGGGAAAGGGGCTGGCTGGGAATGCATCCCACAGAAAGGATGGGAAATGTCAGCTTGATGCCCATCAGCAGGATAACCTCACTGTCACTTTAACATGACAAGGTCATCAGCAGCAGGCTGAAGCAGGAAGAAAAATGGGCTATTAAAGGCAGGAACTGGAAGAGAAACATGAGGCTGCCTTGGAGGTGCTCAAGTGCTTTTTTTGGGGGAAAGCTGGGGATATTCCAGGCTCCTTCATAAAGATGTGCTTTTCCAAAAGGAAAAGAAGATGGTGATCTGTGCAGCCACCACAGGAGCCTCTCCCAGGGGCCTTGAGGGAACTTTACATCACTTAACTCTCATTTAATTTAGCAAATAAACTAAAAGCTGCAGATTGAAGAGCCTGGGCTCTGAGCAGGAGGGGAATTCCCTGTGCTGGGGTGTTTCTTTTCCATGCTATGCACAAGGAACTGCTTTGCTGTAGTGTATGCCCCTCTCTGCCCCCTGTCCTGAAGCTGCTCAGGGATGGAGAGAGGATTTACTCTGAGGTGGAGAGTGAACTTGGAGAGCAGCTCCCTGCAGCACCACTCTGTGCAGGCAAAGAGAACAAGTGAGGGACAGAACAGCATTTTGGCACCCTTTATTCAGAAGTGATATTGAGCAAATGATGCTCTCTAGAAAGAGAAGTTAATGGGGAATTATCCCATGGCCCAGCATCAGACACCAGCACAATCAGCTTTTTATTGGGAAGGCACACAGAGCTGTTTTATCTGAATTGATAGGGCTGCCAGGTGAGCTCCCTTTTAAGAGCTGTAGAAACAATCTCAGACAGGACTGGATAATATTATGCTTGGAATGATAATATTGTGTTTGGAAAAGGTCAATATTTTATTTAATCAGGCAGACAGAGGGTGGGTGGCAATTTCAAGGCATTTTCTTGAGACTGGAATTCAGGGAGTCCAAATGGAAATAAGGTTTTGCTTTTTTCCCCTTGGGTTTTGGGTGACTGGAACCCCCTGATTAGAAGTGAAGGATGTGCTGAGAGCTCCTGGGATGAGGGAATGTGGAGATTTTAGCTCATTATGATCCCTTACACTGCAGATGCCATGGGCACTTCTTCCACCCCTCTCCATCCCTGACAGATGAGGTGGGAGACATCAACCTCAGAAATTCAAACCTGCTGCTTTCCTCTTCCAAAACAGCACCAGGGAGGCACTAAACATGGATAAATCTTCTTCAGCTGTCCCCAGGGGCACCTCAACAGCTCCTCTGTGTCTGCCACTGTCCTGGAGATAAATCAATTCTGGTCCTGGAATCTCTGCACAAGGTTTTCCTGAAGTGTGCCAAAATGGTCAAGGGATTATTTTTTTAAAAAATCCATTATTATCCTTTGTAGCTCCAGTTATTTGCTGTGGGAGTTAAACTGGGTTCTACATTTGGAGCTTCTTCAGAACAGCACCAGAAGGAAAAAAAAAAAAAATCCTTTTTTAAAATTTTCATTAAAGGTTTTGAAGAGCACACACAGCCTCTATTGTTACCCAACACTCCAAGTCAGTTCTGAGGGAAATCTTGGGAGATCCAGCCCCGAGCATTGATTACAAGGAGTTTTTAATCTCGTGCCAAGAGGAACATTGAGGTTATAAGATGGCTCCACAACCATCTTGCCAAATAGCACAAATGTTTACATCTTCCAAACTACCACCAATAGATCATAGACAAAGAAATGTCCATAATGTACCCAGCTGCTGGAAACAAAATGTATTTAAGCCACTGAAGAGGGTTTAATGAAGTAAAGCATTTTTGTAACTGCCAGCTCAAAGTAAATAATCACTGATGTGAGCAGAGTTAAGAGATCCTGACTGGCCAAATAATCTCAGTGTGCCATCGAGGAAGCTGCTGCTTTGTGGGAATAACATAACAGCACTTGAACATTCTCATAAACTTGGGTCTTGTCTTCCTCAACACTCTGCACCTCCTGGGACTGGGGAAGTGCAAAGAGAACTTTCCAGCACGTGCAGAATCCACTGCGTGGTCAAAGTACAAAAGGTTTAATTCACTCTGAAAGTCTGAGCTGTTTAAACCTCAAAATAACCAAAAAGAAAAGGTGAAATAGCTGCTTTGAGTGACGCATAAATGTAGGAAATAGATTTGTAGGGAATTCTCAGAGTTTAACAAAAAGCTCACACATCTGTATGCAAACTCTGAGAGAAAAAATACTGCCTTAGAAATGCTACAGAATAAGACAGACATTATTAAGAGAGAAATGAAACTAAAAAAGTTTCCAAAAATAGACTTACAAATAAGAGTAGACACTTTAAAGAAATAGAGCCTTGAAAGATCCATTGTAGTTTCTCTACATCAGAACTACATCTCTAAATCAGGAAAAAACCTAATCTGACACATAAAAAGCACCTGACTCAAACTAATTCAGACAATTCTTTTGGGGTTTTTTTTTGGGAAGAATTTGCTCCATAACTCTGCACTTCAGTACTTTGGGGTTTTCACATTCCTGGAAGCCTTGCAGGGTGGGTGAGCACAGCCAGGAGCTTTCCCCACCCAGCACACACCTCCACTGCTGTGATTTATCCAGGCACTGCCCTGGACGTTGTCCTGCAGGTATGGGAGTATTTCTGCAAGAGAAAAGGAACATTTCCATCCCTTTTCCCCTCTGTCCAGACAATCTGTGTAACTTCCACGCTGTTTTCACCTTTGAGGGTGCACAATGACCTGAGCAGGTGAGCACAAACCATCAGAATAGCCAAAGGAGGAACAATCCAGCCTCACTTTTGGCTTTCACTTGTGCACATGTGAAGAAAAAAAGCTGATATTCTGTATATTCTGTAGAGGGAGACCTGGCCCTGCAGATTTTCTGTCCTAAATCACTTAAAAAGAACACACCAAGCAGCATTTGCAACATTATCTCACGAGCCACAACAGCAGAATTCAGGTTCCAGGGTCAGAGTTACTTGCACTTATTTCTCACAGGTTTCCTGCAGTCTGCTTGAATATGAATTCGACTACTTTGCTTTTTTTCCTGCAGAATATAAAACCCCTTTTCCTTGCACCACATAATTGTGTTCCATGGCAGAAGTGGCATCCATCATTGCCCCGCTGTCCCCTGCCTAAAAGATAAAACATCCACAGGGTAATAAATGTCAAACTATGATTATTGATGCTTTCAATTAAATTGATTATCTATTTGAGGTGCAGAGCAGGGTGATTTATTGCTGTCTCTTTACGTTGCACTTGGCACAACGGCAAGGTGGGTGAGCCTTTGGATTGTTTCCATGGATTTTCTATTAAATCTGATTTTCCAGAGGTGGCTCACGACCACTCCAGTGCTGGGTGAACTGAAATGCCACCAAATCCAGGTGGGAACATCCTGGGTTTTGTTATCTCCTGCAGCGTGGAGCTTGGGAAGCAAGAGGGGGAAACAGGAAATGCAAACTTTGAAGGGTGGAAGGAGAGGAGATGCCCTTGATTTACATCCCTCATTCCCAAACTTGCATTTCCAGACTGCATCAGACAAAACCTGTGCATAATCTGGAGCTCTGCTGAGCACTCCCCACCCAGCAGAGATGAGATGAGATGAGATGACCTTCGGCTCGTCACTGCATTGTGTTTTTATTAGTTTCAGATAACAGGAGCTATAAAATTCAAAGCCATTTGCTCCCCAATGATAATCAGCAGCTGCTTCACAAGCAAGGCTCTTTTTGTGGTGCCACGGGGTGACCTTTATCTGCTCATTCCCTTAGAGAAATGCCTTTTGTGGCTGGACAAGCCAGGAGCACCTTCCACTGGTTCTCCAGGGCACAGCACACTCTGGCTCGGTCTGCTCCAAAACCAAAATTTGGCTCAAACCCAGGCACAGCCTCAGCAAGCAATGCTTGTTTTGGGAAGTGCCAGAAATTAGCACGAGAGAATGATAATTCTCTTAATGTGCTGCTCTGCCAGCAGGTAGATTTAGAGAATCTAAGTTAAAAACTCATGAAAGGGAAGAGAGGAGAAGAGAGGAGAGGAGAGGAGAGGAGAGGAGAGGAGAGGAGAGGAGAGGAGAGGAGAGGAGAGGAGAGGAGAGGAGAGGAGAGGAGAGAAAAGAAAAAAAGAAAATCAGTGGGGAAATGAAAATCAGCACTGATAATCCACTACCTTTAAATCTGGGGCACTCCAATTGTCCCCATTATTGCCCACATCTGACATTTCCAAGTCCTGGGGAAGTTCTGTGGCAGAAAACCTTGTGGTTGAACTTCCCAGGCAATGCCTGACCAAGTTCCCCAGCATTTCTTATCAGGAGCACCAGGACAAAAGCCCAGCTGAGACACAAAACAGGAAGATGATTCTGCCTGGGACACCTTGGGAAATAAGTGAATGCAAGAGATAAACAGTGAACATGGAAAAAGAGGATTTCCATCCCAATTTTACAGACCAGAGATGAGAAATTAAGTGAGGTGCCCAAATCACCCAGGCTCTGGCATTTAGAAATTGACTTTCAAGCTCCTTAGGCTTAATCTTAACCACAAGGCTGTCAGTCCTGCTCAGATACAAACACCTTTGACCCTGCTGAGCTCAGAATTACACTCACATCCACTCAGACTTTGAAGCCTGGCTTATCTCCCAGCAGTGTAACTGTCCCCTCCACAGAACAGGCTAAAAACAAACAATTAAGGGAGGGGGAAAAAAAAGCAAAACAAAACTCTTGCAGCTCTGGCCAGGATTCACTATTTCACATTTTATAAAATTGTAGAATTCCCTGAGCTGGGATGGACCCAGAGGGACAAGTGGAATCCAGCTCCTGGCCCTGCTTTTGGTGTTTCCCACCTCCATCCCCATTTCTGAATGTGGGAGGAACCTGGGTGTAGCTATGATGTTTTATGAAAAATCCTCTGTTAGGATTTTTCCCCTCCTGAGGAGGGAAAGAAATGTAAACAATAACTATTTGTTGTTGTGGAATGCAACAGGTGCATCTGTGATTGGCACATGTTGGTTGTTTCTAATTAAGAGCCAATCACAGATGCAGCTACATTGGATTCTGAGAGTCATAAGATTTTGTTATGTATGTTATTCTATCTTTGTTTTTTGCAGCCTTCTGATAATCTTTTGTTCACCTCAACACCTGGGAAACACTGAAATGTGCCCGAGGTCAGAGAGAAACCCCAGCAAGAGTCCAGCAGCCCAGAGCAGGAGTGGTAAGGGCAGGTATAAAGCAATATTTACCCTATTTACAACATTTATCAAACCCTCTTTGATAGGCTTGGCTGCACTTAGGGCTGCAGAGTGGAACAGGCCGGGCTCAAACCTGGCCAAGCAGTGAGGAATTTTAAAATCAAATCTCCACCAGCTTGGGGCCATCAGAACATCATTTTGGGGGGAAAAAAAAGTGACAAAACTCCTGCAAGCCCTTCCTTTTTTTATTAAATGTCCTCTTGGGGAGTGGCAGAGCCTGGCTGAGCAGATGAGACAGTGCTCCTCACACCTGCACTGCCTCCAAAGGAGCTGGGACATCCCTGCTGCTGGAACATGGGGATCCCCACAAAAGTGACATCTCAGAGCTGCTTTATTAAACTGGGAATCTCCCTGAGGAAAAAAAGACCACAAGCAACAGGGAATTAGGACAAATTCTTTTTTAAATGACAGATCAAAGGCAATTTGCTCTGGAGCTCAGAATACTTTTTTTTTCTGGACATCAGAACACTTTTTTTCATTAAAAAACCATTTTTATTTCCTATGTGCTGTACAATTTCTGTGGCCAGCCACTAGCCCTGCAGCAGAGGTTAGAAAATGGCACATCTGGTTTCCAAAGGATCCCTGCGTGGCCACCCACAGCTGTAATTATGGCAACCATTTGGGGAGAACCTGAAAATATATATAAATATAAATATAAATATAAATATAAATATAAATATAAATATAAATATAAATATAATTTTTTTTCTTTTTTTTTTTTGCTCTGAAGGATGACTTTAAAGGCCTGGAGGGAAAAAAATCCCAAAAAATCACGCCAAAAAAATTTAAAAAAAATATTCAGGAGATGCCATAGGATGGAAGGCACTGACTTCTCTCCCTTGCCCACATCCCAGCTGCAGGAAACAAATTCCAAGTGACCCTCTGTGGTGAGCAGCTGCCAGAATGTGCCCGTTGTGGAGGGAGCAGCAGCTCCAGGTGGAGGTGTTTGCTTATGGAAAGTGCCTGGCCAGCTTCCAGCCCCCCAGATGCCCAGGAGAAGCTCAGGGATGCAGGAGGAACTCGGTGTTCAGGCTCCTGCCACGGGCTGTGTCCCTGTGTGCATCCCCACGTCGCCCTCAGCTCCCACCTGGAGCCTGAGCATGACACAGAAAATGAGCAAGTGACTCAAGGCAGCTTGGGTTTGGTTTCAGTGGCTTGAGAAGGAAGCAAATTCCTTCATCCTGAACAACTCCTGAGCCACGAGTGGCCCTCCCTTCAGTACAAACTCCATCATGAGCCTGAGCTCGGCCCGCTCCTTGTTCCTTGGACAGAAGCACAATGATCAAAAATAAAATAAAAATAAAAATAAAAAAGGATAAATATTTTTTGCTGCTCCCCATCCGATTTTCTGCACAAAACTCTTTTTCAAAATGCACAGGGTAGAGTTCTGCCCCGGAACAGGCAAAGAAAAGGGAAACTGAACTGGAGGCAGATGTGGTCACTTACTCACTCATGATGGCTCACAGATCATCCCACCCAGCCCCAACAAAAACTTCCTAAACCATCCCCAGAGTTTGAATCACTCTCTCCCTTCCTTTTCTTCCTGTACTAGAGACTCAAAAGTGCCTCCCCACAGGAAACTCACTCTTGGAATCACTGGCAGGCTGGAGCTCCCTGCCCTGGCAGTAGCACCCTGACAGGCAGGTCTCAAAAAGGAAACACATATTTGGCTTTCCAGCCTGTAACAGTCAAACCTGGAACCCAAAATAAACTGTTTTTTTTTTTTTTTTTTCTTTCTCTCTCCTTTCCTCCACACACACTAAGCAGCACAGTTTCCATACCATGACTCCCTTGCCTGCTGATGTTTTCACACAGATGAGGAAGCCAGGAGCTGACTCCTCAGAGCAGCATCTTCACCCTTTTCAAAAACAAACCAGCCCGCTCATACCTCAGAGTTATCTGCCCCAAGACAAGCTCCTTTTCCCCCTTTTTAAGAGGGCCAGGTTGGGAATGTCACAGTGTTATCAGGGCAGCTGCTCAGCTATCAGCAGTGGCCGTGGCTGTGCCACGCAGGAGCCCAGCAGGCATCTGCTCTGTTTAATGCTCAGGAAACACAGGGCAGGCTTTAAGAAGGATGCAGAGGATGTAATGGAGCCTCTAATGTGTTTGGGTTTCTCCAGCGGAATCCAGTTTTATCAGGGAACAAAGGTCCTGGTGGGATTATCAGCAGAAAGAAAGCCAGGACCTGTCTGGTTGGGAGGGGCTCTGGGGGGGTTTGTGCCAAGGTGATTCCTCCCAGTAGCACTGGGCTCCTCCAGCAAATCATGTGGAATTCTGTGGGATTTGCAGCACAAGGAAGCCCTTGCCTGATGCTGATTCCCTGGGGAAAGGAAAAAGAAGTCCCAAGCACACTGAAATGCAAGAAGAAGCAGCAAAAATTAAATGTGACTTGCAAGTGGCTCATGAAGAACTCAACAGAGCTCATCCCTGTTCCCCATCCGAGTGCTGCCACACGCTGCCCATGCCAAGGAATCAAACAGAGCCCAAAGCTTTCCCTGCCCTCCTCCAGTATCCCTGCTCCAGCTCATCACCCCTCACAACACACACAACGAGAGCAGGAGGAACTCAAAGTGTCAGAAACTTTGTCACAGGCAGATAAGAAAGTTGTCATTGAGAAAGCAGTCATTATTTGTGAGCTTGATCCTTATCTTGTTGGTTTGGGTTTTTTTCCTGACAGGCAGGTCTCAAAAAGGAAACACATATTTGGCTTTCCAGCCTGTAACAGTCAAACCTGGAACCCAAAATAAACGTTTTTTTTTTTTTTTTTTCTTTCTCTCTCCTTTCCTCCACACACACTAAGCAGCACAGTTTCCATACCATGACTCCCTTGCCTGCTGATGTTTTCACACAGATGAGGAAGCCAGGAGCTGACTCCTCAGAGCAGCATCTTCACCCTTTTCAAAAACAAACCAGCCCGCTCATACCTCAGAGTTATCTGCCCCAAGACAAGCTCCTTTTCCCCCTTTTTAAGAGGGCCAGGTTGGGAATGTCACAGTGTTATCAGGGCAGCTGCTCAGCTATCAGCAGTGGCCGTGGCTGTGCCACGCAGGAGCCCAGCAGGCATCTGCTCTGTTTAATGCTCAGGAAACACAGGGCAGGCTTTAAGAAGGATGCAGAGGATGTAATGGAGCCTCTAATGTGTTTGGGTTTCTCCAGCGGAATCCAGTTTTATCAGGGAACAAAGGTCCTGGTGGGATTATCAGCAGAAAGAAAGCCAGGACCTGTCTGGTTGGGAGGGGCTCTGGGGGGGTTTGTGCCAAGGTGATTCCTCCCAGTAGCACTGGGCTCCTCCAGCAAATCATGTGGAATTCTGTGGGATTTGCAGCACAAGGAAGCCCTTGCCTGATGCTGATTCCCTGGGGAAAGGAAAAAGAAGTCCCAAGCACACTGAAATGCAAGAAGAAGCAGCAAAAATTAAATGTGACTTGCAAGTGGCTCATGAAGAACTCAACAGAGCTCATCCCTGTTCCCCATCCGAGTGCTGCCACACGCTGCCCATGCCAAGGAATCAAACAGAGCCCAAAGCTTTCCCTGCCCTCCTCCAGTATCCCTGCTCCAGCTCATCACCCCTCACAACACACACAACGAGAGCAGGAGGAACTCAAAGTGTCAGAAACTTTGTCACAGGCAGATAAGAAAGTTGTCATTGAGAAAGCAGTCATTATTTGTGAGCTTGATCCTTATCTTGTTGGTTTGGGTTTTTTTAAATACCTGATTAATAGAACAATTAGAATAGTTAGTTAAATTCTAATGCCAGCCTGTCTGTTATCCTGGTCAAGGTGTTTCAATCTCTCAAAGTTCAATCTCTTGGGTTCAAGAGCTCTCGATGAGGTCATGAAATAAACATAACCCAGATGCCACAAGCAGGGAGAAGCAACAAGAAAATACAGATTTTTCCTTTGCCTTCCAGAGCCTTGTAATACCTGATTAATAGAACAATTATAACGGTTAGTTAAATTTGAATGCCAGCCTGTCTGTTATCCTGGTCAAGGTGTTTCAATCTCTCAAAACAGTGCTTGGGTTCAAGGGCTCTCGATGAGGCCATGAAATAAACATAAACCAGATGCCACAAGCAGGGAGGAGCAACAAGAAAATACAGAATTTTCCTTTGCCTTCCAGAGCCTTGTCACCCTCCAGGAGTCAGGGTTACACCTTGCAGGTGCCCAGAGGTGTCACAGCAAGCTGTGCCTGTCCCAGCAGCCGTGCACAGGGTGCCACTGCTGCTCCTGGGGGACACTGGGCTGCTTCAGGATGTGCTCAGGAGAGGTGGAGAGGGATTATTTACTGGCAGAGAGGAGGGTTAGGTGGGGTATTAGGAAGGAATTGTTCCCTGTGAGGGTGATGAGGGGCTGGGATGGAATTCCCAGAGAAGCTGTGGCTGCCCCTGGATCCCTGAAGTGTCCAAGGCCAGGCTGGGCAGGGCTGGGAGCAGCCTGGGATGGTGGGAGGTGTCCCTGCCATGGCAGGGGTGGCACTGGGTGATTTTTAAGCACCCTTCCAACCCAAACCATTCTGTAAAACCTTTCTCATAGCCCACCTGACCCTCTTCTCTGCCAGTTTGAAGCCATCCCCCTGCCCTGGCCCTCCAGCTCTGTAAATAATCCCTGAGCACATCCTGAAGCAGCCCAGTGTCCCCCAGGAGCAGCAGTGGCACCCTGTGCACGGCTGCTGGGACAGGCACAGCTTGCTGTGACACCTCTGGGCACCTGCAAGGGTTAACCCTGATTCCTGCAGGGTGACAAGGCTCTGGAAGGCAAAGGAAAAATCGGTGGTGTTCAGCATTGTTGCTGCTCCTTGCTTGTGACACCTGGGTTATGTTTATTCTGGAATTCTGATTTGTCCTCAGCCTGAGCCTGTATCCCCAGCAGGAGCTCCTCTGAGCCCATTTCACACCTGAGTGGCACAGATGGGGCTGGGGGTCTCAGTGGATTCCCCAGGTGATCTCAGATGGGGCTGGGGGTCTCAGTGTGTTCCTCAGATGGTCACAGAGGGGGCTGGGGGTGCCAGTGGGTTCCCAAATTATCTCAGAGGGGGTTGGGGGTGTCAGTGGGTTCTCTAGATGATCTCAGAGAGGGCTGGGGGTCTCAGTGGGTTCCCAAATTATCTCAGAGGGGGTTGGGGGTGTCAGTGGGTTGACCAGATGGTCACAGAGGGGGCTGAGGGTCTCAGTGTCTTCCCTACGTGATCTCAGAGAGGGCTGGGGGTCTCAGTGGGTTCCCAAATTATCTCAGAGTGGGCTGGGGGTAACACTGGGTTCTCCAGATGATCTCAGACAGGGCTTGGGGTCTCAGTGTGTTCCCTAGATGGTCACAGAGGGGTCAGGGGGTCTCAGTGGGTTCCCCAGGTGGTCTCAGAGGGATCAGGGGTGTTCCACACCCCGTGCAGCTCTCAGGGCTCTGTGTTCTCTGGGGGAAGCCGAGGATGAGCCCAGGCCCCCCCTGAGCTCTGCCTTCCTCCCCTTCCTCTTCCGTGCCCCCTCCTGCCGGCCCTGCCACCCCCTCACCTCCTCCACAAGCACCAACTAAAAAAGGGAAAGAATGAGAAAGTGAGTAGTGCAGGGCTGGCACTGCAGACAATGTCTGTCTTGTGTGAGTAATTTAGCACTATGGCCAGTCAATCTGGTTTCTGGGCCCGATGCCCTGACCCTCTTTAGAGCTGCTCTCTCTCTCCAGCACAGTGTGAAACGTTTCCTTTCACAGCACTGACACTTTGCAGATTGAGACGTCAGGCCTGTCCAACTGCAGCAAATTAGCAATTTTTCTTTTACTAATTGGAAATAAAAATGTTTGCTAAGGGAATAATTTGTAGGAATGCAGTGTTAGGTTTCCGGCTTTTTATAAGGATGCTTTAAACTTTATCCATGTGCACTTTCCTTCTGTTTTGATGCCTTGCACTGTAAATTTTAATAGCTTACTTGACTGTTAACTTTACAGGCTCAGCCTTCCAAAGGATTAAATAAAGTTTTTAATTTATCTTCCTCTCTAAGGCAGCAGGATCTTCTTAAAGCCATGCCCAGCACTGCTCACCCACTCGAAAATGAGCAGAGAAAAGGGACACCACTTCAAAGGGTTAAACCCTACACGGGGATGTGGCATCTGGATGAACCTCGGGCAGGAGATTTGTTTGCTGAGCCTTCAGCTCACAGCTCCCAAAGTTCCCTCGGAGAGTGGTGCAGAGAGATGGGCAGCAGACTCAGGAAGGCTTTCCAGCTTTAAATCTGCCAGGAACGGGCAATTCTGTACTTGTGAATCTGTTTTGGGGATGTGCTGGGCTCAGGCAGTGAGTGTCTGACCTTCTGTCCCTTCAGCTTTGCACTAATTCAGCTTTTTCCATCTCCTTTCCCCCACACCCACTAAGCAGCACAGTTTCCATACCATGAATCCCTGCCTGCTGAGGTTTTCACCCAAATGAAGAAGCCAGGAGCTGATTCCTCAGAACAGCATCTTCACTCTTGGCAAAAAGAAACCAGCCCACTCCATCAGGAAATATCAATATTTTGGGCAGGGTTTGGTGGTGAAAGCATGGCTATTTTTTAACTTCCACATGAAAAAAAAAAAAAAAAAAAAACTGGGAGCAGCTTGATCTATTGGATCCTAAATCCCCTGCATGCAAATAACAGCCAGGAAAGATTCCTCATGTGCAAAAACCCCAAAAGTCCTTCAAGACAGCAGGATCAGGAAAGAGCCTCCTGGAATCTAGAAAACCCAGATAAGAAACTAGAAGTGAAAACAAACGCCCTTTTTGCTGAAATCCAATATTTTAGCCTAATGCCCCTGCAATTCCTGAGGCATGTAATGTCTTCCTGCACGGCACTCCAGTGGTACATTAGCTCCTGTAACAATGCCAGCACATAAAGAGTTACTGTTCTTTCCCCCCTGCACCCCCCACCCCCCCATAAAGCATTTGACAGCCATGCCTAATAATTCTTTCTGGTGTGGTTTTTCTTTTTCTTGATGTCTTTATGTGAATATGAAGCCGGAGTGAAAGGCTTTGGGTGACCCCTGTGAGAGAGAGAAAGTATGAACTACAGAGCAAAAGAGTGAGATATAGACTCCCTGCCGAGCCCTCAGCATCTTCCCTGGCAGCTCACAACTTGGCTTCAGAGGGCCTTTGTGAGGGAAAAAGGACTCTTCTTCACTCAGGCTGTGACAATAGGTGTTTTGTCAGCCAGGGACAGGATAAAAAGCAAGGGGTGGGAGGCGAGATCATCATCGGCCAGGGGCTCGCCTTTGGGGCCTGCAGATGTTGGAAGGAGGATGATTTATTGCTCCAGTGTCCTCAGTGGCATTTGGCCACCTTCCCAGAGCCCAGGCTTGGTGGCTGGGAGGGTGGGAGGAGGGAGAGCAGCACAACGAGGCATCTCCAAACCTTCTATGGGCAAAGTGTGCTGGGGGCGGCGGGAGAGGGCACGGCCGGGGCTGGGACAGCGTGGAGGGACAGAGCAGCCACTACCAAAGTCGTATATTTTTATATTATTTGATATATATATATATGTATATTAAAATAGATCTATTTTAAATTCCACCAGTCTAGAAAGCCCAGCAAAGAGCAGTGCAGGGGTTACCTGGGCACAGAAAATGAAACGCCAGGATGGTTTTGTGCTGGGAAGAACCCAACCCAAATTCACACCCAGGGGTTGGTTACCTGGGCTTGGACAATCAAATCCCAGGATGGCTTTGTGCTGGGAAGAACCCAACCCAATTCACCATGGTCAAAGTGTGCTGGGGGCTGTGGGAGGGGGCACGGCTGGGGCAGGGACAGCCATGGAGGGACAGAGCAGCCACTCCCAAAGCTAGATATTTTCAAATTATTGCATATATATATTAAAATAGATCTATTTTAAATTCCCCCCTCTAGAAATCCCAACAAAGAGCAGTACCTGGGCACAGAAAATCATATCCCAGGATATGAGGCTTTGTGCTCAGAAGAACCCAAGGCAATTTCACACCCAGGGGTTACCTGGGCACAGAAAATCAAATCTCAGGATGGCTTTGCACTGGGAAGAACCCAACTCAAATTCACACCCAGGGGTTACCTGGGCACAGAAAATCAAATCCCAGGATGATGTAGTGCTGGGAATGACCCAACCCATGGGTAAAGTGTGCTGGGAGCTGCAGGAAGGGGCACAGCCAGGACTGGGACAGCCATGGGGGGAATGAGTGACAGAGCAGCCATTCCCAAAGCTAGATATTTTTACATTATTATATATGTATTAAAATAGATCTAAATTTAAATTCCCCCATTCTAGAAACCCCAGCAAAGAGCAGTACTTGGGCACAGACAACCAAATCCCAGGATGGCTTTGTGCTGGGAAGAACCCAACCCAAATTCACCATCATCATCCCAAACATCAAACTGAGAGGTCTGGGTGTGGTTTTGGGGTGTGGGCATGCAGGAATGACCCTTCCACAGCTCCCAAGGGATGCCATATACCCAAGAAGTATTTCTGCATGGCTCTGCCTTCATTCATTCACTAACGAAGGAGTGAGCGGAGCCAAGGTGCAAAAATTCCAGTCTGGGCTCTGCCCCTGGCTGCCTGATCCCAAAGCCAATCTGGTTTGTGTGTGAGTGGGAGGGAAGGAGGGATCTGGTGCCTCCTGCTCGCTCAGGAGCTCCAGAAAGGCTTGGAAGCAGCAAGGAGGATTTATGCAAATCAGCTGAGAAAGGCAGCCACTATTTTGGATGTCTCTCCATACCTAAAAAAAAAATAAAAAATCCCAGACCTGTTTGAAGTCTGCCCACTGCTCCATATATCCACTATATTGAAATGTATCCCAGATCACTGAGCCAGGAAATCCTGGATAATTTCCAAGAAGAAGGAATCACAGCCTAGCAAGAAATACACACCAAGACAGTGTATTGCCAGCAGTTTGATTTAGGACTTTTGCTCCAGCTCCTTCCTTCTTTTAATACACAGTTTTCCACCACACTTTCTATATAAATACTCTATCCTATGGCTGACAGCCTCTCTTAGTAGATTTATCCATTAGTGGATTTACTAAAAATGTTTTCTACTGAAACAAGGGCAAATACTTCACCTCAGCAAAGGACAAATCCAGAGGCAGCATTAAAATCAAGCCCAGTAAATCCTAGACAAGATAGATGCAATGAAAAACTTTGGGAGTCCCCTTGGGCACAAATTCCAGGTAGAAAAATTATTTAAGAATTAGCAAACAAATTCCAAAAGTGACTGCAAAAAGCATGAGAGAAAATGTATCAAACCCCTAAAATGAGGCACAAAGATGGTTGATAAAGAAGTGAAGAGCCCTATTTGTCTCAGCTGCCAGGACCCACCAGCACCTCTTAGGAGTGAAATCTCCAAATGCTTTCTTAAGTTCCAGACACACTTTCCTGCATGTGCTCCAAACTGTTATAGCCATTTACAGAAGGAAGTGAAGCATTCAGAGGATAAGTGACACGTCCAAGGTCACACACAGAGTCAACTGCAGAGTCAACAGAAGAGCAAGGAGAGCTTTGCCGAAAATCCCTTGGCTTTGACTGCCAGACAATGGCTCCCCCTCCCACGTAATCAACCAGTTATGGAAAGGCATAAATGCATATTTGCAGGGCTAAATATGTTCACTTGAGAATAAAAATGTTTGGATGATTATCTATAAATTATCTGACATTCTCCAGACCGCTCTGCTTTGGAAGTTGGATCGAAATTTGATGAATTACAAGCACGACACAAATGTTAGAGGAGAAGCTTTGCTTTGACTGTTTCTCTGAAAAAAAAAAACAACAAAAAACCCCTAGAAGAATGGCAGGGATACACCAAAAAATACAATCCCCACGGAGCTGAGTTTCCAAAACCTCTCGAATTATTATTTCTCTGATTTCAGATAGTTTATCACTATTGGCACTTAATATCCCACTACTGATCTTGCCACAATTTTTTTTTTTAAAGTAAAGCAATAACCATGAAGTATGAGCAAAAAGAAGTCTGTCTTAGAGGCAAAATAAATTTCCTCTGGACTTTCACAGGCTGTCAGGTCCCAAATATCTCCCATTTCCCAATGACATTATTAATGCTGGTCTAGGAACTCTTCCATAGTTTGGGAGCCACAATTAAAATAACTGAGCTGCTTTTTTCATTTCCGTTTTTTCTGGCTGTGTTTGTCCATGTTCTTACACACTCAGATTCTCCTTATTTGTGGCAGCAAACCCTTTACTCTCCGTGGTGTTGAGCTCTCCAGCTCTTGAGGGATGTCATGGGACTGGAAGTAGAATTTATGTCAAACTCCCCTGCGAGGGAACGCGCTACTAAAAGCTGGCTTTGTCTCATTTGTATTTTTTTTTACTAGGCAGTGTTTGGGCTATAGACATGGATAATTCTGCATCTTGAATGCTTTGCACCAAATTGCCACATCAGCACTAAATACCTCCACTTAATTTTTCATTTGGACCCGATGAAACATTTTTTCCCATGGAAGGAAAAGTCTGGTCTTTGTGATCGTGGCACTGCCAGCCCAAGTTACAGTAAAGGTTAATCACAAACAAGAGACAAGTAAAGTAGACAAAGAGCATCATACACTTCACTTTTCAATGGATGTTTTCATAAATGTATGAATAATTTAAATTATCATTGCCGAGTATTTATTCGAGTGTTTCAGGGGAAAAAAATGCCTCCTCTTTTTTTTTTTTTTTTTTTCTTTTTCCCCTCCTTGATTCTTTTCATTTCTGTCTCATCTCTTTTATGTGCTGCATCGGCTGTTTTCTTGCCATCTGAATCAGTTTTTTGGAACAATGGGATGTATGAGGGCTGAGGGGGCAGTGGAAGAATACAGCCCTTGTTGTACACTCTGTGACTTGACATTGATTAATGAGGGTGCGGACATGGGCAGAATTTGATAGAGAGAGAAGGGGAAATTGGAGGACCTGAGGGCACCAGAAGGAGGAGGGCAAGGAGATGACAGAGAGGAGCAGAAGGATGGCAGTGAGTGCACAGCGAGTGGCGGAAGTCACCCCACCCTGGGCCAGAGATCTGGAATGGGGGAGAGACACTTCCACGGCAGGAGAGTGTCCCCTCATGGTGACAGGGACATTTCAGGAGCATCTCCCACCTCTCCAGGGTTATCCTGCACAGCAAGACCCACTGTGCCAACTTAACCCTTTCTCATTTTTCCCCAAAAATTAAATTTGGATCACCTTCCTCTCTTCTTCCTTTCATTCCTTGGTCTCCACTCTGTTGGTTTAACTCATGAACAACATGAAACACATAAAATGGAACACAAAGAGGTTACAACTTTCCTGCAGGAGCCTAAAACCCTGTGCTGAAACAACCCTGAGATCCAGACCTTGTGGATGCAGGGGAGGGATTGATTGGTAGCACTTTGGAGAGAGAAAAGTCTCCTAAATCCTGTTCTTTCCGTTGGATGGCTCTTATTTTCTCATGCGAACAAGTCAGAAGAAGTGATGCTGGTCAGAAAAGAGTTTGCACACTGATAAACCAGAGATGTTTCAGGAAAGTTGAAAGTTTGGTGTGGTTCTTAAGTGACTTTTTTTAAAGTGACTTTTTTGAAAGTGACTTGTTTTAAAATCCCACCTTGCCCCTTCAGAAGTAGAGGCCCAAAATTTGCTTCATCAGTTGGTGAAGTTGTATGAGGGCAATGTGTTCCTTGCTGGGTGGTTTGGGTTTAACAAAGCCACCAGGTTCTCTTTACTTGTATTAAACAAAAAAAAAAAAAAAAAAAAAAAACAACAACAACAAAAAAAGTTTGTTGTAAAGTAGAAAAACTCAGAAAGAAGAACAATAACAGGTGACTGCCATCCTTTAGGATCACACCAGGGTCTCTTTACTTGTATTAAACAAAAAAACAACAAAACCAAAAAAACAACAACAACAAAAAAAGTTTGTTGTAAAGCAGAAAAACTCAGAAAGAAGAACAATAATAAATGAATGCCATCCTTTAGGATCCAGTTCCTGAAGTAACCCAGAAAAAGATGGAGAGAAACTTTTTACAAGAACGTGTAGTGACAGGACAAGGGGGGATGACTTCAAACTGACAAAGAGTGAGATTGGATTAGAGATGAGGAAGAAAATCTTCCCTGGGAGGGTGGTGAGGCACTGGAACATTGAAGTGGTGGCTGGTCCCTATCCCTGGAAGGAGAGTGAGTTTGGATTAGAGATGAGGAAGAAACTTTTCCCTGGGAGGGTGGCGAGGCACTAGAACATTGAAGTGGTGGCTGGTCCCCATCCCTGGAAGTGTCCAAAGCCAGGTTGGATGGGGCTTGGGGCACCATGGGATAGTGGAAGCTGTCCCTGCCATGGCAGGGGTGGCTGGTCCCTATCCCTGGAAGTGTCCAAAGCCAGGTTGGATGGGGCTTGGAGCACCCTGGGATAGTGTAAGCTGTCCCTGCCACGGCATTGGTGGAATGAGATGAGTTTTAAGGTCCCTTCAAACCCTTCTGGGTCTTTCCCACCCTGCTCCAGGACTGACTGTGGGTCTTCCCTTGCTGCTGGTTTGCTGAGCTGGGAACTGCAGGGGTGAAGCTCTGGGCCACACAAGGTGAGCCATATTTCCCTTTCCAGCATGGGGGGGACAGTTTGTGCTGCTTCTGGTCCTGCAAGGTGCACCTGAATAGCCCTGAACTCTCAGGTCTGGCTGGCAGGACCTGCCCTCTGCAGAGACAGATCAAAGCTGCTGGCTCAGACAGATCCCCAAAGTACTCAAAAGCCACCTGAAAGCTTCACACTGCCCTGTGTGAGGTGTCAGGAGCAGGGGAACCACCAGAGCTGCTCTGGCAGGGAATTACAGCACGTTTGGGACCGCAGTAAAGACAGGACTTAGGGTACAGGTTGGAATTATTGCTATTAAAAACACCACTATAATCCTCCTGGTCAGAAATCTTTACAAACCCCACTTTTGATGAAACCTGGAAACTAAGCTGGGCTTTCAGAAATTTCAGCCAGAAGGAGAGAGAGAGAATCCACCGAAACCAGCCTGTTCTCAGACTCAAATTCAAATTGTTTTGCCTCTCTGCAGCGCCCCAGATAAATTCGATATCTGCCAGCCCATGGACTGTTCATGTGCTAATCCCACTCAGACCCTCATTCAGGGCTGGTCTCTTTTGCATAAAACATTAAATGTTGGTTTGAGGGGACAGTTGTCCCTACCCCCTGTGCGGGATCTCTCCCCACCAGCCTCTGGCCACTCCAACCCTGTCTCATTTTCCCAGAGTGAAAGATCCTGGCTCTGCTGTGTGTGAATATAAAAGGAACACAGAAAAGTCTCACTGATGAGCACAGAATCTGCTCCCTGTCTCCCCTCTGCCCTGAGCACCACCAGCTTTAATTCCTCACCCAAAGAGCACCACAAAAACCCTGCTCCTGGCTTAGGCTCACGCAATCTGTTTGGGATTTCTGGGTGCGGAGGCAAAAGCAACAGCCTGTCCCCCAACATCTGGCTGAGAATGAGATCTCAGAATTTTTCTCTGGGCAGACTCTTCCAGCCTTCCCCTTTCTCCCTCCTCTTTGCATCCAAGACAAGCAGCCCAGTGATCACCTGCAATGGCAGCCCCAGAGGGTGACCTGAGCCCTAGAGCTACTGCTGGAACAAATGAGAGAGCTTAACTAGAGCAAGACTGGCATAAAAAGGAAAGGGGAAAAAAGAGAGGAACAAAGATTCCGTCCAATTTGCTCTTTTGGGCATTGTAAAAACTGGCCTGTTTCCCAGTATATCACTCTGCCATTGAATAAGGTCAATTGCAGAGCAGTTCTTCAGTCATCCTGATGGGTTTTCATGAGAAAGTGAATGGAGTGCAAATTAGCCAAAGTCGTCACAAGCTTTTTTACTGTCACTCCAAGCCTGACAGTCCAAAGGAAAATGAGGATTAATAAATCTAACGAACTTTCTCCATTCTCCAAGCCAGGTTAGGAAACTATTTATTGTCTCTCTTTTTCTGTGTTTCATCCATTTCGCCTACTGTGGTGAAGCATTTGGAGAAGAAAGGAACAACAGCCGCACGCACACACACGCTCACACACACCCCCAGAGCTCAGCCCCTCCAGAGCCATGGCCACAGCACAAAATAAAGGCACTGCCAGCAAGAAAATCAAGTTTTTAAAATAACTCTGCCTCGTACGCACCGCGTAGAGTTTTAGATGAACTCTCGTCATTGCTCATTCCCGTTAATTAATATGGGCTCAGTGTGTTGAACATAAATATTTTATGGGAGAAAGAAGGGCTGCTAGAAAAGCTTTAAAATTACCTTTTTGGAGGGCAGAAAATGAGTTTCAAGTTAAAGGATTAGTTTCAAGTGAAAAGAACAGTTTTTTGACAATTATATCACAACGTAAAGTGGATTTCAGTGCAGCTTCAGTAATTATTTTTCAGTAGCTACTGAAAGGGCACAAATCTTTCCTAATTTATAAAAAAAAATAATTTGTATTTGAGTAGGTTTTAAAACTTGCTTAACTTAGAGAACTGCCTGAAGCATTCCCAGAGAACAGGAAATCACACAGAAGGGATGCAAAGGCCTCTAGGAACCATTTCAGTTTTTAGGATTGGAAGTTTAAGACTGTGTGTCTATTTCTGCAGATATTTATGGATTTAAATCAGGATAATGAAAATCTGTCCAAGTTCACAGCTGGACAACATGTTACCCATGTAACTCCTATGCACTGGGATTCCTACATGATTTTCCTTCAACATCTCCAAAGTCCTTAAAAACTTCCCTGAACAAGGCCTTGGGCTGCCTGAAAATAAATGTTTGAGCTGTCAGAATTCTTGTTTTCAGCCCCAATTTAAGCCATTTCCCATTTGCAGTAAAACAGGTGGAGAAAAGGAGACAAAGGGATCAATCCCTTGCTCCTGTCCTTGGAATAAGAGCCTGAGAGGAGACCAGCCCAAATTGCAGGTTTCTACTGTAATTTCAGCTAAAAGTGATCAACTCCCCCCTGATTTCTGAGGATTGGGAATACAGTAATGGTGGGAGTAAGCAAAATGTACAATATACAAAATTTGGCACCTGGATCCTCATTAAAACCCCCCTGATACTGTGAATTAGGACAAAGATGATGAGGGAACATTGAACTGCTCACACAAAACTAACCATGGCTTTTTAAAAGTAAAATGCTGAACTTCAACACTGGCTACAGCCAAAAATTATCCTGTTTCCCCTCCTTCTTCAATGAAAACTTATTTCAAATTGTGCTTCATGTTGGTGCTGACAATGAGTTATTCCTCTCCCAGCAAAATCTCCTAAAATTCCTTCATTAATAACCAGGAAAAAGTTCAATAGACAAAACACAAGGTTTTATTGTGGAAGCTACTCAGAAAAAAAAAAATCTTTAATTTTTTCCACCTTTTTTTGGCACAATAAAAATCATAACAAAAAATAATCATTAAATACCTGTTTGGTATTTAATCCTCGTGGCTGCAGTGAGTGACAAGCCAGGGGAAAGCCAACTCCAAGACCTTGTTTCAACACTTTGTTTTCAGCTTTTCTGTGGAGACACTCACCAGAATAAATTCCACCTGAGGAAGCTCATGCCCCTGTCTGAGTAACTGAAGAAAAATTGTTGAGCATTCAGAGCAATCTGGGCTTTGTTGAGATTTCCCTTCTCCTACTTTTACAGTCACTTGTCATTCTGTTTAATAAGAGAGAAAACTTTCCTGACCAGCTAAATTAGGCCATTCAAGACGTTAAGGAAAACACACATACCCTGAAGTAAAGGTAAAATTATGCTGCAATCATCAAATCAGCCTTCTCTTCTTTATCCCATCTGTATATTCTCCTTGGAAAAGCTGGAGCAGGGGCTCCACGAGCAGCACAGCCCTACCTGCCTGCCACTGCAATTGCTGGTATTTTAATCTCATCAAAGAATCTGAGTTTTTCTTCCTGCTGTTTTGACTTTGCTGTCTCTTAGCCCTGTCACATTCACTAGTTTTGAATAAGTGCAGAACTTGCATTTACAGAATTTGCAATCTGCGAGATTGTTTAAGTGATTTATCAAATACTTTGATTGAACACTTATTGCTGCTCCAGTTCTGAATCTCATTTAAATTGACTGGGCTTGACATAAGCCTTTGGAGTGAACACAGGAGTCCAGGCTCTGGAAGGTTCAGCACGAGGGGGAAGAAAGTCCCACCTCCAGCCCCAGCACTTCTGGAATTATACCCTGATAAAATCAGTGCTCTCTATTCCTTATTAAACATTTTATGTCTGAGAGAACCACAGTCAGATGGACTTTAACTTTTTGGTGATACAGCACAACAGCTCTGAAAGTTCATTCAGAAAACACAGAGCACCCCCAGGGCTCTAAACCAGAAAATTTGGATTTTCTCTCAAAAAATGGTGATGAAGGGCACAGACCTTTGGCAGGCTCTGCTCAGCCACAACCACATCTCTTAAGTCCAAGTTAAAATCACTTTGCACTCACAGACAACCCTCAGACCAAAGAAAGGCTGTAAGCTCTGAAATACCTAAAAATTTGAAAAAATTGTGATTTTTTTTGTCATCAGGTGGGTGATGCACCTCTGAGGGATGCTAAGCAAATCTGGGGCAAATGGATTTGAAGGTGTACAGAGACAACACCCAAAGGGAAGAAACAAAACTCTTCCAAATTAGAAGTCAGTGTAACTCAGACACCACTGGAAGGCATGGAGCACCACTTCTGCTCCATGGAGGCGTTTCAATTTAACTATTTGTGTATCAAATTCATGCAATTCCCTCTTTTTTCCTAGATTTGTGTAGAACAAACACAGTCTCCAAGACCATGTGCTGCCTGCCACATCCCTTCCCATGGGAGAACCTCTTAGAAACAAAATTCAGGCACGATTAAAAGCACAGGAGTGCTGTGATAAATCACAAATTACACAGAGAGGAGGGGCAGGGTGGATTCCAAGCACCTGGGAGGTGATCAGGTACAGTGTTCACTGTGGGTAGCAAGCAGAGGTAGAAGGAATGAAGAGGATTTGTTTCAGCCCATCAGGGATTAAATGAAATTCTCCTGCAGCACAACGGTCCCGAGGCTTTCTTGCTAAATCTGTTGTCTTTCAGGCTCATGGCATTTTCAATGCTTCCTCCAAACTCATGTGGGATAATGCACTCCCAAAAAGTAGGCTCTAGGTATGCACATTCTTAAAATCAACCACTCAACACGCATCCAAATAAAAGTGAGCTTTCCTCCCCATTTTCCCCAAGAAAGGAAGCTCAGAGCCCTTTTATGCATTGTGAATGGCCCACCTAATTTAGACTGAATTATACCCTAACCTTCATTTCCCCTTTACTTCTTTGCTCCATTCAGCAGTTTCTGACTTCAGCTAATTCACTAACAATCCCAGCTGGTCCTTCCCAGCTCCCAGTTCTTTAGCACATTGTCCAAGGAAACTATGTGCTCCCATCTACACTGGTATTCCACTCTCCAATTAACCTACTGCTGAGAGGCTTTACCCCTTTCCACCATCCATTCCTCTGCACAGATTTTTTTTTTAACCTTTTACTTCTTGAATTAAAGTGCAAGAGATCCCTTCCAGGTGAGAAGGTGTTAAATTTATTTGCTGAAGGTTACTCAGGAAGACACGACCCAGGATGGGGATGAGAGCCCTGAAAGGAAACCCTGCTTGATCTCCAGCTCTTTTCAAAGCTGAGTGTTAAGGAACAGAGGTTTAAGGTAGAAGTAAACAAATAACAAAAGAATTTGCACACTTGCTCTGTGGCAGGCGTGTGCTTGTTCTGAGCACTGAACCCTGGCAGAGGAGCCAGCTCAGCCAGAGGTGTGCCTGGGGTTTGATCCACACACAGATGGCACTGCTGGAGACAGGGGCATGGATTTGTGTTCTCCTTTAAAATAATCACTTGCATTTTTATCTCACAGCTCTAACTCTGGTGGCAGCAGAGGGAAGGCCTGTGGGCCTGTGGGCCTCACTCTGAGATTTTTGCCATGTCTGCAAGAGAGAAACCTTGACCCACATTTCAGATCTATTCCACTGATTACTACATTTACAAATATATATTTTTATATATTTCTATTTTTAAGTTTTACCTGATCAGGAACAGAGGCTAGCCCAATCATTTGTGTGCCCGATCACATTTGCACCAATAGAACAAACCGGACAGAAATTGTTCTGCCATTTTGGGATAAAGCCAAGGCTTCAACATCTTGGAGTCCCCTACCCAACAGCATTTTACACCCAGAATTCCCACAGCAAATCTTAATAAATCTGGATTCAGACTGGAACCTTGTCTCTCTAACAGTGAGGGCCTGCACATCACCCCTGCTGATGAAAAGTGTCCCCCTCTTCACCTAAACCCTTATGGTTATCCCAAAAACTACTTCCTTATGTAGATTAAGACCACATTTTAGAAGATCTGAACTTCCATGTTTGCTTCCTGAAATCCATTTAACATTTCCCTCTCTCCCACCATGCCAAGTCTCTTCTTCCTTGGTAAATGGCCTGGACCTCATCATTGACAAGATCCCAGATAAAACAAAGACAGGGAAAAATGTAATTACTGGCTATTAAACACCAACCTCCCCCAGTTCCTCCTTTTCTTGTACATTTGCTTAGAAGCAAGTGAGCAGAACAACAGCCCCGTGCTCAGAAAGTGGGACTGGGAATCAGGCAGTGAGAAAGTCAATATGGAGCAGTGTGTCCATTTGTTTTGATTTATCTCACTAACTTCAATTGACAGTTAATTCATCAGAGGAGGAAAATGCCAGTCTAGTGAAAACACAACTCGTGAAGGAGAGAGAACCAAGTGGAAAACACAGAGTGTGGATAATACAGGTAATAAATTAAAGGATACAGTATCAGTATTTTATCATTCCCATTCTGGATTTGCTATATCCCAACTCTTGCCAATTACAATTTATAGTGAGCAGTAAATTTACACTGATTTATTTCACACACCCTTTACAAAATGAGGTGACTTTGGAAAACAGGAAAAGACAGGGAAAGGAGTTACTTTGGCTCAAATTCCTAAATCTGAAATTTCCAGCAGCAACAACAAACCCTTGTAACAAACCACAGGCGAGATGAGAATTTACACTGAGAACATTGGCCTGGATCTAAGGCCAGTGACACCAGTGACACCAGTACAGGGGGTGGGAATGCACTGGGAGCCTCACATACCCCTGTGGGCTGATCCATGGGATGCCTCACAGGGCTGGGTATCCCCCTCACCCAGGGAAATGCTCCAGGTATTCCCTGGTTAAACCCCCTGACCCCACAGCTCCTCTCTTGGAGTATTTTCTTATCACCCAGCAACATTTCATTTCTCCCTGCTCAGGGGATTTTTGCCTTCAATGCCCTTCTTTCCCTAAGGATGGTTTTCAGGTTGGTCTTTGCCTGACCTTAGGACAACATCAGTGACAATAAAAGCTGGAGATGGGATTTGGGGAGGCTGTGAGAGCCTGGCCCATCAGGTAAGAGACATCAGACAGAAAATTCCTGCTGGGATCAATGTATGAATTTATTTTCCTCATACCATCCCCATCCTTTCTGAACCTCCTGATCTCCTGTGTTCTGGAATTCACCTTTCCCTACAAAAAGCAGAACTTGCTTGCATTCAATTTAAACACTTTTCCCAGTAGTTTCATCAAATGCTCCTGTACAAGGATCCTGTTTGTTCTTAGACAACAATCCCAGTCTGAAGTTCAGCCTTGTGCAGACACAACTTGGCTTATTCTTCCCTGAATATTCTAAATTAAATTCTAAAAAGTCTAAAATTAACCTCATGTGTATTTGAATGAAAGTTAACCTATGATCTTCTTGGCCCATTCACTGAGTTTTGCAGGGCTACTGAACATTTTGGGCACCATCTCTGATGCTGAACTTCCATCAGGAGTGCTGCTCCTCCACTCAGCAGCAAACCCCAATTTCTGCTCCAAAGAACACAGACAGCTCAACAAGGAGCTGAACTTCTTCTTTTTTTTTTTTTTTTTTCATTAAACCACCTTCTATGCTTGTTAAACCCCAAGCACAGCTGCAGGGAACTAGAAGAAATTAAGCCTCTTTATGTCCATTTCCCAGGAAACTGGACAAGAGCCAGAAATAATCTGTCCTGCTTGAAGCATCTGCATTTTGCCTCCACAACTCTCCAGAAAGGCACCATCTCCATCTCCCTGACATGCTGCTGAAATTAGTTTTGGAGATGATAAAACCACTCAGGAATAGCAAAAGATCCTTCACTTCTGAATGTGGGAGTGTCCCTAAATCAAGGTTTGGGACAATGGTTCAGAATGGCTGCTCTCACTTTTGGTTTCAGCATGAAAACTTGGCGCAAGTTACCAATATTTTGGTTGGTTGGATTGTGAAGCTAAAAAAGGGATTAAACACAACCACCAAAAAAAGATTGTGTCAAATCTGAAAATCCTACACCTTCCATATTATTGGCTAAAGGCTGCAAAGGCACCAAATTGGGGTAGGACACAGGAGAGAGAAAGGAACCACAGCCTGAATTTTCACCCAAATGCCTAAATTAAATCACAAGTCTTGCAAAGGTTTAGAGCAATCTGGATATTTCTCTTTTGTTCACAAGGCACTGAAGTGGGGGGAGTTATTGCTCAGAAAGGAAAATATCAATTATTGCAGTAGGATTTATTGGTATGTATGGTCCCATAGGCCAAAATGCCAGTGAACTCCTTAAAATACCTAAAAATTAGATATACTGTTTTATTATACAGATACACAGTTTTCTACTATATAGGTATAACTCTTTAAAATGCCTAAAAATCAGATATACTGTTTTATTATACAGGTGCATGATTTAATATTGTACAGGTGTAACTCCTCAAAATACCTAAAAAAATAGATATACTGTTTTATTATATAGGTACATGATTTTAGAATGTACAGGTATAACTCCTTAAAATACCTAAACATTAGGTATACTGTTTTATTATATAGGTACATGATTTCATACTATATAGATATAACTCTTTAAAGTACCTAAAATTAAAAATACTGTTTTATTAGACAGGTACACAATTTTGTACTATATAACTCCTTAAAACACCTAAAAATCAGATATACTGTTTTATTAAATAGGTACATGATTTTATACTGTACAGGTATAATTCCTTAAAATACCTTAAAACTTTAAAATCATCCCAAAATGTTGATCTTTTATCTGCACCCATTTCTAAACACCCTGTTGTTGATGTTCAGCATCACCTGAGTGCAACACCCATTTCTCAAGCTGGTCCCACAGCACATTTTCACTTACTGCTGCCACACCCCCACCTGCAGCAACTTCCTTGCTTTCCAGCAAAATCTTTGGAAACATTTGGAATGTTTGGAAATGTTCCAGAATGTTCTGAAACACCAAAAATCCAAATAAAATGCTGGAGGTGCAAGCTCTGCTTGTTTTAGATGGGGATGTTTCTGCTCCCTGGCTGGGCCCTGCAGTTCCACCAGGACACAAGGCACCACCACAGCCCCAGCAACAACCAAAATCCCTGGGGTTGCACCAAATTCTCCCCCTGTGAAAAGTTTTATTTACTCCAAGGAATGAAACACAATGAGCCAAGTTTGATGGATAAGGATTTCCCCCACTCAGCTGAGCAGGCTGTGATTTAACAGAAAAGTTTCCATGTTGTTAAATAACCTTCTTCTTTGTTACGTAAAAGATGAAGGAAGCTAAGAGGTGTAAGCAGGAAAGCAGAATCAGATGTTTTATGGTGTTTAGGGCTGGAATTATCCAGTCCCACTAAAGCTGCTGGGAAATTCACCCCAACTACAGCTGTCAGCTCTCTCCTCCTTCAAAAGACAAATATTTATTCCCCTCCTCGCAGCAATTCCTTTAGACTGTGGCTGTTGTCAGCTACGGGAGAATCATGGCTTTGCTGTTGGGATCTTTGACATTTGTCAAGTTCACTTCAAAAAATTTCCCCTCTTGCGGCGTTAAAATCACACTCACAAGAAAAGTTTTGCTGCTCTGCTGCACCAAAACGCTTTGGATGTAGCCCAGTTTTTAAAACTTGCTCTGAATCAATAAATTGGACTTAAATTTTCTTTATTAACAGTACTGAAGGAGCTGAGCCTATCCCCCTTCCCTGCCCTGCTTGAGGACAGACACAGAGCCCTTGCAAAGGACTGGGGACACTGCTCAGTCCTGCTACCCTCTGCCTCGAGACAGGAGGTTTATCCAGCTCCTCACATCACTCTTCTTTTCCAAACATTTGGCTGTGGTGGCTGCCCCCCTCCTCTTCCCTTCCCCTTGCTCCAAGTTTAAGGCAGTTCAGCACTTACGGTCATTTACAGCTTACATCCCAGCAAATCCAGAAGGTGTCTGATGAAAAAGAGGGACTAGCCAAGCATCTTAATCCCCCTGTTCATTCATGCTCTCTGTAATGTTCTTTCAGGCCTCTGCTGAGAGACTAGGCTGAAATGAAGGCTGATAAATTAGTCTGGAGGGAAACAAGGCAGATTCTGCTTGTAAAAGGTCATTCCAACTTTGTTCTGGGTGAGGGTTTATCTTGACTGCAGCTGCGACAGACAATGGCCGGGGCCTAAACGGCAGAAATCCAACTCTGCTCACGAAATTACTGTGCTGATAAGGGAGAATGGGCTTCAGGGAGATCTAAATGGGAAAAGGGAGGTGGGGGACAAGGGTGAGCTGTAGGTATTTTTGAACAGGATGGAGCAGGGATGGCACAATGAGATGTACGATTAAAGCAGGGTGCTGTCCCAGAGGGAAGGAGCACACGGCTGCCCGAGCAGAGCCAAAGGGAGGAAAAAGCTCCTGTGTGTGCTGAGGGAAAGGTCTCAGTGCTACACAGGTGTGGAGGGGCTAAACCTGGAGCAGACAGGTTATAGAACACACCAGGCACAGAGGTGGCTCTGGAAGGTCAGGGCTGCACCCCTCAGGGTTCAGGCGTCGCTTCCAGGACACGCAGGGATTCATTTCCCCAGCAACACATGCCCAAGAGCAGCCAAAACAAACCCCAGCAAGGAGAGAGCAGGAGAAGGACACTGAGTGAGAACACTCCTCAGGGGAAAACTCTATTTTCTTTAATAACTTTTTGTGCCTTTCTGGGCAAAGAGAGTAAATGGTGGGTTGTGAGGAGCCACCCTCCAGTCTGTGCTTATGGAGTGAGTCCCCTGAGAGATGTCTCCTCCATGGACACATCCCACTGGAACCTGCACATCCCCAGCACTGCAGACACCCCAGAGGGTCACAGCCCACTGTCACCTCTCTGGAACCTGATTCCAGCTCCACTCAGGCCTGGAGCTGAGACGCCCCTGCCTCCAGCAGGGATCCAGCTCAGGATGGACATGGAGAGAGCCCAGAGGAGGCTCCTGGATGGTCAGAGGGATGGAGCAGCAGATTTGGGATTGTCCAGCCTGGAGAACAGAAGGTGACCTAATTGTGGCCTTCCAGCACCCTGGAGGGAGCCAACAGAAAAAATGGAGAAAAACCATTTACAAGGACCTGGAGTGCCAGGCCAAGGGGGAATGTTCAAACTGACAGAGGAGGATTAGATTAGAGATTAGGGAAGAAAATTCCTCCCTGTGAGGGGGGTGGGGCCCTGGCACAGGTGCCCAGAAAAGCTGTGGCTGCCCCTGGATCCCTGAAAGTGCCCAAGGCCAGGTTGGACAGGGCTGGGAGCAACCTGGGACAGTGGAAGGTGTCCCTGCCCATGGAATGAGGGGTGTTTTAATGTCCCTTCCAACCCTTCCCAGGACTCCATGATTTTGTTGTCTGTTTGCTTTGAGGACAGAGGGGACCAGGCAATCAGGAGAGCTGCACCACCCAGCCAAGGTGGGGATTTTACAGGGATGCCTCACAAAGTGGCTGGGCCTCAGTGACAACTTGAGAAAGAGAGCCCACAACTGGCAGTAACTCTTCCAAAGACACCTCCATGCTTTGGAAATGCCAATTCCCCACCTTGCCTGACCCCAGACCCTCCTCCTGCAGCTGTGATTCTTCCATTCAGGCTTCTAAAAATTACTGAAACTCAGCTTCACACCTTCCCTGGACAAGCAGGCCTTGTTTTGCAGAGCTGAGCTCTCTCAGTACCAGGGCGGCCCTGTTTTGCACAGGTCCCAGCAGTTTTCTGGGATGGAACACATGGAAAGAGGAATAATGAACACACAAAAAGAGGAAAAATGAACACACAGAAAGAGGGAAAATGAACACAGAAAAAAAGGAATAATGAACACAGAGAAAGAGGAGTAATGAACACAGAAGAAGAGGAATAATGAACACAAAAAAAGAGGAAAAAAATTAACACAGAAGAAGAGGAATGATGAATACAGAAAAAGAGGGAAAATGAACACAGAAAAAGAGGAATAATGAACAGACATAAAGAGGAAATAATTAAGAATAATTAAGAGCTGTTAGCAAGTGAAGAATCAAGTCCGCCCATGTCCCTCTCCTAGAAAAAGCCACAGACCCAACTCTTCATTTCCATGAGTCCCATGGAAATTGGATCCATCCCTAAATACAGCAAAATTCCCTGGCATTTCCAGAGCCAAACAAGTGCCAAAATGTGTCAAGTCCTAAATCCCAACCAAAGTTATCCTTGCTACATTTACCAGCTCTCCAGACCTGTGGTGCTGCTCTGTATTTGCCACGGGAAGAGGAGGATGGTGCCAAATTATGCAGAAAATGTGATTTTCCCATTCTTTAAAAATAATTAACACAACATTTTACTTGGGAAAATTTGCTGTTGGTACTTCTTGCATTGCACAGATTGAGGTGAAGGGGTGAAATTTAGGACTTTCAGACTTTAGGGCTGACCAGGAGCTCAGGTGGGGTTTACTGAAGGGTTTGATGACCCTGAGCACATCCCTGGAGCCCTCAGTGCCCAATCCCATACAAAAACCTCTGAGCAGTGAGCAGCATGAGGCTGATTCCCAAAAAACGTCCGAGTGCCTGGCACCAGCAGCCTGCAAACCCCAAAATGAGTTATTTTGCATTGCTCCCACCTTACCAAACTGCCTCTGAGAGAGTCCCCAGGGTGCTCCTCCTTCAGAGCCCATGTATATTTATGGTTTCCCTTATTGATCATCTCCTTTACAGAATCCCACAGTGTTCCAGGCTCCAGCAGCCAGGCTTTGCTGGCAGAGGACAAAACCCAGGTTGGGTTTCTCTGTAGGTTAAAATTCTAGAGGAAGAATCAGTGCCCTGACTTCTGCAGGGCTTTTGACAATGAAAGAAAAAAAGCTATTTTTCAAAGCACTGTGGTCACCACTGAGCCGTTCATGGGATTTTTCTTTTTCTTTCTCCTTTTTGAACGTGTGGCTGATAAAATATTGCTTCAGGAGCTGGTATTCAGGGATGGCTCTCAAAGACGAAAGGAAAATATTTATTTCCTTTTTCTGCTTGTGAATCAGAATGTTCTATTTAAAGCAAGTGCCCTCTGCCGGATTGCTCATGAGTTATTACCCCTTATGGAAATAAAGGAGAAATATCAGGAGGTATTCTTAGTCATTCCCTTCCCCTGTCTCTTCTTTCTTTCCCTTAATTCCTTATATACCCATGTTTTAGCCAATGCCTAAGATAGAGCAACTTATCTTGGCATTCTTGGGCCTAAAAAAGGCTTTACTCTCTTAACCCTGGCACTGAAGCATTTGGGGAAATGTCAAAAAACAGGACAAATTTCAGTCATTTCACTTGGATGCCACAAGGTGCATTCTTCATTTTTATCCAGAAATTATTAAATTAAACCCCCCAAAAGGTGGAGCTGTAGAAAATGGGGTTTGTCCTGTGATTCCATCAGCTTCTTCCTCTCAATCCCAAGCCAGTCCTTGTTCCTCCTGGCATGGTTTTAATTCCAATCATAGGAAACAGCCCAACAATTGCCAGCACCTGGATCTGACCCTTCCTCTTCCTCATGGTGTCCCCTGACACCAGAACAAAGCCCAGATCCTGCAGGAAAAATAAAAATGTTGATGTTCTCCCAGAGCTTCTCCTTGGGAAGGGGATGGAACTGAGCATGCACAAAGCTGAGCAACCTCCTCAGCTCAAAATTCTCATTTAAAAATTTAAATATTTAAAATCATTAAAATTAATAGAATCAAAATTAAATCTTTAAAATAGTTAGAGGTCATGGACTTATTTTTCTTCCTTGAGATTAATTTTTTTTTTTCACTCAAGCTCTGAGTTTTGGTCCAAAGCAAAAGTTTCTCTGCAGTTTTATATTCACATGTATAAAAATTCTAATTCTTAGCAGCTATTGAGGGCAGTTCCAGGATGCTCTGGCATTCTGTTTTCTTCATGAACCCACAGAATTCCAATTTCCCAGGCCTGCCAGGCTGGAATCATAAGAAAATTAAAGATTCTGTGGGTTCATAAAGATTCTGTGGGTTCATGAAGAGACCATCCCCAGTCAGAATTTTATATACTTGCATATAAAACTGCAGAGAAACTTGATTTGGACCGAAACTCAGAACTTAAGTGAAAAAAAAGTTAATCTCAAGGAAGAAAAATAAGTCCTTGACCTCTAAATATTGTAAAGATTTAATTTTTATTTTATTAGTCTTAATTATTTTAAATATTAAAAATTTTAAATGAGATTTTTGGGCTAGAGGAGGTTGCTTAGCTTCCATGCTCAGTTCCATCCCGTTCCCAAGGAGCAGCTCTGGGAGAGCATCAACATTGCATGGGAGATGTTGAATTGCACAGAATTCCTCAGCAATTTTCCTGCAAGAGCAGGATGAGGGTTGGAAAAGAGCAATTCCAGAGGGAATTCCCCGAGGGAGAGAAGCTTCTGCAGTAACATCATTCCCCAGGCCAAGGGAAAGGCAGAGGAGGGGAAAATGAATGAATCAGGGCAGGAAAAGGAGCAGGAAATGTCATCACATCCTCCCAGGTGAGAGCCCAGGAGACACGAGGAGCTTTGGGCATTTTTTTGCTCATTTAGAGGACTTACTCTCCTTTCAGCATCTCTGGCTAAGGCACGATGGGCAAGAACTCGTTGCTTCAGCTGGATTTTAAAGGGAAATGAAAGAATCTGTGTGATCTGGGCTGGGAAACATGACAAAAACCATCACAGTTCATGCCATGCTTAAAAGCTTATTTTTAATATCTTAAAGATAATTTTAAAATATATTTTAATTTTGATTATATTTTAAATATTTAATTTTTTAATATTTATTGTATTCAAGGAAATGCAGTATAATTCTCCTCCCAGCATTTAAGGCCACTCACATAAAGTAAATTTCCCTTGGCACTTGGAAGTATTTCTAAAAAGCAGAGAAAATACAGAAGACCCCCTGCTAAAAATTTAAATTTTGGGAGGAATTGGGAGGTTGGACTGCTGTGAGTCAGTGACACTTTCAAGTGTGTTCAAAACCCAGCATTTTTGCCTGGCCCAGACGTGGAGCCAGAACTCTGCTGCATCCTCAGCTGCTGGCTCCCTATTTTTTATTTGTCTTCCATGGGACAGGCTCTACCTCATCCCCCCCAGGTAGGAAATGAAAGCATTTATTTATTTATTTTTCCTGTGTAAAGGAGCAGCCTGGCTCTGACACTTCAGTGAGAGAAGCCTTTGTGCTTCAGCAAATAACCTCTCTTAAAATATAAATTAAAATATAAATTAAAACAAACTGCATTTATCGGTGGTGTTTACCCTGTGAAGCAAACTGAGCTAAAATCATGACTCCTACAATCCAGGTGCTAAATCTCCCCCCAGGATGAGATCCCCATTCTTCTCTCAATTAGGAAAATTAACAGCGCCGTGATAAATACCATTATTTACCGAAAGCTGATGGAAATCATTATGTAATTATTTTATTTTCATTTTCCTCGGCTCCCAGAGGCCATAAAGCACAAAAATGCCATGATTTATTCAGGGTGCTGGCAGCGCTGTGCTCGGTGTCAGCGGGCAGGAGGGCAATGGGAGCAGGAGAAATGCAATCAGGTCACACTCAATAATCACAGGGCTTTTAGGTGGGGTGGTGTCTTTCAAGGCACACACACAAAAAAAAAAAAAAGAAAAAAAAAAAGAAAAAGGTGAAATGACACCATCAGCACAGCAGTGTCAGGGAATGAGGGAAAGCACCCAACAGGTCCTGCACTGAATCATCCCTGGGAGGGGCTGGGGGCCAGGGTTGACATATCTTATTTATTTTTATGAGAGTGAATCACTCGCTGCCATCCCGTGTCCAAAAAAGCCCTTGAATGATAGGTGTGGTTTAATTCAAAGAATATATTTTTTAAAAACATATCCCACAAAGCAAAGCAGGAGGCCAGATATGAGGCTGTGCTGCAGATAAGGCAGGAGATGTGTTCAAACCATCAGCACCCAGCCCTTCTCTCTGCCTGAAAGGAAAAACGCCAATAATAAAGATAATTACGCAGCTTTTTTCAAGGTATGGCAGATAAAACACAGCATTCTGCATTCTCATGGATGTTTGGGCTGTTAATGAGTGACGCTGGAAGTTTCAGCAAGTAACACCAAGTTACACCTGTGAGGAGTTCAGATGGAAACAAACACAAACTGAATTTCCTGAGGACTCTGAGGTACAATTCACTGCCCATTTTCATTTTCACCAATCTTTCCTTACTGGATTTTAAAAAGAGAAAGCTCTTTCTGCAGTGGTAATCCTTGGGCAGAAGAGAAAGATCCATTCTCATATCAAAGCCCTCAACAGCACATTCTCCAAGCCCCAAAATGGAATTTGATTTTTCTTTTTTTTAACGCAGAAATCAGAAGGAACAGATATTAATTATGAAGCACGTCCTGTATGACAACAAAATGAGCTTTTTCTAGCAAAACTGAGATGGTGCTGAGGAATGACCACTTTGCAGCCAATTCCACTTCCAGTGAACTCCCAGTTTAGTCAAAGCCTGACACTAAATTTCCTCTGATGAAAGGCAAAAACTTCTAGTGCCAAAGGCAGAAGCACTGTTCAAATTAAGGAATTGATGACTCCTAAAAACAAACAAACAAACACAAAGGCCAGGTTTTCAGAGTTTTGGGAGCGAGGTGTGCACAAAAGTGGGATTATCAAGACTATAAACTACAGGAAATGAATTGAGAAATATGAATAGAGAAGAGGTTGGGTGTGAAGAACAGGTATCATTCCTGAAATAAATGTCTAATATGAGAGGCAATTCAAATGGAATATATTCTAATTTGCCATAGCAAGGAGTTGTGTGGAAGTCTCACACCAACATTCAACCCACAAGTCACTGCATGACAAAACTCCATATTCCAGAGAAATATTGACCAAAAAACCAAGGTTAAACTACAGAAGGAATGTTCCTTGTGATCCTACAAATCTCAGATTTGTTGAGTTTATCACCACTGAAAGAAACAGCACATGGAAGCAAAAGCCAACAAGTTACTGGGTGACAAAAAACTCCTCCCCTTTCCCTTTTTTCCAGTCAGTGCCCATTTCTTGCCTGCTCAATTTTAGGAGCAGAGGATGCAAACACATCCCAAGTTCCCATTTCCCAATTTGCCATCAGGTAAAACTGCCTAGAACATCTCAGGACTTTTCCCAATTTGCCATCAGGCAGAGCTGCCTAGAACATCCCAAATTCCAAATTCCCAATCTGCCATCAGGTAGAGCTGCCTGGAACATTCCAAATTCACATTTCCTAATTTGCCATCAGCTAGAGCTGCCTGGAACATCCCAAATTCCCATTTCCCAATATGCCATCAGGCAGAGCTGCCTGGAACATCTCAGGGCTTTCCCAACCTTCTACCCCAAGGGAAGAGCTCAGACACCAACACCCAGCAGACAGAGCTTGTTCCATGAATTCCTGTCCAGCACATGAAGGGATTCATGGATCTTGCTCCCAAATGAAATTCTGAGGGCACTTTCTAGAAACAGAGCCCTGAAATGTCCTTAAACGCTCTGGGGAATGGGAAAATTCCAGAGGTGTCTGTGAGGACAAGCAGAGAGTGTTGGGGTGGGTCTGGGGACACCTGAGGGAGGACAAAGCCCTTCCTTTGAGGTGTGAAATGTCCCTGCCACATCAGGGACAAAGGAACGCCACAGGAGAAGGGCCCAGAAAAGGAAAGTTTGCTCAATTACACTACAAAAATAAACAGTATCACAAAGTCAACGGGAATTGATAAACGCAGCTCCTATCAGAGCGGTGGGGATGTGAGGAACCTTTCTGAAACCCTTCCTTTGAGGTGTGAAATGCCCCTGCCACGTCAGGGGACAAAGGAACACCACTGGAACAGGAGAAGTGCCCAGAGAGGGAAAGTTTGTTCAATTACACTACAAAAATAAACAGTATCACAAAGTCAACGGGAATTGATAAACGCAGCTCCTATCAGAGCGGTGGGGATGTGAGGAACCTTTCTGAAAATCGTTGAGTGTAAATAGCAACTTTTATCAGAATTATGAAATGCAAGGACAACGTTTTGCCAAGGTCAGAGAAAAAAAAGGTTTGCACCACTCAATTTCTGCCAGCCCATGAGGATTGCACTTTGTTCCTAAAAATCAGCATTTAAACAAAATAACGAACAAAAATATACATTGAAACAACAAATGCCACCTATCAATAATTGGGTCCAAAAAAGAGGATTAATCTTTCACATGGCAGCCTACAAATAATTAATCTGGCATATTCCTGGAGGAAAATTATCCTTATTTTCAGAGGCACCTGGAAGTGATCAATACCTTCCTTAGGAATCTCGAGCTTCTCACACCTACAGCCTCCCTGAACCAGACCATGTATTGCCAGTGAAATAAAAGGGATTTTCCCCCCCAACACACTCACTTTTTGAAGCTCATATGCTACTACCAATCAAATATTCTGCAATTATATTCACAACAGAAGCCAACACCAGGAATGTCCTTGGAGGGGAGAGAGGGGATCAAAACTCAGCTGAATTATCCTCTTTTCCCTGCACTAGGATGGAAGGAAAAGGAAACTCTCCACTCAGTCATTCAACCAAACTCTGATTTTAGCTCTTCAGACACTTCCTACTGCACAGCAACAAAACACAATTGAGTTTTCTTGTTAAAACAGGAGCTTTTTGCTGTTTCCTGTGCTTCAGACACATTGAAAAAGTAAACAAAACAAAAACATTTGGACCTGCTTCTCTGGGCCTCACTGGGTCTCACTGCTCACTGATTTTTGACTTCACAATAAGGATTTTTGGGATAGGCTTCACCTATCCTACAGGTGAAGCCCCCACTGCCCCAGACACAGCCTCTTCCTCAGGACAAGAGCCAGCAGCTCCCATGGAAGCAGGGATGGGCACTGGGGGAGAGAGAAGGAATTATCTATTGATAATGGCCACTGGGATAGGACTGTGAGCACACAGCAGAAATCCCAGGACACACTTCACTGTTAATGAATATTCCAGGATAATTATGGATCTAGATATTATCTAATCAAGACTATAAGAGCAGAAGAGGCCAAGATGATTTCTGAGACAAGTCCAGAAAAGCAGGGAGAAGGATAAGATGGGAGACGTGGGACAGAGCTTTTTTCCTGCTGAAGGCCGGGTTTTGTTCAGCTCTTGGGGAAAAACAGGAGAGCAAATAAAATCAGAGAAAATTAAAACTGTTAATGCTTCAGCCTGGCCTTTCTGACCTCTGTTTCTAAGAAAACAGGGTTCTGTCACTGCACTGGTGCCTTCTCCTGGGAAAACCTTACAGTTCCAGCCCTCAGCTGCTTCCCACCCTGTAAATCCTCCAGGATTTTGTGAACCAGTTCACTCCAGTAGTGGCTGATGGAGAAAATGGGCAAGTGACTGCTTCATCCAGGGAAAAATGAGGGAAAATTCAGCTCCCACTTTTTGGGATAGGCTTCACCTATCCTACAGGTGAAGCCCCCACTGCCCCAGACAGAGCCTCTTCCTCAGGACAAGAGCCAGCAGCTCCCATGGCAGCAGGGATGGGCACTGGGGGAGAGAGAAGGAATTATCTATTGGATAATGGCCACTGGGATAGGACTGTGAGCACACAGCAGAAATCCCAGGACACACTTCACTGTTAATGAATATTCCAGGATAATTATGGATCTAGATATTATCTAATCAAGACTATAAGAGCAGAAGAGGCCAAGATGATTTCTGAGACAAGTCCAGAAAAGCAGGGAGAAGGATAAGATGGGAGACGTGGGACAGAGCTTTTTTCCTGCTGAAGGCCGGGTTTTGTTCAGCTCTTGGGGAAAAATGACTTTCACATTTCTCCATCTTTGCTGCAGCACAAGAACTTGAGAACACGGGGTCTGTTAATGGGTACATGCTATTTTTCCCTGCCCAGTTATTAATGCCTGCACTGCTGACACGGGCTGGGAGTCAAAGGTAACACCCCCAACCACCAAACATGATGCGATTAATCCCATTCCCTCCACGCGACAACTCCCGAACACAATTTGGAAATGACAAGCACTTGATGAAGTGACCCGACATCATTCAAAAACAGACTTCCAAAACGGTGCTCGAGCAGTTTTTGTGGCCCAAGAAGTGAACTTAAAAGGGATTTCTGCTGATTTTTAAATCCTTCAGGTAACGGGGGTGGGGTGTTACTCAGGGAAACACGGCATCAGCAAAGTCACCACCTCTGTCCCCAGGCCACCAGGCCTCAGTCCAGCTCCAGGAACACTTGGCAGAGAAGACAAAGGAATGTGGTGCCCACATTCCACACGCTTACCTCCCATCCAAAGTTTGTTTCCTTTAATGTGCTCCTCTGTACTGCCATATAGGGTCCAAATCTTTCCCCAACTTCAATCTTCTTTTTGGCCCAAATCCCTAGCCCTGCCCCTGGGATCGAAGATTCTCTGAGTTCAAAATCTGGTGGGATTGGAATGTCATCAGGAATGTAGACGGGAGCTTCATAGGGTGAGCCCTCCTTGGGAGTGAAGTCCTCACTGGTGGGGAAGGGTGACGGAGGTCCCACAGGGATGGGGGACATTATACTGTCCTCAGTTTCCTCCTCTGCGCTTTCTCCAGCAAGGAGATCGGGGTCGGTCTCGTACATATTATTTACAATCTCGCTGTCACCTAAAAGGGGAAACAGCAGAACAAAACACACTGAGATACTCACTTGAACATTGGTTAGTCTCTCCCTGGGACAAAGTTTGGCTAAGCCGAGCTGGCACGTTTCTAAAGGATAAAAACCTCCCTCGAGGAGCTCAGGTGGAGCTGAGGTAAGGGCACTGATCACCATGGGGTGCTGCAGAAGGGTCAGGGGAGGCTCTTTGCAGCCTGTGGGTTCTGTGGGATCAGGGGTCCTCTGCTGTTTGCGCTTCAGTTTTGGAAAGAAGGGGGAAAAAACACAGAAGGGGTGGTTGAGGTTGTTTTTAGCCACTTCTTGCTTTAACTGGCCCAGTGTATTTTGTAAAAGGGGTATAAAAAATTTAAAAAACAGAAATAAATTAGGGTAAAATCCAAGTTGGGCAAGAAGCGTTCGCCTGGTGTTTGGGGTTCCTGCTCAGTGTGCCCCACACCAGCAGCTGTGGCTGTGAGCTCAGCCATGCACCCCTGCAGGTGTAACAGAGCATCACTGCCATGTAATTACTGAATCCTGGAGTGGTTCAGCTTGGAAGGGACCTTAAAACCATCCAGTTGCACCCCCTGCCATGGCAGGGACACCTTCCACTAGCCCAGGGTGCTCCAAGCCCTGTCCAAGCTGGCCTTGGACACTTCCAGGGATCACATCTTCTCTGGGCACCCTGTGCCAGGGCCTCACCACCCTCCCAGGGAAGAATTCCTTGCTAATCTCTAATCCAGCCCTATTTTCTGTCAGTTTGAAGCCAATTCCCCCTTGCCCTCAAATGAAAACCCTGGACACACAGAAGGCAACAAAGTTTGGGGAATTTTTCCAAGGGGAATCAATTTCTAAGCAAGGCCATTCATGTAATGAAAACGGAGCTTTCTCATCCAAAAAACCAAAAAACCGTGGTGGTGGGGGAGTAAAACATGAAAGGGGGGAAAGAAAAACACAATTTCTCACCCAACAGAAGTAGCTGGAGTATTTTGGGAGCAGATTTGCCCTGTCTCCATGAGCCACGAGGCAGCAGGGGCGTGCTCAGCAGCTCCCACCACGATAAGAAACCCAACAACCGCCGCTTTGTGGGCACAGCTAATGCCTGGCCACTGATGTCACCAGGGGGGAGCAGCACCCCACCAAAATGACACTTTTCACTGGCTCCCAGCTAGGCACCATCAGGGAAGAATAGCTGGAAAAGCACGGTTCGACTTGAGGTATTTATAATTCATCTCTTTGCTAACCTCAGAATGCACCTTCTGTCTGCAAGACACATCTCCCCCTCTATTTCTTTTTTTTTTTTAATGCCTAATAAAGATTTTCCGGAGTTCATGCCTAAGAAACTTGGTGGCAGACTCGACTAAAGAGGAGGATTTTGATTCCTCTGCCAACGTTTTTTTGCTGCAGCTTTTGGAGGAGAACAGGGAGCTGCCTGCTGCAGTTGACATGGGTTTCCTCTGCTAGAAAGTGCAGCCCTCCCTACTCAAACATGTCACCAGAACCCAGCTTTCATGAACATGAGATACTCCATCATCCTGAAAATATTTGTGGTTGCAGTAAATGTTTTCTCACCCAGTATTAGCAAGTCAAATTATTTTCTGCTCTATGATTAGCCTCTTTTGCACTTAAGGAACAGGAATTCCAACTGAGTTGAAGAGCAAAACTGGGTTTATTGGAGCACAACCTGTGAAAATTTCCAGAGGATACAAGTAAAGTATAAAGATACCTTACTAGTCAGCATGGTTAATTTAATTTATTCTATGGGACAAGCAGGGCAGTTCTGATTAAATTTTAATTAACAGTGAAGCTGATCTTTTTTCTGACTGAACTCATACTTCAAGAGGAATCATCAAAAGATAGGTAAATGTGTTTTTTCAGTTGTTAAATGACCAGGGACTGGCAAGAGGCACGAAACGACAATGAAACAACAATTTCAGTTCATGATAGGTCTGATACCAGAGATTCCAGGTGGCATCTGTGGGAGCTGAATCCCATCCAGGCAGATGTGGGAATGTTGGGTTCCTCAGCACAACCCAGTGCCGAGTTCAACAAATTGTCCCCAGCATTGATTAACAGCCTGGGAAAATCCGTGCTGTGCCCAAACCTGGCACCTTTTCTGTGCACTGCCAGGTGGATTTCACAGAATCCCAGAAACACTGAGGCTGGGAAAGACCTCCAGGATCATCAAGTGCAAGCTGTGACTGATGCCACCTTGTCACCAGCCCAGGGCACTGAGTGCCACCTCCAGGCATTCCTTGGACACTTCCAGGGATGGTGACACCAGCACCTCCCTGGGCAGCCCCTGTCAAGGCCTGACCACCCTTTCCATGGGGAAATTCCTCCTGATTTCCAGCCTGAGCCTTCCCTAGCCCAGCCTGAGGCTGCTCCTGTCCCTGATCCCTGGAGCAGAGCCCGACCAGGGGCTGTCCCCTCCTGTCAGGGCACTGTGGGGAAAAAAAGGTCCCCCCTGAGCCTCCTTTTCTCCAGGCTGAGCTCCACAGGAGAGGGAGCTGGTTTTCTCCACAGGTTTTGTTAATTCCAGGGATTTGGGGGAAATCCAACAACTGGTGCTCAGTTTTGATTATTCCACAGAATTTTCTAGATCATCCCCACTGAACCCCTTCTCCCCTGCGGGGCTCCTCTCAGCTTTACCCCAAATATTCCACAACTGGTTAAATTAAAAAAACACATTCAAAAAAAGTAAAAAAAAAAAAGCAGAGAACGTCTCGTTTTCCAGGGACAACCCCCAGCTCTTCTGAGCTCCATCCCAACTCAGCTGGGAGCCGTGGAGAGCCGGACGTGGCCACTTGGTGACAACAGTGACAACCACTCTGCCCCACATCTGCCCCTCTGGAATGTCTGCCTGGGTGAAAAGCAGCACAGAAATACAACTTGACCTTATTGTTATTGTCATGAAACTAAAATTAGTCCCTGAAAGCTCCCCGGCAAAACGACGCGATAAAAAGGCCTCATTGAAAGGTTGTTTCCACAGATAATCAGATATGGGCAGACGCTGAAAATCTGTGTGACACCAATGAGGGGCTGGCAACAATGAGAGGGATGGTTTAGTGGTGGTGAGAGACCTCATGAATAATCTATTTAGCAGCTGTAATGAAAGCAAAAGCAAGGCTGGTGTTAAAGGAAATGGTGGTAGGCGAAATAATGCGTTCGGTTTTGGGGTGGGTTTGTTGTGTTTGGGGTTTAATATGTTTATTATTATTTTTATTATCATTATTGTCATTATTCCTGGTTTAATTATTGTTGTTGTTGTGAGATATCTGATTCTGCTGTGGAAATACCCAATTATCTAAAATGACTGAGCGTTTTTTACACTCACAGATTGCAAAGAGTTTCTTTGACTTCTTCACTGGGAACATTTAAAGAACATCCCAAGAATTAATTGCAGTGCCTGATCACCAGACCAATCTACAGTTTCACTGGCCTGGATAATTCAATATTTGTGTGAAACCCAGGTGTTTTTATTTTCTAAGCAAGGAGGAGAATGCCAGGCACCCCCTGAACTCACACTTTGATTCAGAACCTGGAGCCTCAGGCCCAAAGGAAATATCCAAGCAGAAAAGTAAAAAATACAAATATTCACAGAGAACTTTGACTTTGTAGCTAAGAATGGAACCAATGAGGCACAGACCAACAGGTGCTTTTTCCTTAGGGATTAACTGGGTGTTGGAAGGGTTTTTACATCATTATCCAAACTTTGCAGCTCATTCCTAGCTGAGTTTAAAATCATATGTGAGTATTAAAACCTCAGTGCTGTCTAGAACTGCTTGTTAAGTGGCAATAATAATAATAATATAATAATAAATGATTATCAGAAAAAATAATTCATTAGGCCAGAGACTTGTTTCCATTTTCTGGCTCTACAGAAAGAGCTCAAGGCCCGTTGTGATTTGAGAGTGACCTCAAACATCTTTTCCAACCCAAAGAGGGGCATCACCACCACCTTTACAGGTCCTTGGATGTCTTGAGGTTCCTGCACTGTGATTTGCCTTTAGAAACATTCCCCAGGGAAGAAAACAAACCAATCAAACCAAACAAAATCAAACAATTCCTGATGTAATGGCTGGTGGGGAAGGCAGGTAAAATTTGAGCACTTTGAGCAGTATCTTGAGGATCACTGAGCAGCCTGGTCTAGTGGGAGCTGCCCATGGCAGTGGGGTTGGAATTGGACCATTTTTAAGGTCACTCCAACCCAAGGAATTCCCTGATTCCATGATTCTTTATTTCACACCTCCAGGGAACAAAATCACCTACATTTCTAACTCTGGGGTGACAGAATTCTGTCTCCATTTCTATGGACTCAGGCCAAAAATAAAGTCATTTTTCTGACCCCTTTGTAGGCCAGAGGAGCTGCATCAGATCATCAAAACCCAGCCCTGCTCAACCAAGAAGGAAATATTCCCATTAATGATGTGCTTAGCTACTGCTGCCAGGGTTCATCACCTCGGGGTGTTGTGCTGCTCATCTCACCTTAAAATCAGGTGAATTCTGAGGAATATCTGCCCTCCATCCTGCCTTAATCCATTGGGAATTCTGCGGGAGCCTGGCTGCCCATTCCTCTGTGCCCTGCACAGGGCAGGAGCTGAGAGCAGGCACAGCCCAGAGCTTGGCAGACACGACCCTAAATCACAAAGGACCTTGGAAAGCCCAAGGAGAACCCACCCCAGAGTGCCTCCAGCACAGAATGATCCCAGTGGTCAGATTGCCACCTGATGGCCACAGCTGAAATACAATAGGAAATCCCAAATCCAGGCCCTGCTCTGCTGCATCTGCCTGGCAGGACCAGCCCAAAAATCCAGCCCAAAAATCCAGCTTTTCCTCAAGGTGGTGGGAACTGTAGGTGTCAGTCAGCTCTGGATCCAGTCCTGGCATTCCTGAGCACTGGGAGTCTCTAAGTCCTCTAAATCCCACAAGAAATGAGAAGAAATGAGAATTCTCCCTAAACTTTCACCCTCCTCATGGATCCACATCTTCCTTCCCAGCCTCTTCTCCCTGCTGGGTGCAAACCTGAAGCTGCAGTCAGGGAAATTCCTGGATTCCCAGGTAGATCTCACTTCTGGGTGCTACAAACACCAGGCACACTTTTCCTTAGCCTTGTGTGATGAAAGAAATGTGCCTTTGTGGGTTGGATTGTGCAACACCCTCTCTGGAAGTTGGTGTGAAATACATCTGCCAGAAAATATACAAATTAGTGACAAAATGCCATGAGAGGAATTATTCCTCTTCCATTAAGGACAGGGCTGAAGCTTTAAATGCTTCAAGGTCATAAAAAATGGCTTTTCCCTCATCCATGGACAATATTAATGAGAATTCTGTAAGGAAAGGACAACAAACAATCAGTTGTTTAAGATTCTCAAGCCCAGCACCCAATTTCTTCGTCCCATTCATTACAAGAACCTTTCTCCTCCACCTCCATCCAAGCTGAACTGGGATCTACAACGTTTGCTGGTGGATACTGATCTGAAATCAACACATCCAGCACCCAAAGCAGAGCCTGGCCCTGAGGAACCCCCTGGGAGCAGATCCTCAGACTGCAGAGGATGCTCTGACAGCTGTCCCCATCACCTCTGAGTGCAGAGCCATAGGAAATTCTGCTTTAAAAGACCATTGGGAAAGGTCTTTTTTTTTTTTTTTTCTCTTTTGTTCACTCACAAAACCCCTTAATTTTGAGGAAATTCTGCTTTAAATAACCATTGGGAAATGTCTTTTTTTTTTCTCTTTTGTTCACTCACAAAACCCCTTAATTTTCACCAATTTTACCGTTGAAATAAGGTTTGGGCAATAAATATCCAGTCAGGGAAGTGGCCACTAGTGGGAAGTGGTTTTGCCCCCGTGCCACGGTGCCAAGGGAATGTCACAGGGGCTGTTTCTACCTTTGAGAAATGGGGCTGCTCACACAAACCTTTTCTGAATTTTTTAACTTCATTGGGCAATTCTGCTACAACTTGCTGTGGTTTTGCCAACTTTTCTGAGCATGTCTAGAGATACCCAGCTTGGAATTCTAGTATTCATCCCTTTGGATTCCTCCTGAATCTTGGGCCTTTAACATGACACTGACGCAGCAAGCACCTCAGATTATTTCTCAGTGGAATAATCTTTTTTCTTCCTTAGATCAGTCATACCCAGAGCTTTTCACAGCTCCCTGACACCTGAAAAACCCCAGAATGGTATGAGTAAAAGGAATTAGGGACAGTGAAAATGGCTGTGGGTGAGATCTGCTCTTCATTATTCCCTGTTCAAGCTGGTATGGTGGCACAGTTGTGACAGGACAAGTCACAGGTCACAGCTTTGTCCAGCTCACAAGTTAAATTCCACTAAATGGAAAATTCAGACCCTGCTAACCTGAAATTGTTGGGTACTCAGTCAGATCTGAGCTGATCCCACAACAAGCCCAGCTCCAGCAGATATTCAAACTCCACTCTCAGCTTGTTTCCCTTAAAACACAAATGTGGGGAAATGGATTTATAGAAAAATTTAATAGAAATATTTCTATTTCATTTAATAGAAATAGTTCTATTTCTCTTCCGCACTACAAAGCACAGAATTTTGGGAATGCCCAAGAAGCAGGAAGGTGCTGATGGGGTAAACAGGATTCTGGAGGTGAGTGTTCAGGAACTCACCCCTGAGGGACCCAGCTGCTCCAAACTCTGCTGGCCAAGCTCCCTGTACCCCAGTGACAGCCCCAAACACTCACATTTGCCAGGCCACACATGGAGATTTTTATTTATAGCTGCCATTGAAATGAAATCTGGAGGAGCCACAAGTTTTAGCACATCCCTGTGTAAGATTCCAGACAGGAACAAGCTCTGAGCATTCCCAGCACAGGAGCCTGCCCCAGGTACTGCTGAGTCTGGCTCTGCTGCCCAAATCTTTGCAGCTGGAGTTTAAGGACAAAATACAGGGAATTTCCCTAGGTCTGGCTGATGCAGAACTGCTGCAGAACACATTAAAAACCCAATTTTCTGCTGAAGAATACTCAGAACTGCAGAGACAGTGAGGGATGAGGCAGGAGGGGGAGGCCGGACGAGAAAAAGGAAGGACTTCCATAAAAATTAAACCCTTGGAAAGGCTGCCCCTTTCCCGTGCTTACTTTGTATATTCATTTTTCAAGTTTCACGTTTATTCCTTGCCTTGTCTTAGCTGGAACTGCACCTCTCGAGGCAGCGTCAAGTCCTTTTATTAAAAAGAAACAGAAAGCAGATCCGAAAGGAGCAGCGAGAGCAGATGAGGACTGAGCAGAGTTAATCGGGAGCATTTTTCAATAAACATTCCAAAAGCAGTTGCTGCAGAACTTGGCTGTGAGTAGAACAGGTATTAAGGATTTCAAGTACCTTCGGTTTTAAGCAAAAAAAAAAATTGTTTTCTTTTATTAAGGGATTTCTGCTGGCAGAAATGAAGAATAAAGCTCGAAACAGTATTTCAGTGTGTTCCTTAATACCCATTTTCCTCTAGTAAAACCAGCAGGGAAAGTGTCCAAATTACTCTGCTCTAAATGCCAGTATTATATTTCCAGTAAAAGTCTGGTTCAACCAGGCATCAAAAATATTTCCACATAAGATCCTTTTAGAATCAAACTCTGTAGAGAATATTGTTGTTGTTTGTTGTTCATAACTTCACCTGATCTTCCTAAATCCACAATTTTAGTTTATATTTGAATTCAAGCTGACATTTTTACAATTTGTGCTACGTCCAAATATTGATTTGATCCATATTTGGATGCAATAGATGAAGTTGGTTCTTTTAAGCAAAAAAAACAAAACAAAACAAAAAAGCTCTGCTATCTTACTATTAAAGGCACTAGAAAAAATATCAGCCTTTGGGATTTCTGTCTCTGAACTATTTATGAGATAAAAGCTGCAGTGAAGTGTCACAAGATGTGTACAGTTATTACCAGAGCGGTAACAAACATTTGGGGCGCAGTAACACAACAGCAAAAAAATTCAGGGAAGGAAGAGAGGAAAGCCTGGAAAAAAGCTCCACTCGGTGCAGAAAAATCGTCATTGCTTTGCAGTGGTTTGCTTATTTTTGCTCCAAAATCCCTCCCCTTTAAAAATCTATAGAAACTCTCCAAACCCCGCTGAAAACGCAGCAAAGTGGAACTTTGGAAACGACCGCGAGAGAAAATTCTCCGCTGGGAGAAACGCTACCTAGTTAGAATAAATAAAGAAATGCACTTGGGCTGGCCCTCCAAAAACTACCAGCCCGTGCTGGAGATTTCTCTCGGTGCTGGATGTCAGGCCATGGAGCGAGAATAAAGCGTTTGTGAGCCTCCAAAAGGAGCCCTCGCCATTGGAATTCACGGCTCTGCCAAGGGGAGGCTTTGGGGCTGTTGTCACCGTCTCATTGTCATTCCGCTCACTGTGGCTTCCCCAGGGTCCCGAACAGGAGTCCTGGCATTATTAACAGGGCAGATTAATAGCAGAGGGGAGAGGCATTTTCACAAACACACCAAATATTAATATTAATCGATAACAATTTCCACTTCCTGACGGGAGGCGCGCAAACGGCGCGGGAGGAGAGGAGGGAGGGTAGAGCAGGGAAGGAAAGGGGATGGTGCCCACGGAGTGGGGAATGAAAAGGGGAGCAGTGAATCAATGCAGGGCACAGGACGGAGCCGTGAGGTGGGTGTCAAAAGCAGGGCTCTATTTTCGCAGGAACACACAGGCACACATTTTAATGCCACCAGATAAGTGGGATTTGCCTTGCCCCAGCCAAAATGAAAAAATTCCGGGGAAGCTCGCTGGTTTTGTATCAGGGAAGAAACAGCAGAGCTCTGCAAAAACAGGTCTTGTATCTAATTTTTGCCCTCCCGAGTAAGGCTGTACTCTGCAAATTGTATTTTCCTCAACAATCAGAACACCATGCATATCTTTTTTAAATTTAGGTCCATCCACATTTACCAGATTTCTATGTTTGTATTTCAAGCTCTTTTTTCTACAACCACCCCTCCATTTTAAAGCCAAAAAAAAAAAAAAAAAAAAAAAATCTGTAAAACTTTCTTCATCTTTTCTAATGGATCAGCCCTAGTTTTTTAATTCAGTCTTTGGAAGTAGTTATCATTATTTCACACACTCTTTAATTACAAACAGCACGAGAAGAACACATAGGGATGTTGCCAAAGAGTTTCCCAAATGTTCCAGCTCACAATGTCCAACCATTCCAGCTCAAGACCTTTTAGCACAGACCCCACTGTGTCACTGAGCTGAGTCCTCCCCGAGCTTTGAACAAACAAATGAGTTTTTCACTCAAAGACACATTTTTTCAGCAGCCTCAATGTTCAGCTGGGCCCAGGAATGTTTCTCCGAGACCTGGAAGTGAAGATTTGGGTGAAAACCCCTCCTGGCACAGAAGGGGTGCCCAAGCTTTGCCCCACACAGGACACACAAAGGGCTCTCAAGCTTTGATCTTTGGGCTGGGCTGGTTTCCTCACTGTGACCCACAAGGACAAAGCTCCTTGGACTAAATCTGGGCTGGGAGCAGAGGATTGTGCTCAAAAATCAGCTGGAAATGGCTTTCCCACTCCTCGTGGGTTCACTCCCAGAGCCCATGGAATGCTCTGGGGTTTTACAGCCCCTGACTCCTTTTGGGTTCAATTTTATACTCCCAGCCTGCCCTGAGGCCACCAATCCAAAATATATTTGGGACACAACTCTGACTGCACCCATCCAGTTGTGTCCATCCAGCCAATTCACATTTCACCTGTCACATTTTGACCATGTAAATAAGGAAAATTCAGAGGTCTACCAAGTATTTCCCACACTGGGCTGAGGAGGTTCCTGATATTTTGGGAGCAGAACTGAATGCCTTTCCTTGGCTAATCACTTTTCCTCTGGCTACCAGTGTCCTGATAATTGTAGAAATGTTTAATTACTTTGAAAAATGGAATTTTAGCCAGCCAAGTGATGAAAGTAAGAAACAGCTGGGGGTTTTAATGCTGTTCTCTGCAGAAATCCATTTCTCTTGTCCCCATCCCATTGAATAAATTATTTATTTCAATAAATGTTTGCACTGGGAGCACCTCCACAGAGCTGCTGTTTGGGGCACTTCTCTCCTGGCCACTCAAGTGCTGTTTTCTCTCTGGGAACAAGAACCTGACAAAGAACTGAGCGTGTGTTTAATCCTCCTGCCTTTCCCCACTGCAGTCTATTTACAAGTCACTTCTGACAGAGAAAGTGCTCCCAGAGTTTGTCTGCAAAATGTAGGACAGGAGAGATGGGAGGTTCAACAAATGGCATAAAATCCATAAAATCCTTCCCCAACACTGTGAACAAACCCTGGTACAGGTGGGATTCCTGGGAGAATCCCATCCTCTCCACAGGAACTTTTCCCAATTCCAGAGGACTCCACAGTTGTTTTAGACCTACGCATTTCATAGCCACACCACAATATCCTCCTGCCTTAGCTTGACAGATCCATTCACATTCATTTCAATCTGATTCCAGCAGATTCTGGTTCAGTCACAGCCTGGGAAGCTGTGGAAGCACAGGATTTGGATTTAGGGCTCTCCCAGGGCACTCCCCACATCCAGGCAGAGCTTCTCATTTCCCTCTCCTCCTTCCAAAGCAATCCTGGGTGTTGCACCCACCACCTGGCCCTATTTAAAGCCACGACATTATTCCAAAAAGGATTATTTATACTAAAAACACTCCTGGGACTACTGTATTTGTATTTCAGGGCTGCTGCATCCCCTATTTCCTCACTGCTCTAATATGGCCCGAGGCAGAGCGGCTGAAATGACTTGCGATGCCACTGTAATTTTTATCAAGGCTTGTTCCTGGTAAAAAGCCTCTTTGTTTCAAAGAAATGTGATTTGGCCTTTTTCCTCCTCTGCTCTATTCCTTGGTTAATATACCACTTCCACTCACCCCGGGGCTAAGAAAGGTATTCCATGGAATTGGTCAAATCTCACTGTTTTTCTTCTAAATCACAACTGGCTTTTTTTCCTCGACCATTGCTAAGCACTATCTAAGCTGACAGTCTGAACTTGAGATTTTATTTGTGCCTTAACTCTTCAGCTCCTGGATTTGGAGCAGTCACATAGTTAAAGGGATGCACCAAGGCTGCTCTGGCAAAGGAGGGATTAAGGGCAAGGCAGGAGGAGCAGCTCTGGCTCATGTTATTTATTATACAAGGCAAATTTGTTCATCTCTGTAAAAGTATTTTCAGCCAGGTGATCATTTATTATAAATCTGAACACAGCAGTGACTTATGTGAAAGTCCACAAAGTTGAAATCTGGAGTTTTCAAAGTCTTTTTTCAAAAATAAAAAAGGCTCTTCATTTCTTATCTCCCACAAAGAATTTGGTTTTAAACACAGTAACGCTTAACCCAGATTTGGGATTGCCTAATCAAGTTTTAATTTAGTCTGTCTCATTGACAAATAGGGTGGATTTTCCAGTGAAATATATGCCAAGTGTTCAAGTACACTCATAAAATATCCCTCGAAAGCAGAAGCTGCAGCAGGAGCTGTTTGTTGACCTGCATTTATAAAATGCCCACAGCCTCTAATAAAGTGAATAATTATAAATGAGGAAATCCAGTATTTTTTTATACATCTCTAAACTGGTCCTGTTTGGAATCCAGTCCTCATTTGCCATCCCTACCACACAGAGCTGAGAGCTTCACCTCAAGGGAAAAAAATGCATCAATATCCAAAATACTGTTACAGGAAACAGGAGTTAACACCCTAATGGGATCTTCAACAATTAACAGAAATCAACACCTTGCCTTAGTGTTTAGTCAGAGATCATCACCCTCCCAATTAGCTGACAATTAATAATCCTTTATGCAGGAAGTTTTTGCTGTTGTTCAGAGATTTAAACACATTCTAACTTTGCTAGTCATAAAATTATACCCCCAAAAAAATTGATTTAAATCACCAAGATGACATCCTGCTTTATGGATCATCAGCAAATATATTTACATTAAAATTAAATGCAGACAGGAAAATCAGTGCATTGAAGGAAACACAACACAAAAATATAAAAGTCTCCATCTCCCAAGACAGCATCTATACCCAGCTGTGAAAAGTGAGGCATTTTTGAGTAGCACAAATATTTCTCCTCGTGATCACCTCTGAGAGCCTCTGTCAGAGCAGCTCTGCACAAATTCCCAAAAAATAAAGCTGCAGGATCTCTCCGTGCCCTGGCTGCAACAGGAGCCTGGGCACTTCAACATTCCCTCCAGGAGTTCACTGAGGGCTTTTGTTTGTTTGTTTGTCTAAAGCTTCCCTGTGTTTTCCTTCTCTAATCCCTCTGTTTTTCTGCTCCCTCCACAGCCAAATCCATGGAAACTCAAAGAACCTTAAAGGTCCCTTGCAGGTCAAGTGTTATTTTTCTTCATATACCTGACTTTAACTGGTGGAATTGCTCGAAGATTTCCCTCACAAATTTGATAAAACAAACAAGGCCTCAGAGCAAGGTTGTTTAACTCTTGTTTTCTACTCAATACGAGAATTTTCATCAGTCAGCCTGGCAAGAGTATAAAAATTACAGCCAAGGCAAGCCAGGAGGTGATGCAAGCTCCCTGAGAGGAGTGCATCCACCTGCAGTGGTCCCAAACCCATTCCCAAAGGATTCCAGAAGTGTTCCCATCAATCTCCCTGGAATTCTGAGATGCTGGGCTGCACCCTAATCCTGTGAACAAGCCACCTGCTCCAGGGATTGCACCTCAAAAATCACCTCACTGACAGGAGCCAGCGCTTCTCATCGGCACAGTCAGAGTCAAAAATCCTGACAAAATCAACCCAAACTCTTCTGTGATTACCTGTAAGCCAGAGCTCACTAATTAGCAGGTAATGAAGTACCAGTTTGGGATGGAGAATCCCAAAATTCTGCTGACTTCTTCAGGGGTGCTGCCTCTGCCATGCCAGTCCTTCCTCTCCCATCTGGTCTCCAAATCCACCAGGCACCAGACCAACCTCTCCCACAGGACCTGTCCCTGCCTGGGCTTGGTGTGGACAATTACCTGAACCCTGGTGGAACTGGAGGCAGGGATGGACAGGGAATTGATGGAAAGGCAGAACCAGCCAGCACTGGGCAAGCTCAGAGGTGGCTTTGCCAAAGATCTCTGCCTGAGAGCAGCCAGGGTACTCCTTGAAAGAATGAAGGCAGGGATCCACCACCTCTTAATATTAAATAGTCTTTTTTTTCTCCACTAAACCTCTTTGTTTCCTGTCTCCTCTCCCTCTCGATGCAAACACAGCCCCAAACTTTCAGAAAAGCCTCGGTGCATCCCAGCAAACCCCTCCTGAGCACAAACAAAAGCCCCACCACCCCTTGCCACATCCCATCACTGCCGTAATAAAGATGTTTACACTTTTAACCACCGAATAAAGCGCTCTAATTCCGCCGAGCTTGTCCCCTCCACTCCACTCCCTTCACTCCACGGCTTCATTTAGCAGGCCGGCGGTAAAAAAAATTCATTAATTTTTATTAACAGGGAGAGCCATTTGTTCCCTGTGACAATATTTGACTTGTCGAAATGATTTTCACCTCTGCCATGAGGTGCGCGCTCCCCACATACATCACCCGATTACTCCGGGAGCGGCCAGAGTTGCAGTCATTAGCCAGTGAATTAACGACAATCCACAGCGCTATTAATCACGCTGACAAAAGTGTGAGCTCGCTGCTGACCCGAGCACGGCTCTGGGACACGAGCACAGGCAAGGAGAGCACAGCCACGGGGCTGGGGAAGAAAGGAATTTTTTGGTTTTTCGGGTTTGTTTTTTTTTTATTTTCGTCCCGCACTCTCTCGCTAAGCTGCTGAGGCAGGGAAAAAAAGGAGAGGGGAGAGAAGTGAGGGAGGGATGGTGGATAAGAAGGTAAAGCAGCTGTGTTCTGCAAGGTGATGGCAGGTCTTGATGATCCTGCCATCCCTCCTGCAACTTCCAAGAAGGAGAGGCTGCAGGAATTCGATCATAAATCCACAGCGCTTTACCAGGGACAGTCTGGGAAATTCTTGGAAGCACGGTTGGTTTGACCAAAGCTTGTTCCTCAAGGCCTCTCCTCTCTCTCCCTGCAAATTTCAAGTATCACAGAATCACTGAGGTTGGAAAAGACCTCTAAGGCCATTGAGTCCAAGCTGTGACCCATCCCCACCTTGTCCCAGCCCAGGGCACTGAGTGCCACCTCCAGCCCTTCCTTGGACACCTCCAGGGATGGGCACTCCAAACCTCCCTGGGCAGCCCCTTCCAAGGCCTGAGCAGCCTTTCCATGGAGAAATTCCTCCTGATGTCCAAGCTGAGCCTGCCCTGGCACAGCTTGAGGACATTCCCTCTCATCCTGAGAGCAACCACATTTCATAGGAAATGGATCCTACCTCCAAAATATTGATTCCTGAGAACTGCTGGCTTCCAGATCCCAGAGCTCTCAAGATACTTGGAAAGAAGCTATCAATGAACATGGCAAGGAGCACTCACTGCTTTCCTGGAATGTTGTTTCTGATTTCAAGCTTTTGAACACTGCACAATGTTTAGAGAAGAAAAACCCCAAACCCAAACACAACAAACCATAGAAAACAGAATTTTCCCCAGTGGCACTGTCTTCGTGTTCCTCAAGACAGTGCTGCAGCAATCCAGGACAACACATGGATATAACTGCAAGTTCTAAATTCAGAAGTCATCAGAAAGAGCTGAGAAGGGGAATCTGAAGGAATGTGGTCCTGTACAAATGTACGAGGAAGGAGAACTCACACGAGCTCTGGAAGAACAGGGCAAAGAATGAATCTTTGCAGTGGTTTGAATGTTCCTGCTGTACTGGACAATCCATGGCAAGGAAAGCACATTCCTGCAGCCTTGCCCTGTCCCATCAGTCCCCCACTCCCACCACAGCAGTTCCAACAGTGAGACTATTCAGCATTGGGAAGATGATAAAACCATGGTGAGAATTCCAAAAATCTCCTTCGAAACTTTTTACTGCTGGGTTGTTGTTGTTTTTTTGGGTTTTTTTTGTTTTTTTTTTGCCATTCATGACCTAATAAGGGATTTAAGGGTGAATTTTCAGAAGTGCTCGGTGGATTCTTCCCCTCAGTTCTGCAAACACACACAGCCAAGTGCTGTGAGAGATGGTCATTCTCTCTTCAAAACCAGATATGTTTTCTCCAAGAAAAATCTCTTAAAAATCAAAGCAGGGATAAAGAACCCATCAGAGATTTAAGAAAATGAATTTTTAAAAAGAGAACTTTGTGGAACAATTTCCAGTAACTCAGGGCTGTTGTGACTCAGCCCAAATTTTTGGGGTGTTTGTGGTGTATTCTCCCCTCTAACAGATTTTATGCCTCCTTTGCAACCCAGCACCTTCCGATCAATTCTCTGCACCCTCCATTCCCTCAGCCACATTCTCTTCTCCAAACCCCTTTCCTAAGAGAGCTGCTACTCCCCAGGTCGATGTTGTTTCCCTCTTACCACACAGAATAATTCTAGAGCCTGTTTCTCGTTACTCACTTTCACCAGTTTAATTCTCCTTTTGCAGCGAGGAATGTCGTAAGGAAAGCCGGGCTCGGAAATCCATGATTTCCTGCCAGTTAATTCATTTCAGCAAAACAGGAGGCAAGGTGATATTGCTGTTTAATGTTGCAGCCCCTCTGCAGCACTCCCCGGGGGCTCTAAGGGATCCCATGTGCGTCCCCATCCCTGCACCACTACCAGCACCAAGTGCCACCTTGGGCCAATTTAGGCTCTTCCACCCCTGAGCTATTTTGTCCCATTTGCAACTTTTGTGAATTTAAACATCAAAGCAGGAACAAGAACGAGTGGAGGTGCAAACCACAGGTCCTGCAGCCCTGGCAGAGGTTCCTGTGGCCTCACACATGACCCTTTCATTTGAGAGCTCGGGTTGGGTGCAAAAGTAGCTTTAATGTTAAAAAAGCAGAGTTCTGCTTAAAATTTGTGCCTGTCTGGAGGCACAGAATGGTTTGGCTTGGGAGGGGATCCTCATTCTACCTTCCACCATCCCAGGTTGCTCCATCCAGCCTGGCCTGGAACACTCCCAGAAGCGGGGCAGCTCTTTGGAAGCTGTGCCTGAGTGTGTGACCCAACCCAGCCAGGTTTGGGGATAACAGCAAAATCAGGGCTCCCCAGGGCAGCCTCAGCACCCCTGTGGCTCAGACAGGAGTTTTCCTCCCTCCCAGAGCCATTCCCTGACACACAGAGATCTCAGCTGCTGCGGGAAGAGAAGGGGAAAGTCTCAAACTCATTCAGAGGAGAAGTGGGGAAAGAACGCTCAGCCTTACTGCAGACCTGCCCCAGGAGTATCCCGACTTCCTCGGGGATTCCACACTGAGCTCCCTGCTCTCCTCACTCACAGGAGGGAGATTATTGATTAGAATAATGAAATAAAGTGAATTTTCCCATTTAACAACTGGTGGCTCCCACTCCACCCCGTTCTCACCCACAGCTCCACTCTCCACTGTTAATTAGGAACATTTTCAGTGCAGCTTGATAGCTAAATACAGAAGAATTCCATGTAAAATCCATACAACTGATTCATTCCTTGTGGGATCTCCACACACAGACCCACAACATCTCCTCCTCCTGTGTTACTCCTTCTAGAAATACTTTTGTTGGGTTGTACACCAGGGCAGAATAATCCACATTCCAGCCTGGCCAGGAACACACCAAAATCCAAGATTTTCTCTTCCCCCCAGCTTGGCCTTGCCAGGCCACAGCACGCAGCAGTCAGCTGCAGTCCAACCAGCCATTTCTCTGCCTTTGAAGCTATTATTAAGAAAAATATTTAAGATAAAAATATTTTTACATTTTGCTTCTGCTGGCCAGCGATTGTCCCGCAGTCTGAAATATGAACTGCTGGCGAGTGGGACTCCAAGCTTTCTTGTAGAGAGGGAAAATTCTTATGCTGTCACCCAGGTGTCTGAAGGGCTGCTGCTTTTCACTGTTGATTTTTCAGGAAGTAATGCAGATGCACTGAAAGGACAGCACTCAAAATTAACATTTTATTTTGATTTATAGTTCAATTCTGCTCCTGTCAGCTGCTACTCAGGGAAGCTGCGAGTGCCCCATCCCTGGAAGTGTCCAAGGCCAGGTTGGAGCCACCTGGTCTATTATCTTTTTGAGAGAATGCTTTAAAAATTACTTTCCTTAAATCAGAGATGGGTTCTTTATCTCTGTCTTGATTTTTAGGAGATTTTGCTTTGAGAACAGAAATATTTGCCTTTGAAAAAGAGAATGAGCATCTTTTACTCGCCTGGGGCAAGGGCCAGATCCAGAATCTGAAGCTTTACTGCTCCTTATATCCAGCAGGAAAATAAAAAGCTGAACTACATTAAACATAAATAAATAAAAACAAAACCAAGACAAACCTCCCCCCCCCCCCCCAAAAAAAAAAAAACCCACAAAAATCCAAAAACTTTTTGCTCACAACTTTTCCAACCCAGTTCTGGGATATGATCCTTGTTATCGTGGAACATGATTTTTTAAAGTTCATTTTTAAATCAAAAAAGAAAACTAAAGATCTCAGTGCATGTTACATAACAGGTTTTGTTCAACATTTTCAATTAACTGAAAATAATAATAATTTTTTTAAAAATTAGATCATTCAATTCACAGTGGAATCTGTTTTGCTACATCTGGGACATCTTAGTCCTTTTGTGCTTATTCTTTTCTGGTATTAAAATCAGGTCAGTTCAGGTCAGAGCTCAATTTTTCAGCTTTTCTGAAATAAAACACTACAAAAAATATTCAAGTCTGGCCATTTTCACAATTTTCCATTTGCTGATGGAAGCTGCTTTCCAAATCCTACCTCCAGTGTTTTTTTCTTCTTTTAGAAAACAATTATCTGTCTCAAAAACACCCAATTCTAGCTCAACCTGGACAGAGCTGCCAATTTACCACTAACATAATCTTTTTTTTAATTTTAACATCCATAAAAGCATTTATAAAAAAAATATGGACAACCAAGAAGATGAATCTGAGCTGGAAATTCCAGTTTTCCAACCAACCAGGGCTGCCCTGCCTTGATGGACACAAAGTGGGGACCTAGAGCTGAGAAAAAAAGGAAAATCTGGCACTCAGGGGTTTTTCTGTGCCACTTTCTGGCTGCTTTATTCCTTCTTGTGAAATGCCTGCTGAACGAAAACATCCCATGGCTCACAGACTTTTCAACTTAGGGTCTTCAGCCCCACATATTTTTCATATTACTCATATTCCCCTGCTTGAGTTAAACTCAAACAGGCCTGGAACAACTTCATTAACATAAAACCACATGATAATGGGAAACAGAGCCTTTTAATGGTTTATTTTCTTATTATCTTGTGATATATTTCATCTTCTCCCCCTTCTCTGAGTGCTACTACATTCTGGTTTCACTCTGCTGCCTGGGCCTGGCAGGGATTGAGCATCCCACACTGGATTCTGGAAATTCAGGAATTTTGAAGCTCACGGGATCAGTTTGGTACCAGGGTGATCACAAAAGCTCCAGTAAAAGTTTAAAAAAAAGGCCTTTATTTATTTTAAATGAATATATTAGATACTCTTTCTACCCTGAATACCCCTGCAGCATGTCACACTTCATCTGAGGGAAAAAAAAATGTTTTACCCTCGAAATTTGGTAAGAATTCCTCGGCTGGGATGCTCAGGGAATATGGCAAGGGAAGCTCTTTTGCAATACCACATTTTCTTTTTGTCACAAGACCACAATTTCAAAATTTAGGAGTTGCAACATTTTTTAGGAAGGTTAAAGAAATCAGAAATTGCAGCTGGTTCAGGGTGACTCTTCTAAACTATTTCAGACATTCTTGTAATAATGAACAAATAAATCTTTACAGGGTTTCTACTTTAAAATACTTGCTTTATTTCCCCTGCCTTTTTAAACACGTCTTAAAGAGATTTCCCAGCAGTTTAAATGCTAAGGAATTGCCACAATTTCCTCACTATTTTGTCCATATTTCCTCACTTTTTTTGTCACTATTTTAACCCTTTAATTAGGGTTAAACCCTAATTAATCGAAAAACCTCCATGTCAGTGTATTACATCTGACTTTAAAGTCCATTAATTCTGTATTTACTCTGTTGCTTGAGAGGCTCAGGAGCAGCCTCAGACTCATCCCTAAAAAAAGGAATGGCAATTCCCGGGATTCACATTCTGGGATTCACATTCACATTCTATCATAGCTCAAAGTGGAATAAATGGGAGATGGAAATCAGTGAGATATATTAGCACCACTCCTTATTTTTCATCCCCCTCTGTCCCTGCCTCCCCAAGAATATCGGTGATGAATTTGCAAACGGCTCTGGCTGATGACAGAGTTTTTTTAGCCTTCATTATTTATCCCCCCCACTGCACACCTCGATCAGGGATTACAGTGACAAATGCAGGAATAAAAGGCAAAGACAATATTGCAGCGGCGCGGTGTAAATCTCCCTTTACGCATTATTAATTTAAAGAAATCCATTATCCCATCGGGCTCCGAGGGGAGGACAAGGTTACATAAGAGCTGGTAGAGGCAGCTGGGGGTCACCTGGAGACAGAGCCCTGCTGCCACCACCCCAGGATGCTCAGTTTCCTTGGAAAAGGGGATTTTTTGGAGTGTTTTTCTGTGGGAAATGGATGTGTAGAAAATTATTATTATATTATGCCATGCTATTATATATTATATTATTATTATATTAAATAATACTATATGTAAAATAGTATATGTTATTATATATTATGACATTATATTATATGTAAAAATTAGTATTACATTATATTTAAAATATTATATATTATTACATATTAATAAATATAATTATATTATATGTAAAATTTAGTATTATATCATATCATATTCTATTATACTACATATATTATATTACCTATATTATATTATATTATATTATATTATATTATATTATTATATGTAAAAAATATTATTATATTATATCTCCTTTCTAACCCAGAGATGGAGTAACTGAGAGGAATTTTAAGAACTTTTATTCAATTTTCAGTCTCATTTAGAGAAGTGAGGCAATACAAGTGTTACAATTCACACCATCACAGTCAAAATCCAACTATTTCCTAATTACAATAAACATTTCTTAACCTATCAACTTTCTTCCTCTCAATTCCTCTCTTTGCTTTGGTTGGAGGGTTGCTGAGTCCTGCCCGCCTCAGAGAGGGCACAGAGGTGTCACCTGAGTGTGTCTCAATGTGGGTAATTCATGGCAGCAACTGCCACTTCTCAGCTTCTTTTTTGCCTCTGTCAGGGTCAGGATTGAAGCACTAGAGATGTTATTTCATGTTCAGGCTTAGATGTTTATTATTTCTTATCTAAATTACAAGTTGTCAGTTCTACAGCATTCTACTAACAAGCTACAAAATGCCTATCTTCCTATGCAAGGTCTTTAAAGGTTAAACTATCCAATTAAGAAATGACACCTAAATTATTTTCACTTTTAACCCAATAACCGATCACTCAGAGTCCGCAATGTGGATTTTTTGTCCAATTACAAAATACCACCCAAACCCATGGAGAAGGAGGAGAAGAAGAAGGAGAAGAGAAGGAGAAGGAAAAGGAGAAGGAGAAGGAGGAGAAAAAGAAAAAAGTGAAGGAGAAGCACAAGCCACCACCCTAAAACCTCCATCTTGCTTTATATATATCACTATATTCTAAACCCTTAAACTCTAAGTTTTCCACCCTCTGACATTACACACATCTAATCAAACTCCACGTCCACAATCCCAGTGCTATCAATCAATTTTGTAAGCCTTCTCCATGGCCTCAGCTCAAATATAGTATTTCCTTGTGGGTCTGTGCCCTTCAGCACAGAAAGTTTCAAATTCTCAGCACCCAGGACTCCAACAAGCAACGACACATCAAGGCTGAGAGAAGAATGAACCCTCCTTGGCCAGCCCAGCACGTTCAACACTCGCTGGAGTTGTGAAGAGAAGGGTGTGTGGGGATGGGAGAGGAAAGAGGGAGAAATTAGCACTGGTTGGAGAACGTTTTTCTCTGCTGTGGGCCATTACATACTTCTAATCAAACTCCACGTCCACAATCCCAGTGCTATCAATCAATTTTGTAAGCCTTCTCCATGGCCTCAGCTCAAATATAGTATTTCCTTGTGGGTCTGTGCCCTTCAGCACAGAAAGTTTCAAATTCTCAGCACCCAGGACTCCAACAAGCAACGACACATCAAGGCTGAGAGAAGAATGAACCCTCCTTGGCCAGCCCAGCACGTTCAACACTCGCTGGAGTTGTGAAGAGAAGGGTGTGTGGGGATGGGAGAGGAAAGAGGGAGAAATTAGCACTGGTTGGAGAACGTTTTTCTCTGCTGTGGGCCACTAATTCACCATGACCTGGACAAGGGCCCAAATTTGTGTCATGTGGGCCACCCACGAGCTCTTAGGTAGCAAAACTCCTGATCCTGCTCTCTGCCCAGGCTCCGGGCCTTCCATATGTCCTTTCTCCAAACCCTTGGAATAAAAGGACAAAAAATTGCTCCTTCTCTCCTTTTTCCCTCTTCTCTTTGCCCAGAGACAGGGATTAAATCCTGGGCAACGTCCTCCAGCGCAGAGCTGAGGAAGGCTGAGCACAGCTCCCTCTCCACCCCTCCAGCAGCGTCAGAAGGGGAGGAAATGCTGCTCCTATCGAGAGGAAGGAAAGAGGAAAACAGATGGAAAGTCCTCAGAATTGGAACAAGTGCCTCTCAAACAATACAACAGGTCCCTTTTACTCCAAAATAACAGAGCCCTTCTGTGGAAATCTAAATACAATCAGGGCATCGACAACAAAGATAAGGGGGAAATAATTCTGTGAACCTGGAGCCGGGGCCTGTTTGGTGAGAGCCGCCAAGTGCAGGCCCTGTCCCCATCCAGGCAAAGCCAGGCTTTGATTGCACTTGATTTACTTATTGTTTAAACCTTGCAACAAAAGATTTGGGACTAAAACACCCCCAGCTTGCACCCACCAGGCACGCATGGGCAGGGATTTATCACCAGCTCGGGCCCTGTGCTGTGATTCCCTGGATTGTTTCATCTGCTTGGCAAATCTAAGCCGGTTTTGTGCTTTTTCACTTATTTTTGAGGGAATCTGTGGTGCTCTGATTAAGCTCAGTCCTAAAATGTCACTGGGGTTCTATCTCAGTGTGCTTAATGGATAAGGTGAGACTAAGGATGGTCAGCACTCTATAAAATATATATACACACACTACTATATATAAAAAAAATAGTATATTGAAATAGACAGCAGTTCTGCCTCTGATGATGCAGTTCAAATGAACCCAAATAAACACAATAAAAGGAGGAAAAAAGATCAAATATGAAATTTCTCAAAACCCTAATAAGGGCTAAATTCTCATTTGATCACCTTGTACACTCAGGACTGTTGGTAATCTCCCCCATTCATCAATGTTCAAAAGAACTTTAAGGAAAATAGTTAATTTAGATGGTTTTTTTTTTTCATTCTGAAGTACAACAAATTCCATCCCTTCATAAAAATGATTATCAAAGATACTGTTTTAAGCTTTCAATTCTAATTTAGGTGTCTCAGCATTTGCTTCCCAATGGAAACACCAGAAAGGAAATGTCTGTGTGGAATGTGGGCACTTGCAGCTGTCTGAAAAATTGGGTTTCTTTAAGAGTCCAGTATTGGAAACTTAAGCTCTCCAGTTCTCTTTCAAAATGTAGACTATGGTTCATTGATTTCTTCCCTTCTGAACTGAGGGACCCAGTCAAGGGGCTTGAAAATAAGATACTTAATAGTAATTTTAAACCCCCTAATTTGTTTGCCCTCCCCCATGCTCCCTATACCTTCACAATAAATCCTTTGAAAAACTGGAAATGCTTTAGTGAAAAGACTGATGGGAAACGTTAAAAAATATCAGGCAAGCAACATCAAGTTATCTCTGTTATTTTAGGCCAAATGTGTTTCCTGCTTTTTTTCCCCTTCAGACTCCCTCCAGGCCTGCAGTGGAGCCTGGGCTGGGTCCCATCCACAGCAGCTCCCTCGTGCTGGGGTTCCCTGGGGGAAAAATCCTCCCTAGGGGAAAAAAATCCTCCTCCTGCAGCAGCACCTCCACCTGTGCAGAGCCCAGGAGCCACGGGCAGGTCCCAGCCCAGCTTGGGAAGAGTTTATCCCGACAAAATCCAAAGCCAGCTGCACATTCCACGGCTGCTGCTTCCCACCAGGAAGGAGCCTCAGCTCTGGGATGGGGGACACCTTGTGTGAAGGCTTTTCCTCTATAGGAACTTCAGTTTTAAAGCATTAAATGCAACACCTGAAAGCCCACTGTGCCACCGGAACTACTGCAAGACACTAAAATTTATGGAAAAAAGCATAAAAAATATTTCCATGAGCTCTCAGTGCAGTCAAGGAAAAGGATCATTATTGCTCCTCAGTGCTCCTGCCCTAAGAAAAGAGAAATTAGTGTGTTTAATAACAGTGCAGAAGGAGGGCTGGGGAATACAGCAGTGGATAATTTGTCAGTGATTAGAAGGTCAATGGGTCAACTCAGGAACAAGCCAGTGGCCTCACCTGGGGGGAGCCCTGTCTGTAACAGGAGAAAGCCCCTCCTTTGTGGCAGCTATGTCACCATGGAGCCTTATCAAAATAGAGCTGGGACTTATCAGTCACGAGGGAGGCAGAGCCAGGTGACTGCAGAGTCCTTCAGCAGGGCCTGCAGTTCCCACACTGGGCTTGAAATCCTTTTAAAAAACAAGAGTTCTTTTCCCCCCAGTGTAAATATCTCCCCTCCTTTTTAAAAAAAAATAAAAAAATAAAAAAAGGCTGATTGCACTTTCATCACAAAATTTTATGGGATTGCATCACTTCTGCAGGGGTATTTTTTAATCACAGACATCTCAAATGGGGAATTCTGCAGGAATAACAATGGTTTTGCTCATTCCAGTTTGGAATTTCAGCACCACTCACTGCTAACCCAACTCCATGTCTGTTAAACACAATGCTGGTCCCATCACTGAATAAATCCCTGCCAAAAAGATGCTTCTTGATAACCCAGAAAGGTGAATTGGTGCCTGCCAACCCTCAAAATTCTGTATTTTTCTGCACACCTTTGCTGCTGTCACTGGCAAGGGGCAGCTCCCCACACTCTGCTGGGTTTGGTGGCAGCTGTAAGCAGGGAGGAAAATCCAGAGCTGTGAACAGCAGGCTCATGGAATTTCTGGGCATTGTCACATAATTGTATATCCCTTGTAGGGTCCAGGTTTTGCGTGCACCCAGCCAATTCCAGCTGTCCCTGTGTGTGTGCAGTAATGTCATTTACAGAGGCCACAACCCAGAGCAAACCCCCTTGCACCAGAGACCAGAGAGACAAAAACTGCACAGAATCCCAGGAAACTTTAGACCTGAACAGACAGAAAAAGACAGATGAGAAACAAAACCCTAAAAACCCAAACCCTAGGGATGTGGTTTGGCCAAGGTGATGGAGTGGAGGCCATGGATCTGTCTGGGTTTTTATTAAATCCTATTTTAAAGCTTTTGATGCAAAACTCGCTTTGTTTTTCACTGCTGGGGCTCCCAGGAGCTGAGCCTGGTGCCAGGGATGCTGTGGTGGGCACCAGTCCTTGTCCTGACCCTTCTCAGGAATTCACAGGGCAGGAAATGATCCTGCAAAGTGCTGAGAACATTTTCTGGGAGCATCCCATCCTGTCAGTGACTCCCACAGAGCTTCCCCTGCGCTGAGCTCAGAGCTCCACAAAGATCACAGGTGTCACCTTGGCAAAGATTTTCCTAAACAATGTGTTTAAGGTATCATGTGACTTGATATTCCTTTCAAAATTTAATTCACAACCAGGCAGCAAAGACCAGTTCTGGTCTTTGAAAAGGCTGAAAGCTCACTTATGCAAATAATATTTATTATTTAAACACAAAATAATAATTTCAAAGAAAGAATGTAAGTCTATTCCATTTGTTTTTAACACAGATTAAAGAAGGTTGAACACATCAACAGCAATTTTCGGTGCACACGAGCACACACAGCAGCAGGTAAAGGAGCTCTGTTTCATGAGATCAGGTTCCATCCAGAGTGAGGGACAGAAAAGCTGAATTTGAATTGATAATAACATTGTGACTTGAGCTCCAAGGAATTCCCTCCCCCCACCCCCCACTTTTTTTTCCCCCTACTTTTTGCTTAAAATAATTAAATTGGATGAGGCAAGATACCTGAGCAGTGAACTTTTCCATTCCTCCATTTCCAAGGAAATAAAATCTAGCAACAACTTTATGCAAAAGCTTGTTCTCTATGCCAATGGGTCAGTGGCCAATTTAACCATAACAAATAATAGTCTAGCCTTTCAAAGTTTCAACCTCTTCTTTTATTTTTTTTCTTGAAGAACCCGAGTGCTGGAAGACAGTTTGGATTTCCTCAGCATCCTCCCCCTGCCAAGTCGCGTTTTCCCTCTGGCTGGTGACCACATCTCCCTGTGAACATCTGCAAACTGCAGCTCCAGACAGCCCTGCTGCAGCAGCTCTGACTGCAACTGGGGGCAGCTCTGCTCTGCAGTGATGTCATTCCCTAAATTCCCTAAATTCAGGGAATGTCCACATCCAGTGCCCCTTCCCTGCCTTTGCTGTTTCTCCAGCTCTGGTTGTGGAGGGGTTAAAATATTTCAGTTCTGAGTTAAGGAACTGTAAAAGTTCTAGTCCAGAGACACTTTTTTCCTCCTTTCTGATAGTGATTGGTTTCCCCTGCACCTCTTTTGTTTTGAGAATTTTGGAGTATGCAGACTTGTGTAATGCAGAGATTGCTTCCAATTTAATTTAGTTGTTTTGTCTTTTATCATAATGGAAACGAGCACAGGATCCTTCCCAGGCTTTCTGCCACGAAAGAGGAGGCAGATTTCACTGCTGTGGTTCCCCAGAACGACAGGGGAGGGAGAGCAGGGGGAGAAGGATTAAATAAGATGCTCATGGAGGCTCAGGCAGCAATTTCTGCATGGCCAGCAAGCCCCAAAACTCTGCTCTTGCACTCTGTGAGTTAACATTTTCCCAAGTATTGCATGGGATCTCTGGGTGTCATCCCCTAAGCACCTGAAAAGGTCCTTGAGCCCTTTCTATCGTATGGTTTGGTTTGGGTTGATTGGTTGTGGTTTTTTAGGAAGGAATTCTTTACTTCAGGAAAGGCCCTGGCACAGCTGTGGCTGCCCCTGGATCCCTGGAGATGTCCCAGGCCAGGCTGGACAGGGCTTGGAGCAGCCTGGGATGGTGGAAGGTGTCCCTGCCCATGGCAGGGGGTGAAATGGGATGAGTTTAAGGTCCCTTCCAACCCATTCTGTGATTCTCTTGTTCCTGGAGAAGAATGTGATAATGAGGGACCTGATGAGTAGATCCTCTGCTTTTGGATCCAGAATTCAATGTGGATTCAGATAAAGACACTACACTTTGCCCCTGTTGTCAGCAGGCTGGGTTTTCTCTGAACATGTCTGGTTTTTTAAGCCTGTGCTGAATGGTTTGCTTAATCACACTCAGAGATCATTTCAGCTCTTGAGGTCCCTTCCTGAAGGTCTGTGGCAAAAGTGCTGCCAAAACCCAGAGCTACACCTTCCAAAATTCCCTGCAGGAACCTGGGTTTGGTCACCTCACAAAACAGTGCCTGGGCTGGACCTCTGAAACAGGAAAATAACAAACAGTGGCTGATGGCTTCTCACAGAATCAATATTTGATTGAAAAACCATCATCCAGGAGAAACAAACAAAGCTTTCAGGATTTAGAAATGTTTCCCCACTTAACAGATCTTCTTATGAAGCACAAAATCAAACTACAGGTGCCAAGACAACCCTTGGGGGTTTCACTTCAGGTACACCCCAAACCTAACCCTTTATTGGACAGCCCAAATTCCGGGACAGCTGGAGGTCACAAATTCTGTGGAATGGCACATCAGACAGTAGGATACCTGATTTTGGTGGCAGAGATACTTCTGCCTGTAGGAAAAAATGTATTTCATCACATTCCTAGCAGCCATCCATCCACATGAAAAGGCCCAAGAAATACCACCCTGAAAGGATGAAGCAAATCTTGAGGACCAGAAGATGTTTGAGTATTTGTGACTCTGCTTCTACTCTTACACACACCAGGAAAATTCAGGAATTCTGCCACCAACTGCAAGGGATTATGAACCAAACAGGAAGGTTTTATCCTGCTGGACAAAATGTGGGTCAGGATCAAATCACCTAAGCCTGGTCTTTCTATGTGAATAAACATCTCAGTCGGTGGAATGATTTCCACTGCTGTGCTTTGTCTTGCTTTAATTCTTTACAGTAAAGGAGCTGAAATTTCTGTTCGAAAAGAGGAACTTTGAGACATAAAATCCATTGGGGAATAAAAATTAATTGTTAACAGGACCCTTAAACCAACAACAAGCAGAGAAAATCAGGCAGAGAATTCACCCCTGGGAATTCTGGCTACGGTCACGATAGGACACCACACCCAGCCTGCAATCCCATGGCATGCCCTCCTTCATGTGCACACTGGGTGTAAATCATCCCAATGTTGGCACAGCCCCAGGGCAGCCAGGAGCTCCTGGGGGCTCCCCAGGTGTGGATGCACCCAGTCATCAGTGCATGATAATTCCTGAACAAAATGCCCAAGGATTTGGAGATACACAGCACGAAATCAGCACATGCAGCGACTCCTCCAGAGGCATTTCCCAACAGGCTGCTTCGGCCACGTGATCTGATAATCCTTGTCAAAAGGAGAGAGCAGATGACACGAAATCAGAGTTACACTGAATTCTGACACTCTACAAACAAGGCAGGAGAGCCTCACTTGGTGATGTGTGGGATAAATGCAAATACCTGCTCCTCGTTCCCTCGGCCAGCCCGTGAGCCAGAGCTCTCGGAGACTTGCTGGAAATCACTGAGATTTCCTGCAGGGCGCCAAGTTTCTGGTTGCTCTGCTAAACTCTTCTCTGAACATGATTCAGCAAGACACAGCCTGCACCCCTGCAAGTGCAAGAGCTCCTCTGCTCCAGGGCTAAAGGGGTGGAGAGCAGAGAGGAAGAAACCCACCCACAACACAACACAAACAGAGCCAAACCCTGCTGAGGTATTTGTCCACCTGCTTGGACTGCACAGGACTGGAGCAAAGCAAACACAATCCCTGAGCTATCAGCAGATAGCACAGTTCATGGTTAACTTCGAGTAGCTCAGAACACACCTCTTGAGAAAGAGCAGCAGCTCAAACAACCTCGGAACAAAACTGAAAACACACACACACACACCCAGCATCTTTGGAAGGGTGGGTGGCCCTGGCTCCCAACACTCAGAACTGAAAGTACACGAGGTCACTGCTGCTGTACTTACACAGCAACCTGAGACCAGGCACAAACTGAAATGCTTTCTAATCCCTACCCAGCAGCCTCTTTAGGTGCCTGATTTTCACCACATGAAGCCCCAAATGATGCTTTCTAGGCTCTGGATCTCCACCCAGAACACAAATCTCTGAGCTGTTTCTATCTCTGGTGAGGGTTTGTAGCGTGTCTAGCACAGTGTTTGTAGGTGGGCCTTGCAGAGCTGGGCCTCAGAAATTCTCCAGGAGGAACAATCCCAGTTCTTGGAGGTTTTCTCCACAGCACAGCTGATCCTCTTGGCCTCCTCTGGGCCCCAGGGCTGGAGGCAGCTCTGCAGGTGGGGTCTCACCTGAGTGGGGCAGAATCCCCCTTTCCTGCTGCCCAAACTGTGGGATCAGCCCAGGACTCAGGGAGGTTCCAGGCTGGGCCATTTCCAGCCTCTCATCCACCAGCATCCCAAATTCTTCCCCCCTTCCAGGGTGGTTCTGGACCTGGATTGATCCCAGGGGTTGCCCTGATCCAGAGTGAAGATGGCAGCACAGCTAATCTCAGGTAAAACAGTATTCCCACCCCAGCATCCGTGAGAGCCTGGTAATATCAGGATTAATATCCGGATTACAGGTGTTAATAACTCCTCCAGTGGATATTAATATCGAGGGTTTAACCCTTTGCTGTGGAACACCCACCCTGACAAATCCTTCTCCTCACACACAACCCTTTTCTTTTTTTTTCCTTCAAGCCATCCTATTAAAAAAAAAACAAACAAACCCTAAAGTTTAGTCTGGGATTAGCAGGAGGGCAATAGCTCTGTGTCTCTCCATCCAGCACACACATTTCTCCCCCCTCACCACAAAGGAAGGCAGAGAGAGGTGATGGCTCTTTCCACCCCCCTGATTTATAAGTGTCCCTGGCTATAGGTCAAAGGAATGAGCAGCACCTGGGGAGCAGGGCTGAGGCAGGAGAGCAACCCCAGAGTGCAGGGGAGATAACTACCCCGGCTGGGCAGACAAATTAGATAATTAAATGGAAACAGGCGAGATAAATTGCACTTTCTTAATTGGGTTATCAAGAAACAATAGTGACTATGAATGACCTCACTGTCTGTGTAGTCTAACACTTCTCTCTGTAGGAACTAGGAGGGAGTTATTTGTCTAGGCCAGGGTTATTGTTGGCCTAGAAAATGAATGTTTAAGAACAACTGGGTTTTTTCCTCTCACCAGAAGCCATTACAGATAAAAATCTTAGGTCTGCTGATTTGGAAGTGGGAGTGTGCACAGGATGGAAGGAGAAGGGAGGAGATGTCTCACCAGAGTGAGCTGAAGTGCAGGTCAGTGGTGCTGAATCTGGGCTTGCTCACAGCCACCTGAATGGTTCAGGGAAAATGCTGTGTGCTCTGTGTGTGTGCAGAGAGAGACAAAAAGCACTGCAGAGCTCCTGAGATGCTCCAGAGAACACAGTGGGCAGAGTGCAGGAGAATGGGAATGAGTCAGCCCCCAGCCAGGCCAAAAAAGGACCCATAACTGGGATTTAATGGCTCAAACCTTCCCTCCACCACAAAGTCACAAGTGTGGATTGTGGGAAACCAATTTGTGGAGTTATAGAAATATAGATATAGAAATATAGAAATAGTTGGCTTCTGGTTGTGATGGTGTGAATTCGAACATCTGTATTGCCTCACCCTTCGCATGAGACTGAAAATGGAGTAAAAGTTTTTAAAACACCTCTCAGCTGCCCCATCTCTGGGTCAGAAAAGAGCTTAATCCCACATGGATCTTCGTGGAAGTCAGCACTGGGAGAGGGGAGGATAGGGAAGAGTGGGAAAATTCCCAGCTTCTCCTTGACCACGAGTGGTGGAGCTGAAAGGAATGAACAGACTCAGGAGCACGGGATTCAAACCAGCCTGTGCTGGAAAATCAGGATGTTCTGACCCACCTCCTGATGCAAGGCCAGGATCAGAGCCTTTATCACACTCCTCACTCCCTGGTTGCCCTTAAGGACATGGAAGAACTTGGCTCCTGGCTGAGCCTGGTCAGAAGCTCTAATGACAAATAAAACTCTCCTCCTTATAGGCTCCTGCACTACAGGGGTTGGTATTCAGTAAATTCATTTTCACAGGAATGAGTAATTCACAGGAAAGGCTTCACACTCACCTGTATTGCCAGGCAAGGCAAGGTGGCCACTAATTTTGTATTTTTACAGATCTAGAAAATATTGCTCCAAAAATGAGCCTGTGTAGGCTGAGCCAAGCAAACACTGAGCCGTGTCACCTCTTCAGCAAAAATTAAATTACACCCACTTCTTACTATGCTGCTACACAAGACAGCCTAAAGCCATCCAAATCCACTCTTTTAAAACATTTTGAATAATGTCAGGATCTCGATACTATCTGTGGAGTTATCACTCCATCAAGCTCAGATCCTGTTTGGCAAAAAAAAAAAAAAAAGTTAAAAACAAAAAAATAAAAATCATATCCAGAAGCCCTTTGGAGCAAACCATACCAAACAACTCCCATGCTCACAGGACACGGGGAGCAGGGGTGGAAAGCTGAACGTGGACTTTCAAAGAACATTTGGAAGAAAGAACCAGCATATGGCTTATGTTTAAAAACCTCTCTTGATTCCACAACCCCGAGGCTACGGGGCTGCCTTGAAGCCCCTCGGTCTGGGCTGTCTGTGTGCTGTGTTTTGTTAAAACAGCCCCTTTTACCCTTCACTGAGTTAATGAGCATTGTGATCTTGCTTGTGCTCAGTTATTAACATGCTGAAATGGATTCTAATTCCACACACACTTCCATCTACCTCTGGTCCCCATTTAGGATGCCCAAAGTTGCTGCACCCGCCCAACTTCAGAGCAGAAAATGCTCTGCAGGATGTTTGCAGCTTGTTAGCTTGAACCTGAAGCACTTCCTCAAAGGCGCTGCTACCTCAAGCTACTTTTACTCCAGGTTCCTATTAAGATACCTCATTCTCCCTCCTTCTTTTTATTCAAAGTGACAGGAAACCAAAAACATCAAGTGTGGAGCTTCCCTTTAGGTCTCCAAGAGATGTAATGAAAAACATAATTAAGGGCTGCATCCAAGAACATGTTTAAATATTCCAGCTCTGGAAAGGCCCCTGACACCCCTCAGCTGGTTTCCCAGAATGGGACACCTTTAGGCACTTTGAGACCCAAACAGTATCAAGGAAAATAAAAGAAGGCTCTTCCATTTCTTCTGCACCTGGAATTCAAAGATCTTGAGCACTTGGGCAGTGTCCACACCATCACTGCAGCAGGGACAGGGTGACATCCTCATTTTTAGCAATAAACAGCCTAAGGCACAGGGAAAAATCCTATGGCTCCTAGACAATGCATAATTGGGGGGAAAAATTAATATGAACACAAAAGCCATGGAGTGGTTGACCAGTCACACACTCTGCACAGCCCGGGTCCCTTCCTGTGTCCCAGGCCATTAAATATTAACAGGCTGGCTGCAAATGGAGCTTTCTGAAAGAAAAGATGACAGGACTTTCCACCTTGAGAAATATCAGGAATTTACTCCACCAGACTCCAGTTTCCCCCAAGCCCCTGAGGATTTTGGCTGCCTGGTTGGATGTGCTGCAGAGAATAGGGAGTGGGAACATCCCAGTTCTCCTTCTCTCACTCTCCCAGGCAGGGGAAGCCTCTCCCCTTTTTACTTTTCAGGGAATTCTGAAATGAGAAATTGTTGCCAGCATTTTTATGTAAATGGGTTTTTCTCTATTAAAGGATGGGATTCCCTCTCCCCCAAAATTCTCAAAATACCTGAAAACAGCTCTGTTAAATCAAGCATCTCTGTAGGCTGAGGTTTAACCAGGCAACTCTGCAAGAATGAATATTAACGTGGCAAATTCTTCTACTTTTATCTTGTTAACACCAGACATTCAAATAAATCTTGCATTATTTACAACTTTGGATTTCCTGTGACTGACCATTTCCAAGCGGAGTAATGATTACATTTAATTTTAGCTGAAGTCAGGTCATTTTACCCCTAAATTTTTAAAAATAAATTAATTAAATCATCCCCCTAGCTGCTGCCAGACAACTAAAATTCACTTTTGAATCCATTCAGCCTCTTCTTAAAGGAACAAAGCCATGAATGTTCCCCCAAAAGCAGTATCCGTGATGGATAATTTCCCTTTATGTATGAGATCAATGGATATGGGTTCAACATAAAAATTGCAGTTCCCATTCGGGAGATTTACATGAACCCTCTGCAGTCCTACTTTATAGTCAAGCAGGGGAGAGTTAATTATTTCTCCAGAATTTATCTTCTAAATGGATATTCAGTGGCTCTGTTATTCACCCTACTTTGCAATGAACTCTGCACTTCCCTACTTTCCTCCCAGGAAGAGGCAATCGAAGACAAAAGCCTGCAAATGATAGACAAGGGCAGAGGCCATGTCCAACTTTGATATCTTGTTGATAACGTATTGTACAATTAGATCAATTTGACAATTTCCATTATGGCTGATAAAATATTTATCGAGCCTTGGAGATGATGTCTGATCCCTGTGCCATTTGTTTCACTAATGGGGGAGATATTTACCAAATCAGGGGAAAGCATTCAAATTTCACATCCTCATAGCCTCCCCAACATTAGATTTGCAAATTACTGGCTGAAGCCATAAATTACAGCAGAGCACAGCCAGGCTGATGCCAGGCTGACAGGGTAGGTGGATGGCTGGCGATGACATTGTTTCACAGGAGCATTAATCATAGCAGCAAAGAAAATACTCTCAAATTGGTCCATAAGTCTAAATATTAAGGAATGAGAAGCTGGTTGCCGGGAGATAGCTTTAGCTGCAGCTGGAAAATTAGGAAATGAAAAACCCTTTCTATTATTTAACAAATCATCTTAATAATGTTTTATGCCGTAGTGCCAGCAAGAAAAGGAAATTCCTATTCTTGCCCATTTGCTCTTTATCCTCATTGCTCTTTAATAGGAATATTAATAACCTGAGGATTGGTGCAGATGTAGCCCGAGCTGTATTTTTCTTCTGCTGTAGCTTAACTAAAAGCAGGATAAATACTGAAGGAAAATAGAGTTTTGATTTCCATGTTTAAACAGTTTGCTTTGTCAGCAGCACCAACGGGGGCTTGAGCTCCTCTTCTGTTCTGCTCAAGGTCAAGCACATGTTTACTTCTGTGCAGGCCAAACTTATTAAAATCCCACAAATCAGATAAACAGCAGAATCCAGCTTACCATGGATGAGAGAGAGGCCTGTAATCTCAGGGGGAGAAAAAAATACAGGTATCATTGTTGCTTAAATACGAGCCCTGCTGATTAATTTAAGAGCAAAGCACCACCTTTACAGGGTGATTAGACAAGGAACAGCTTCAAATGCTCCGTGCTCAGGGCACTGTCAGCCCTGAGCCTCCCAGCACCGTGGCCCAGAGTTGTTCAGACAGCACTAAAATAAGGTGAAGGTGACACATTTGTCTGGCAGACGTAATTAAAGGTATAATGTTGGTGCTGGAGGTCAGAGTTGCGGAGTCCTAAGGCAAAAGAGCTTGGAAGGAAAGAGCTCAGAAATAAGGGAATGAAGGATGAGGCTGCTCAAGCACCTGACACCTCTCAGTGAGCCAGGGGAGGGGATTCTCTCTGCTCGGCTCTGGTGAGATCCCAGCTGGAATGCTGCAAACACTTCTGGTGCCGCCAGGATAAGGACATGGAACTGCTGGAGAAAGTCCAGAGGAGACCAAAAAAGTTCCCAAGGGAACTGGAGCCAGGCTGGAAGAGTTGGGAATGCTCATCTTGGAGGAGAGAAGGTTGTGTGGACATCTCACAGCACCCTCCTGGGCCTGAAGGGGCTGCAGAGAAGGAAGAAGGGCTCTGGACCAGGAGCTGAGTGGCAGGACAAGGGGGAATGGGTTAAAAATGAAAGAGGGGAAGTTTTGGTGGGATATTGGGAAGAAATTCATCCCTGTGAGGGCAGGTCTTGGCACAGAGAAGCTGTGATTGTCCCTGGAATCCCTGGAAGTGTCCAAGGCCAGGATGGATGGGGCCTGGGATAGTGGGAGGTGTCCCTGCCCATGGCAGGGGGTTGGAAAGAGATGATCCTTAAGGTCTCTTCCAACCCAAATTTTCAATTATTCAAATTAACTTGCAAAGCTTTGTCTCTCAAGCCTGATGTTTTTTTCTACATTGCACCAGCAAAAAACAGATCACAGAGGTCAGAATTCCCAACAGGGCTGCTGAAGGGCTGTTCCTTGCTGTTTCCCACTGATGGCTGGATTTCCAATAGAATTCCACCCAGAGCATACCTACCCCTTCAGGAACCTCCAGCTGTTATTCAGTGCCTAAATGATATTTGGGCATCACATTTTGGGTTTTCGGACACACCACTGGTGTTAGGCATCTATTTATTCTCCCTTTAAAAAAACCATTGGAAATTTAAAGGAGGGTTCATAAAGGACCTTGAGACTGAGCAGGGAAATGTTTGCACAGTCACCGTGTCAAATAAACTGCTAAAGAATGGCTTTGCCTCCATCTTTGCCTCTGTCAAAGCCTTCAGCACTACCTCTGTCTGCTGGATTTGTGGGTTCCATCAAAAGGTGATCATAATGGTCCTCTGTTGTGGAGCTCCTCCTCCCCTTCCCAAGGGAAGATGTAATTTCCTTTTGGGGAAAAAATGTCCTAATCACCAGGGCCTGCAGACTGTCAACCTTTCCTGCTGAAGCAGCTCCTCCTGCACAAAGTGAGACAGCAGGAAATTGTCCCTATCAGCTGAACTATTGCCTAAAGGCTTAAAGATGCTCTTCCTGTTAATAGATTGTGAATGAGTAAAATCATAAATAATATCTGTATTTCCTCAGCAGATTTTCTGAAACCCAAAGAACCTTTATTCAGTATCACCAAAACAAATGAGATGATGGCAAATGAAGGAGATGCTTCATCCCTCAGGTCAGCACCTAATGAGGAGGGGTTTTGTGTAGAGTTACACAGGCAGTACATCCCAAAACAGGGATTTTTGGGACATTCTGAGGACCCACATCTCTCCCTGCACACCTGGAGCATTGAACTGGATATGCTTTTTAACCTCCCACTGTCACCTATTTCCTCTGCTCCACGCCTGCTGAACAATTCTTACTGGCTTATACTTCCCATGGCCTGTAAAATGAACTTCCCTTAGGCCTGAAAGATGTATTTCCCTTGGGCCCACAAGATGTGCTTCTCTTAGGCCTGTAAGATCTATTTTCTTTAGGCCTAGTATGAGTTTCTTTCAGGCCTGTAAGATGTGTGTTTTCCTTGGGCCTGCAGGATGTATTTCTCTCAGGCCTGTGACATTTATTTCTCTTAAACCCATAAGATGTACTTCTCTTAGGCCTGTGAGATGTATTTCTCCCAGACCCATGAGATGTGTTTCTCTTAGACTGAAAAGATGTGTTTCTTTTGGGGCTGTAAGGAGTGTTTCTCTTTGGCCTGTGGGATGTGTTTCTCTTAGGCCTTTAAGATGTTTCTCTTAGACCCATAAGATGTTTCTCTCAGGCCTGAAAGATTAATTTCTCAGCACAGGACACCTCTCATACAACCTCTCCTTCACGAGAGAATTTTCAGGAGAAAATTCACCTCTGAGCTCTCTACCTTGTCACCCTTGTAGGTTTGTTGTATAAAACAAGAGCTGGTGGAAGCTTCTCCCAGGAAATTCTGAGGCTCAGGAAAAAAGCATCATTGCTCCTGATGTCTTAAAATCTGGCACAGCTTCCCAAAGGCACCTTCCTGCTCATGATTATCCATTTTGCCAGCCCACCACAGACCCAAAGCAGCAATTGATCCCTATTTTTACGCCTATAAGATGTTTCTCTTTGGCCTGTAGGATGTGTTTCTCTTTGGCCTTTAAGATGTTTCTCTTAGACCCATAAGATGCTTCTCTCAGGCCTCTAAGATTCATTTCTCAGCACACTCATTCACTTCTCACACAACCTCTCCTTCATGAGAGATTACATTTCAGCAGAGGAGAAAATTCACCTCTGAGCTCTCTGCCAAGCCCTTGTCACCCTTGTAGGTTTGTTGTATAAAACAAGAGCTGGTGGAAGCTTCTCCCAGGAAATTCTGAGGCTCAGGAAAAAAACATCATTGCTCCTGATGTCTTAAAATCTGACACAGCTTCCCAAAGGCACCTTCCTGCTCATGATTATCCATGTGTTTCTCTTTGGCCTTTAAGATGTTTCTCTTAGACCCATAAGATGCTTCTCTCAGGCCTCTAAGATTCATTTCTCAGCACACTCATTCACTTCTCACACAACCTCTCCTTCATGAGAGATTACATTTCAGCAGAGGAGAAAATTCACCTCTGAGCTCTCTGCCAAGCCCTTGTCACCCTTGTAGGTTTGTTGTATAAAACAAGAGCTGGTGGAAGCTTCTCCCAGGAAATTCTGAGGCTCAGGAAAAAAGCATCATTGCTCCTGATGTCTTAAAATCTGGCACAGCTTCCCAAAGGCACCTTCCTGCTCATGATTATCCATGTTGCCAACCCACCACAGACCCAAACAGCAATAAACTTCTGCTCCTTGCACCCCCTGACCCCCTCACCCAGCCATTTCCAGTGGCAGGGGAGAAGTTCCTACACCTTTAAGAGGGAAATCTGCGGGCAGCGCTGCCTGTTTGGTTTGAGATAGCAAAGTTATTGTCCTTTGGGCTGTCTGGCAGCCCCTTGTGTCCCTTGGATTTATCTCACACACATGATGCAGCTTTGTGGAAGGGATCTGGAGGGACTTTGCATTCCTCTGGTGGGATGATATGAGTTTGTGTCTAAATCTGTTCCATATGACCCACCTCACATGGTCGGTGTCTCGCCGATTCACTTGGAAAGGTCAAGAAGTGTTTCAGCTGAGGCTTCACAGTCAAGGGGGTTGTTAATAAAAAAGAAAACCCTACTGGTAGAATTGGGACTTCATAAAGGTGCTGGGAGCACTTCTTGTTCCTTTGCATGGATAAATTTTAGGGATGGGACAGACACAGGTGAGGCTTCACCTGTAAGATTGCAGGGGCAGTGCTGAGGGTCTCACAACCTTCGCACATTACAAGATGGATTGTCTGGGATAAATAAACCCTTAAAACAGTCTGGGATAAATAAATCCTTGCAGTCCCACAAAATCTGCTACATCAAGAGGCTTTCTCACCAGGTTTCTAGCAGCTAACAACAATTTCTGAACTAACTGAGACACTCCTGCTTTGCTCCTGGCCCAGCAGAGCTCAAAGCTGTGCAGAAAAACGAACCAAAACCCACAAAATGTAGAGATTAAACAAACTCAAAACCACTCCTAAAAGCTTCCCAGGTCACTTGACTCAATAATGAGCTACTGGGAAGCAATGACAGCAGCTGGGGCCAGCCCAGGTTTGCTGAGCAGGGTGCCCTCCCCATGCCACAACCTTGACGTTCAAATCAACACCTCCCAACAACAAACATCCCAGGGGATTTATCTCTGGCAGAGCAGTTCTCCTTTCTCTGGACAGCACAGCCTCACACCGAGTGCCTCCAATCCACTCCACTCCACTCCCATATATATTTTTGGGATATGATGGCAGACATCATACCCCCAGAGCAGTAAAGCAGAAAACAGCCAATAGTTTTGCAAGGAGAGAATTGAAGAAGGGGTCAGAACACCTAAAATTTTTTTATTCTATGCAATGATTTCTAGAATTTAAATCACTCCAAAGGGTTGAAATTTCAAATAATGAAAAGCAAAGCAGAGAAAGGAATGAGCAGAGAACTGAGTTTTAGCCAGGGCTGCTGCATTTTCTGATTGCCAGGGTCTGATCATCAACAGGGACCAAAAATTTTCCATTTTTGTTATATTTAGAATAGTATTGATTTGTATAGTGGTTTGGTTTTTTGGGTTTTTTTTCTGTATTTTGGGTAATGATTTGGTGCTTTTGTATTTTCTGTAGATTTTGGGCAATACTTTGTTATATGTTTCAATTTTTTTATATTTGAAATACTTTTTTTTGTGAGTTCTGTTATTATTTTTTCATGGAGTTGTTTTGTTGAGTGGTTATATGGAGAGTTGTGAAGGTTTTTGTTAATTTTTGATTTGCTGTTTCTAGAAGTTTTTTGAATTGTTCTTTTAAGATGTTTGTTCAGATTGAGAGCAGAGAGAGGAAAAATGCTTGGAGATATTTCTCTGAGGTTCTGATTTCAGGGAAAAGAAAATCAAGCTTATTTTTAACCAGCAGGTAAAAGGAAGGCTCAGGTAGCTGATTTCTATTTTATTGTTTCTGCTGAAATTTGAACAATAGCTGTGCTGCAGTTCTGTGCTTCACCTCTTTGGGGGAATTGTAGGTAACATGGAAATATCTGGTTGTCATCAGGCAATGCAACCCCTGGAATTACCAGTGATCCTCAGACAGTGATGCTGTTTAATGCCAGCCCTCAAAACACAAATCAACCAAAATAAATCTAGGAAAATCACCATACTTTTAAAAAAAACCCCATATTGGCATTGGCTGGGATGATTTGAGGCTCTCACATCTCTCACAGACAGGCAATAGAAGAATTCATTCAGAAGCACTGTTAGAAAATCTGATTATTTCTACCAGTTTGGATGGTAAAATCCATCCAGCCTCTCTCAGTCAGGTTTGACACATCCTGCTTCATTCTTGCTCCACAGGACTCACACAGACCCAGACAGGAACAAGAGGAAAATATTTAGGATCACGCCATGGACTGACCTACAATCATCATTTGAAGTCCCCACAGTGCAGTGTATTCATGAGTAGCTTTTGTCCCCTCAAGTGGAACATTAACAGATTAACAACTGGCCATCTCCAAAATCAGCACCTTCACCTCCTTCCTGTGCAGACACTTCAAAAATTTCCCTTTCCATGTGCCTCTCATGAACAATCACAGCAGGTTTGGATCAGATGGGACCTTAAAGCTCACCCAGTGCCACCCCTGCCATGGCAGGGACACCTTCCACTGTCCCAGGCTGCTCCCAGCCCCATCCAGCCTGGCCTTGGACACTTCCAGGGATCCAGGGGCAGCCACAGCTGCTCTGGGCACCCTGTGCCAGGGCCCCACCGCCCTCACAGAGAATTCCTTCCCCATATCCAACCTGAATTCCGCTTTTTCAGTGTGAACCCATTCCCCCTACTCCTGTCACATTCTGCCCATATAAAAAGCCCCTCTCCTTCATTTTTAAGCCATTGCAGATGCTGGAAGGCAGCACTAAGCTCTCCCTGAAGCCTTTTCTCCTCTGTGCTGAACATCACTTCTACAGCTGAAAGGTGTCTGAGCTCAGGTGGGGCTGGGCTCTTTCTCCAGGAACTGACAGAACCAGAGGACAAAGCCTTAAGTTCCACCAAGGGAAATACATCAGCACTCTCAGATGGTCTGTAACTCTCAGAACCACCAAAGGTGAGATTTAGGAGCTTGAATTCATTCCAGACCCTCAAGAACAGGCAGAAGCCAAGGTGGCCTCTGTCAGCACCACAACCCGGGGCTCCTCCACAGCAGCCCTGAGGACATCACCCCGCATTTTCCCCTGGTTTAGAGAATCCTTTCACAAACTCCTCTCTCCAGCAGGCCTGGTGGGTGGCCAATGATTTCCCTGCTGCACTGGCAACTCCAGCTCCTAATCCCCCTGCTAATTCCCGGGCTGATTGGCTTTGCTGGCCACGGATAAGTCGTGTCCCTGGTCCCTCACACGGTGACCGGACACCACCTCTCCCCGCTCGCGAGCCAGCTCCAGGCCTGAACAAAAGGCAGCCTTGTTTGGTCACCCTTCCTTCAGAGAGGCTTAAAGACATTTTTGTCATTTTTGAACAGCTAATATCTTGCAGAGGGGGGCAAAAAAAAAAAAAAAAAAAAAAAGAAAAAAAAAAAAGAAAAAAAGAAAAAAAAAGTTGCTGGCCTTGGTTAAATTTAATCTTTACTTCTTGAAAAATCTGAGCGCAGATGCTTAGTGCTGGACCATGTTCCATTAGACTAATTAGGTCAAGATTACCTACAAGGGTATGACTCCACCAACTCAATTTAAATTCCCTCCCTCCTCTCCTTAAACTTGCACCGTTTGGAATTTTGCTCCCTTTTTCTCTTTCCTCCCCCAGAGAGCACAAAGTGTGTGGGCAACTATTACTAAAAAGAACCAATAAAGAAATAAAACACCTGAGTGAGTGAATACCAGAGGGGATCACAGAATCCTGGAATGGTTTGGCTTAGAAGGGACCTGAAAACTCATCCCATTCCATCCTCTGCCACTAGCCCAAGTTGTTCCAAGCCCTGTCCAACCTGGCCTTGGGCACTTCCAGGGATCCAGGGGCAGCCACAGCTGCACTGGGCACCCTGTGCCAGGGCATTCCCATCTTCACAGGGAAGAATTCCTTCCCAATATCCCATCTAAGTGCCTGGTGTGGCTCGGGTGTCACTGGCCTGGGTGTTTGCTTCTCCCTCTCACAATCAATGATGACCAGAAACAACCCTCAGAAAAACCTTTCTCAGAAATTCTGTTTATCTTCATGGTGAAGGCTTTGAGAAAGTCAAAGGTCCCCAAGGATTTAAGCAAGAGAAAACCCTAAGCAGTTCATTTTCCATCCTACAAATGTTTAAACATGAGCAAAACTTTACACACTCATTCACCCAGTGATGGGTATCAAATGTGGGCTTGTCATTTCCTTTCCTTAAAAATATGTTTTATTCGACTTAATGTGGAATTTATTTAAGACACAAGATTAGTTATTAATATGTTCTTTCAATTTTGGGAAGATATGAATATCTCTTTTGGCTACACAGCATAATAGTCCATTTATCAGCGAGGGAAGCCTCTGGAGGGATGGGATTTTTTATTTCAAGTACACTTTAGCAGTTATTGGAAAAGATTCAGCTTTTTTTCTGGGAGAAATATGTCATGAAAGTAGAAAGATGAGGAAAATGCTTGTGTGCAACACAGGCTTTTCTCTGATAGCAGCCTGGTGCCCGTCTGGACAGATCCCTGAAGACACAAGAAATCCCAATTAAATCATGAGTGCAAGCTCTGCCTACATGGAGCTGATGTCTGGATCAAGACCTTGGAATGTCAGCTTCGAAATTTCCCTGGCAATTGCATCACACGGCCTCATGATATGAAAATTTCCCTCCTCTTTCTATTTTAGGGACTTGTACCTCTAAGGGGCAAAAAAAAAAAAAAATAAAAAAATAAAAAAGAAATAAAAGAAGGCAAAGATGATGACAACAGAAAAAACCCAACTTCAAAAAATAAAAAAATAAAAATCAAACAAACAAAAAACTGCTGCATTCAGCAGGAAAAGTGTGAAAGGAGGGAATCTGAGGGGTCAGTGAGCCAAGGAGTAGCTGATTAACTTCAGTCTGATAATATCTCCAATATTTCAGTCAAATACAACGTGAAATACAACACATATTTGATCTCTCTCACACTAACTCAGAGCGAGGCAATAAATATTTCCCTACAGAATCATTTCCCCGTAAGCAGAGATTTACTGTAACCCAAATCACAATTTACTCATTTCAGAGCATTAAAAGCTCATCAGCCTCTCACTGGAACTTGGATCACTGGAAGAGGATCCCACAGCACAACTCCCAGACAGTATCCATAGGAAAAAAAAAACCAAAAAACTGCTATAGATGTTTTATCCACTATGTTGGGAGCACGGGGCTGATTTTAGTTCTCTTTGTAGCTATCTAGAAGACAGGAAAAAATAAGATTATTAAAAGGAAAACAATAAACAATGGTGGCCTTTTAGTGACTGGGTGGTTATGTTTAGAACTAACATTTCCAAACTCAAATTGACAGGAACTAAACACAATCAGGCTTGGGTCAAACAAAACTTCTGCAAGTAAAACAATGAAAACTCTACTGGCTCCAGCAGAATTCCCTGCCTTGGAAAGGTTAATTCTCTCTCCTCAGTCTCACCAATCCATAAAAAATTATGTGTTTGCTGCTTCGAGAAGTGGGGAAATAATATCTTCCCAATAAGCCAAAACTTATGTGCAGCAAAGAGAATATAAAAGAAAAAAGAATTTGGGGAAGGTGGAATTCTGGCAAGTCCAAACACAGGCATTAATGGATTTTTTTTAATAACTCAGTGCCACACAGAAATAGGGAAGCACCTGCCAAAAGCACAGCGAGGTCAGGCAGGTGTCACATCCATGTTAAAATTAAAATAAAAACCTGATAAATTCTGTGAGCATTGGCTCTGACTTCCTTCAAAATGCTCTCCGAGCATTTATAACTTGCTTTTTCCTCTGGTCCATTTTCTTTTTTTTTGGATGTGTTTGTTTTGTTGCACACACCACCAAAAATAAACACGTTTGGGATGCCCACACTTCCCCCTTCCCACCAGTCCTGCTCCCACAATTATTTGAGGAGGGGGAGCATCAGGAGCAGCTCAAACCCCTCAGCAGGCAGAGCAAACACACAGTGGGAGTGTGTTGGTGTAAAATCCATCCCTGGGGCAGCGGGAATTTGTGTAAAAATCCATTTTTGGGGGCTCCTCTGCTGCCCCAGGGAGCGTGACTGGGCACCCTGGGGGATCCATCCCCACCCACCCCAGGGAGAAACTCACTCTGACCCATCCATTCCCTCTCATCCTCGTCCCAAAACTGCCCCTTCCCCTGGCAGAGGGGTCCTGCCCGTGCCCAGATCCTTGGAGCACTGGCACACAGGAGTGAGGGACGGCTCTGCTGGCAGTGACACACACACACCAGAGCCCAGGCACATGGAAATGCATGAACATGGAAATATATAAATATGGAAATGCATGAACATGGAAATACAGAATGTCCTGAGCTGGAGGGGACCCTCAGGATCACTGATCAGCTCCTGGCCCCGCTCACACACCCCAAAATCCCACCGTGGGCACCCCTGGCAGCTCCTGGAGCTCTGGCAGCCTCTGTGCCCATTCCTGGGGAGCCTGGGCAGTGCCAGCACCCTCTGGGGGATGAACCTTTCCCAAAATCCAACCCAACCCCCCTGGCCCAGCTCCAGGGGTTCCCAGGTGTGTCCCTGTCCCAGAGCAGAGAGCAGAGCTGTCCCTGCAGCCCCAGAGCTCTGCCCTCATCCTCCTCTGCTCCAGCTGAACACACCAAGCGCCCTCAGTCTCTCCTCGTGTGGCCCTTCCAGACCCTTCCCCATTTTTCCAGCTCTGTTTTTGACACTTTTCTGGCTCTTCTGGCTGCTTGCTGCCCTGGCTGAGCCCTGCTGCTGCCATCCCCGTGTGCTGACCCCCAGCCCCTGCCCAGCCTGGGACCCCCGGCCGCCCTCCCCAGCCCCCCGAGCGCTGCTCCCCTCCAGCTCCCGGGGCAGGTCAGAATATTTAAACAGTTTTATATTCACAGCCCACAATGGAGGGACGAGAATTACCCAAGGACAGGGTTAGCCGTGCGATCAATGCATAATCAGATAACTGCTCCAGCTTTTTTTTTTTTTTACAAGTCTTTAAGCAAAGATCAGCCACTCAAATTCTAATTCCTTTTGCTAATTAAGCAGCCTGTTAATTGCTCTCGGGGTCTCTAATGCCATGTCATTATGCTTTTTAACAGCCTGCTTGACATCAATAGGGCTGCGAGCTCCACACAAACAAAGCGGGCACCCAGCACTTAGTGAATTAGCGGCCGCGGGCGCTGGCGCTGCGCCTCCCGCGGGCGGCACTTCGGTACCGCGGGACAGCCCCGGGACAGCCCTGCCCGACCCTCGCAACGGGGCTGGGCTGCTGCCCCCGCGGGCAGAGCTGCAGCACCCCCCGGCCCCGCCGCCCCGCTGCCCCGGCTCGCCTTCCCCCCCGGACTGCGCCCGCGGGGATGCGCCGGGCTCCGTCCTCATCCTCGTCCTCGTCCTTGTCCTCTTCTGCATCCTCATCCTCGTCCTCGTCCTTGTCCTCGTCTGCATCCTCATCCTCATCCTCCTCCGCATCCTCATCCTCATCCTTGTCCTCGTCCTCATCCTCATCCTCGTCCTCATCTTCATCCTCATCCTCATCCTCAAACTCATCCTCATCCTCAGCCTCATCCTTTTCCCCCTCTTCATTCTCATCTTCATCCTTATCCCTACACCCATCCCTTCCCATCGTCCCTACACCCATCCCTTCCCATGCCATGCCATGCCATCCCATCCCATCCCATCCCATCCCATCCTGAATTCCCGCAGGGATTCCCCGTGTGATCCCACAGAGATACCCCGTGATCCTGCAGGAATTCGTTGTGTGATCCCGCAGGGATTCCCCGTGTGGTTCCGCAGGGATTCCCCATGTGATCCCGCAGGGATTCCTTGTGTGATCCCACAGGAATTCCCCATGTGATCCCACAGGGATTCCCCGTGTGATCCCACAGAGATACCCCGTGATCCTGCAGGAATTCGTTGTGTGATCCCGCAGGGATTCCCCTGTGTGATCCCACAGGGATTTCCGGTGATCCCACAGGAATTCCCCATGTGATCCCACAGGGATTCCCCGTGTGATCCCACAGGGATTCCCGGTGATCCCACAGGGATTCCCCGTGTGGTTCCGCAGGGATTCCCCGTGAGCCGCTGAGTGAGTGCGGGGCCGTGGGGGGCGAGGGGTGCCCACACCACACGCGGTGACATTGATTCCTCAGGGGCACGCACCCCAAGGCCCGGTGCCACTTTTCAATCCCACTCCCAGGGAGGGAAAGCTGCACCCAGCTGTGTGAAAGGCACAGGGCCCCTTCCCAGCTGGAGGAAGAGGAGAGTGAGGAATTTCTGTGCCCAGAGCAGCTGTGGCTGCCCCCTGGAAGTGTCCAAGGCCAGGCTGGACGGGGCTTGGAGCAGCCTGGGACAGTGGAAGTTGTCCCTGCCCATGGAACTGGGTGAGCTTTAAATCCAGCCCAAACCATTCCATGACTCCGTGAATTGCTCTTGGGGTGTCCCCAAGTTTCCCCAGCAGCCCGTGCCACACTGGGGGGCTGCAGACCCTGAGGGTCCCAAATTGCTGCCTTGGGCACAAGGCCACCAGCACAGGTGGCTCCTGTCCCCTCGGGATGAAGGCAGAGGAAGGAGCAGTTGTGGATCCAGCACCATCAGAGGGATGTGACAAAGCAAAACCTGCACTGTCCTGGTTCTGGGGACATCTGATCCCAGATCACTGCAAAACAGAGCCCTGGGGCTTCAACCACTCATCTCACCTCAGCTCACATCTTCTACAGCTGCTTTTATCACTGTTTGTGGTGTGGACAAACTAAATTCAGCCTTTTTTAATGTCCCCACTTTATCTTGCAGCAAAAGGCCAGAGCTGCCCTGCTCAGGTGCAGGTTCCAGGATCACTCTGCTTAGCCCAGAGAGCAAAACACGATCAGCAGTTACGAGAGGTCAAGTTAAAACTCTGTCCTAAAAGCACTCCTGGAACCTGTGAATTTCAAATTGAGGTGAGATCACCCCAAACCACCAAGATCTTCCCTGGGAGCGAGCAGCCATGGTTCATGTCACCAACAAGAAAGGAAAGACAGCAAGAAAGCAGCCTTGATTTCCCTGCCTCTCAGCAATAGTGTTCCAGAGGTTTTGGCATCCTGAACATGCCAAGCTCTGCTCGGTGCAGACCCACGGTGCAGCTGAGGAGTCGCTGTTCTAACGCATGGAAAATATTTTCAGTTCTACTCAGAATGCATAAACTGTCTTATGTTGCAAACCAGGGCAAGTCTGGGTAAAATATAAAACCATGAACAAGTTGTTAGAGCAGAGAGATCTGCAGCAGAGCACAGTCAAAGCAGAGTAACCAAAGTGTGAGTCGTACTGGGTCTGCCCAAACTCAGCTGTTATTTCAGGTTTTGTTTTTTATGTCATTTAAAGAAATCACCAGTGAGATGAGGGAAGAATCCTGCACACAAAGATGTAGGAAAAAATCCAGGATTTTTTGATAAAACAAAAAAAAAAATATCCTAGAAAAAAAAATGAGTGTAGATACAAACCATCTTTTACAGACATTTGTTCCCTAAGAAAACCAAGGATATGATCCTGAAAATGCTTATTCATATTCATAATGTTTTTTATCCATATTCCTAATTCCTAATGTAGCCCAAAACATATTCATTTAAGGGGATTTAATGTCCTCATATGAACAAAGCTAAGCAGTCTGTAACCACAGGTACAGCACCTCAAAGTAAAAAGATTAAGAAATAAGAGTTCTTCTAAACAAATTATTAAAGCTTATTTTTATATTTTACACCAGAAAACTGAAAATGCTTTAGCACTTGGCAAAATATTCATTTGTAGGTAGCAGATTTTATAAAATGTTGATCATCAATTATAGGAAAAAGAAATAATTATTCTTAGAAGCTAAATTAGGGGTGACTCTTTTCTCTTGAGGTCCAGATGTTTGCTTTCCACTATCAGGTTGTTACTGACCCTTGGTGCAGAAATTTGGTGTTTGGGCAAAACAAATTCTAGCCGGGAGCTGACCCTGCTGGTTTTGGGATCTCAGGGCCCAGGGCTGTGACAGAAGGGATCTTTCAGCACCCAGAAAGCAGCACTTGGGGAGCTCTCACAGGTGATGAGAGGGTGAGAGACTCAGGCTTGGAGATTTGAGTCTGGGATTGCTGAGGGAGTGACCCTGACTGCTGCCCCTCTCCTCCTCCTCCTCCTCCTCCTCCTCCTCCTCCTCCCCACACAGGATTCAGATCAGACACACACTGAGCTGACCCAGTGGGTGCTGCCTGCTGCCACTCATCATTTTTAAGCCCCAAGCAGACAGAGAAAGTCTCAGGCACACCTGGCAGGAAATTTTGGCCAAGTTTTCTCAGTTTTTCTCCAAAAAGCTTCACCTCAAAGCAGCTAAATATGTGGTGGCAAGGGAACTGGGGTGGGTGGGAATGGGGATTTTAACCAGGGTGCCTCTCGCTGCAGGTAAATCCTGTCAGAATGGGAAACCCTCCCTGCTCTCCCTCCAGCAGGGAACTGGGGTTTGTTGCCCCAGGGCCACTGCTCCTGCCTAGGTGGGGTTGTTTTCAGGTGGGTCACAGATGAGGGAGATCCAGTTTTAAATGGGGATTAAAAAAAAATAAATAAACCCCAGGATTGATTTGCCCTATTCATTGGGTATTTTAGAGACCAAATCTGTCTGGATTTTGGTGTAAATGCTGAAAGTTGTCCACTTTGTCTGTGGGCAAATTTAAACCAAATTCTGCTCTTCTCTTCAGGCACAGTTTGTTCCCCACTGTGCAGCCAGCTCAGCTGCACTCACATACCCCTTCCCCACTCCTTTTTCATTCTCCCCCCTTCTCTGCAGTGCAATCCATCTTTCACTGGCCTCTTCCCCCTCTCTTTTCCCCCATCCCTTCCCCTGCCCGTTCTCCAGCAGCAGCAGCAGTGCCCTCACTCACTGACACTTTCCATCTGCTGCTCTCTCCCTGGGCTGCCTGGGCTCTGGGAAACTCTCCGTGCTGTTCCCTTCCCTCAGCATTTCTGGGATGGCTCCTCCAAAATCCAGGATGAGCCCAGAGCTCTGCACCACTGTTCTGTCCCACTGCCACCAGCACAATTCCAGGATGCTTCCCTTCACACTCTGCCTTGTTTTGTGGCTCAAACCAACCTCTGCAGCTCGTATCAAACATGCCCTGCTATTAGTTAAAAATTAAAGACTAATTTCAGGTTCATTTCTATTTGGTTTTTGAGAAAATTTTGGTGCATCAGGATGAGGGACAAATATTTAATGTGTGACCTTCTGCACTTCTAAGGAAGATCACTCCTGGTATCACCAAGAATTAACCCTTTTCCACTGACTAAATATTTAATTTAAAAACGAGACAAATCAGCCAAAAAAACCCACACATCTGCCATCTCAAATATGCTGCTGTCCCTAAGTCGAATTAATCTGAGGTCTCTGTGAACAGCCATTAATGCACAGATATTTATGTGACAGGTAAAAATGCACACACACACACACAGAGAATAATTTTCTGCGTCTCCCATGTCTGCTGCAGGATGGCAGCACAATTAAGTCACCGTGACGGAGACAATTATCCCCAGAGCCAGTAAAATGAGATGTCCACAGTGAGCTGCAGAGTTCTGAAACATGTGGGAATAGAGTACAGAAACTCTGTAGAGTCATGCAGCTAATGAGCAATAAATACACACTGGCACACCCTCATCAATTTTAAAGTCTCGCTATGAAAAGAATGTAATTAATTAAGATATGTTGATTTATAAGAGGTGACATAACAAGATGGATAGAGAAATCTTTTCCCTCCAATCTGTCATGGTTTCTTTCTAGAAGACAACCCAGCACGTGATGGTCTCTCCTTGGGCAGGCACAGAAATCCTGAGTTTGGCTTTAACTCCCCCCACCACCCTAAAGAACTCAAACTTCCTTTTCAACACTCATTTGCATTTGGCACAACTGTATTTACAGCGAAACCATTTTAAAGACAGAAAAGGGAAAAAAGAAAAAAAAAAAGAGCTGAAAAGAATTATATTTAGAAAAATCCTTTCCACTTTCCCCTGTCTTACGTTTCTGCACATGGAAACACAACCCCATTTCCCTTTCTCCCCTCCCAAGTCAGATGACTTTTTTGTAACTTGGCACACAGACAGTCTGGTATAAGACAGGGCTGGAGCATTTGTTGAGTCAAGATGTTTAATTTTTTTTTTCCCCTCACATAATGATCCTTTTTTCCCTCCAGCCACTTGAGTTTTGTTTATGTTGCTTGAGCCCTAAACTAATACATGAATTCTCCTCCCTGCCAAGATGACAGCAGCGGCACCGGGCGGGATGAGCCAGAGGAATACACTGGTTTTTAAAGAGAGAAAGTATTTTAAAAGACTTTTTCTCCAGTTGTGACAAATTAAATGCATTAAAGGAAACAACTGCTGTTGCTACTGGGCTCTGAGGAGGAACTCTATTTTCTTTGCAAGCCCTTGACTTTTGTGAGGGGGCACTTTGCTCCTGTGCCAGCTCTGGTTTATATTTTATTATTCTTAGAAGAAAAGATTGTAGTAATTAGAATTGGGGAAGTTGTGCTCAAAGAGACGGAGCCATCAGATAAATTTGATACCATGGAGTGGTTATGAGAGGTGGGATTTTTAAAAGCAAGAAGAGCTGCTTCAATATATTGGGTTTATCCTGTCAGGAGAAGATGAATGAGACGTCCAGCTACTTTCACTCAGGCCAGACATGTAAACCTTGTAGTTAATGACTGATGATCAAAATTTTTTTTCTCTTCCAAGTGCAGATGGGCAAATCCCTCACAATTAAAAAACACAAGAAAATGTAATTTTACCAGGAGAAAGGAGCACTGTCCAAACATTTCCCAAGCAAGAGCTTTAGGTGCTTGTTGAAGGCAAAAAAAAAAAAAAAAAAAGGCAAACAACATTTCTTCTAATGTGATCCATATTCTACCACATGCACATTTAATATAAAAGTTATGTTTGATATATGCCGCCGTAGCATTTTTCTATTTTAACTGAAAGCCTTTTGTTCTGTCAAGATTATGGGAGGATTTGCTTTCATTTTTCATGATGTTTCACTCAATACATCACCAACATTAGCAGGGCTTAATAAGCACCCACCTTCTCCTTCTCCTCCTTCCCCCCGCCCTGCCCTGGCCCTTTTGATGCCCATTCCCCAAAAACCCTCAGCTGTTCCCCACACTTTGGGATGCAGCCTGTCCATACCCTCACTGGGGAGAGGATGAGGATGAGGATGAGGATGAGGATGAGGATTAGGACGAGGATGAGGATAAAGATGAATATGAGGATGACGGGCCTCCAAGTCCCGTGTGGCGGCAGAAGCACAGTGAGCGAAATACTTTGCTTTTTTTTTTTAAAGGCTGCCCGTGCTCTGGTGGCCGTGCTGGGCTCTCCTGGCTCTCTCTCCCCGCTGCAGATTCACATCTGTTTCTCTGCAGTTTGAAACTGTGTTCATTTTTCACTGCTGCCCTTTGTCCCACACTCGCTCGCTCCCGCCAAGGGCTTCATTTCACTTATTCAATAAGCGAGAGGCACTGCAGGCTGGGGAGAGCTTTAAGACAAAGCTCAAACTTCTATTAGGCCTCAACAAAAATGTTTTTGTTCCCTATCAAGGAGCTTTTCCCCCCATTGCTCGTCGTTGGCTTGTTTTGTTTCGCAGCAACGTTTGCGGCCTGCGCGGGGTTTCACAGCTTTGGGACAAATAAATAAACAGATGCAACAAAAATCTGTGTTATCGTTAGCAGGAGTACTTTGTAGTAGGAAATCCCATTTGTCCCTTTTTCCTCTGCAGGCTGGGAATATCCACAAACCCCGGTGCAAGCACACAGTGCAGTTGCACTGGGCCTGGTTTCTCACCCCTGTGTGAGCTGCAGTCAAATCTTGTGATGTTTTCCTGACTTTATACATTTTATATTGGGAACGAGGAGAGAATTCCCAACTGCCAGGCCATCCCAGGCTGCTCCTGATTGTTCCCTCCGGCCCATCCTGCCCTCTCAGCACTGATCACTGCCACACACACCAAACTGAAAGGAGGAGACCACGTAGCTTTTTCCCAACAAAAGATTTTGGACATGTTAACGAGTTTATTATTTCCTGTTGCTGATCTAAATAGCAAGAGCTGTTCTTTGGAGAGGGAGCAGCCAGGAGGACACTTCCAACACTCACAGCTTAATGTCCACACATGAAATGATTGAACTCTTGTGGCTGAGCTCATTTTGCCACAAGCCCATGAGTCAAACACAGAGTTTTTCATACCAAATCACCCTCCCACTATGGTGCCATGGTTGTTAACCCTCTTGTAAAAGTGTGAGGTTCAGGAAATATTTCCAAGTGTGTGTTCCTCAGCCTCAGCTTCCTGACAGTCCCATTTTTCCCCTTGCTGTATTTCTTTAAAAGCACTCAACCTCCACCTGCCTGAAGCTCATCTGATGCTACAACCCAGAGTTCCTTGCATGTGTCTCCTTAGAAATCACATCCTATTTTACAGCTTGAGGCTTTAAAAAGCACTGAATATGAAAATCAACAGCAAATAGATCTTTATAATTACAGTATATAAAGTGTTTTAAAGTCTTTAAAGCATTTAAAGTGAAAGTAACAAATTGCACCAAGTTGTTTGCATTTGTTGGTTCAGTGCCTCTCGCCAGCTTTCACCTAAATATTCTTTGAAGAGAAATCTTGTGTGAAAGCAGCAGTGCTGCTCTCTGAGCCTGGGGTGGGCTCTGCTGGGGAAACACCCCCAGAAATGGCGTGAGGGGTGTCCCACATCCCTCCCCATTCTCATTTCATCTGGGGTGTTCCCCATCACCACCTTGTGCCCCACATCCTCCTGCCCCCTCACTTGTTCCATGAGTGCTTTGGGTGATCAGGAGCAGCCCCAGTGCTGCAAACATGAGTGAGGAGTGAGCTCTGCTCCCACCTGCCCTGCTTCCCTCAGGAATTTCTGTATTTCTCCTATTTCTGCTCCGTGCTACTCCAGCTGGTCTGCTCACGCTGCTCAGTCCTGGCAAGGAGGTTCAGAGGGAGTTGTCTTAATATACAACCTTCTTTGCAGCCTCCTGACTGTCTCAGATCTTGTTTACCACCAGAGCTTGGAGTGTGGAAGGGCTTCACAACGATATTTACACTTGTTCCATGCTCTGGGAATTCCATAAGTCAAAGTGAGCAACTGGTGAGAATAATGAGGCTTCAGAAGAATGGAATTGGTGGCAACTTGCATCCCATGGGAGGGGTGTTGATGATGGAAAAGGGAAACTTAATATTTGTGAAATTAAATAATGCTGAATAAACAAAAGGTCCGAACCAGACTGCATCCATCTTTTTAATTATTTTGGGTTTGGTGTGTTGGCTTTTTTTTTAACTAGAACCTGACTCTTAAAAGTATTTCTATTTTCCCCAGGTTCCTCTGGGACATGGAAGCCTGATATTAAAAGCCTGAACATTGCTCTTAGAGGCCCTGGAGGGGTTTGGTTGCACAAAGCACCTTTAGAGAGATGAATTAATGCCTTGCTCTTCAGACAGCACCTCCACAAACCTGCCAAGTTTCCATCCCAGGGGAATTCAGCACTTGTTGGAGAGGAGACCACAGGGCTACCATGGGTCAGTACTGGGAAGGGACCACCTGGCTGCATGGGTAAACTTGGAGAGAAGGGAAAGGCTTGAACAGAATTTGGGAGAAAAAAAGCTGCAGCCTCACTCAGGTATCTCCACTTGGTCACCAAAAAATTGAAGATTTCCCAAAACATCAACCAAGGCTTTAAGGAGTCACCTATCAGCTTCCTTAACGCAGAATAAAACATTTGGCTCTATACTGGAAAACAGAGAGAAAAGAGAAGGGGGCAGGGGAAAAAAAGGGGCAAATGGAGCAGCTGATTTTTGATTACAGAAATGTTTTTATCATCAGACAGCTTTCCCCGACAGATCTTCACAGCCTTTCACTTGTTGAGTCTGGTCAAATAGCTGCATTTCACTTTATGCTGCATTAAAAATAGTTAAAAGGAAGGAAGGAAAAAAACTAACCATAAAACACGTCTTTGAGAAGAGGTGGCTTTCAGTTCTCTTTCTACCCCATCCAAGCTCTCAATATTTACAGTTAAAATTGTCAGATTCTTCCCACTTCTTCCCATCCCTGGCTGCTCAGCATCCCAACAAACCAGCACATGAATATTTACGAAGAAATTTGATTGAAATATCAAATTCTGAGCTGGAATATGTGAAAGATAATTAAGAAGGCTTGCAAAGGGACAAGCCCGTGCCCGGCTCTCCCGTCTGGCAGCACAATGGGCCACCACTGTGGCAGCTGGCCCGGTGGCACTTCAGTCATTCTGTGCCCAGCCCCGGGCAAGGGACAAGACAGAGCCCGCTGGGGCTGCTCAGGGAGAGGCACAGCCAGAGCAGGGCTCGTCCTGCTGGGGCAGCATGGAATCCATGCAGGAATCAAGGAGGAATCCGTGCAGGAATCAAGCAGGAATACCTGCAGGAGCCCATGCAGGAATCCATGCAGGAATCTGTGCAGAATCTGTGCAGGGATCCGTGCAGGAATCCACTCAGGAATCCACACAGAATCCATGCAGCCATCCATGCAGGAATCCATGCAGGAATCCACACATGAATCTCTGCAGGAATCCATGCAGAAATCCGTGCAGGAATCAAGCAGGAATCCATGCAGGAACCCCTGCAGCAATTCATGCAAGAATCCCTGCAGGAATCCATTCAGGAATCAAGCAGGAATCCATGCAGGAATCCACACAGAATCCACACAGAATCCATACAGGATCCACACAGGAATCCACACAGAATCCACACAGGAATCCAGACAGATTCCACACAGAATCCACGCAGGAATCCACACAGAATTCATGCAGAATCCACGCAGGATCCACGCAGGAATTTACACAGAATCCCTGCAGAATCCCTGCAGGAGCCCAGGGGAAGCTGGGCCACCATACAGGAATCCACACAGAATCCATGTAGAATCCATACAGGAATCCACGCAGGAATCCACACAGAATCCACCCAGAATCCCTGCAGAATCCCTGCAGGAGCCCAAGGGGAAGCAGGGCCCTGGGGAAGCAGGGATGCTGTCCCGCCGCATCCCGTGTGGGATAACGCCGGCTGGGGCAGCATCCTGCCCTGCCGCGCTCCCCCTGCCAAAAACGCCGAGTTTTCCCATCCCCTGCCCTCCATTAGCGCGTGTTCTCCTTCTAATTAGAGCCACAAAAAATAAAAAAGAAAAAAGACAAATGAACGCGGCGCCTTCGAGGCGTTTTCACTCTTCCAGCGCCACGAACAAACTTCCCTGGCTGCGAGAACTCGCTGCCGCTGCCCGACACCACCGGGAGCTCGGGATGTGCATCCTGCCTCTTTCCTGAGCTGCCGTTTGAGACAAACTCCTCCTGAAAACGCCAAATTTCGTGCCACACACACACAAGCACACACAGATCCGCAGTGCTGCACAAGCGAGGAATCCTTTGGTCACAGCCAAGTCCATTGCTTCTCATTTTCCCAAAGAAAACCAAATTAGCAGATTCCTCTGAGCTACCTGAAAGGGGAGTCAGCTCGAATTTATTTTGTACATCTCCGATTTATACATCAAATATGTATAAATAAGGTGTGTAAATTTCTACAATTTATACATCAAATATGCAATATTTTATTCATCTCCAATTTATTAACTCCAATTTATTAACTCCAATTTATTAACTCCAATTTATTAACTCCAATTAATGCTTCTGTGAAGCAATCCGTTTGTTGCTGAGGGGAAGGGGGAAAGGGATGGGAGCATTTTTTGGGATTGTCTGAGCCTGCCCCACTCCCCACCCATATGAGGAGCAATTTCTCTGGCCCAAGCAACCCTGTTAGAAGGGAAGAGAAGCCAAAATAAATGTGAAAGTCTTCTTTTCCTCCAGTTTCCTCCAGCACACGTTGTGCATAAATTACAGAGCAGGGGGGAAGAGAAAAGCGAGTAAGAGAGAGGTTTGTGTTTGTTGTTTGGGTTAAATTGCTGGTGTGCAAGAAAATCCAGGAAAACAGAGGTAACATTTGAAATATTTGTGAGAAGGCTTCGCTTTCTCATTCTCAGCAAATCATCTCCATGATTTTAGTCCAGTCTGACAACCAGAAGCAGTGAGATCATGGCAGTAACCAAGCCAGCCAGACAATACCGAGACTAAACTTCTCTCTGCCCACTCCCCCTCCCACAAGTCACCTCCAAAATCTAATTTTAAGCCAGGTCAGCCCCCTCAGAGCAGCGATCCTCGACTGGAAATTCTCTCCTCCAACCTCCCTGCATTCAGGAATAAAGGCAAGGTAAATGAGCATTCCCTCTTCTCCAACACTCTTGGAAAGAGGGGAGAGGATGTCACTCAAAAAAGTATTTAAACAGCAAATTCCAGCTCTGTGATGACTTCCATGCCTGAGCAATTCCCTTTCAGTTCCTCACTGCCCTTGGAATGTGTTCCTGATAGGAAATTCTGGGGCAGCAGCAAGGTGGGCAGGCAGGGACTGGGAGCACTGGTTTGGGCAGGCTCTTCCCTTATGGAATGGCACAGGTAGGAATGGAATTCCAGCCTTCCCAATTCTCCATTTATCCTCCTCCATTGCAGGAATCACCCTCTCTGTGAGAGCCAGCCTTTCCAAAATGAATTTATTTCCAAATAATTTCATTTTACAAATCGTCCACATCAGTTGTTACAACTCATGTACATTTTAGCACCTCTGTGCCAACTGAGAGTACTTGATTTTAATTAAATCCTACACCACGAAAAATATTTGTGTTGTTCATAGCTAAATTTCTCCATGACTTATTTCTATATATTTTGCTTGGAATTTAATTTGCTTTTTTTTTTTTTTTTATTATATGGCCTTCACATAAACTCCACCTTTCCATAGCATAGTTAAATATATATATATAATTTCTAAAATAGCAGCTTATATGTTAGGGTCTAATAAAAAATACTCGCTGGGCCTTCCAAAAAGTTCCTTCAGATTAGATAATGCCTATTTATCTAAAATATCAAATGCGTAGAGAGAAACATCAACAGAGAAAGCGATAGGCACACCAGAGGCTTCCTTTCCTTCTCCTTCTGAAGAGACTTTAAAGCTGAATAAACACCTTGGAAAAGCACAAGCAATAGAGGGATCTCCTGGGCTCTGAACCTGACCTCTCCAAGTTAAAAATACACATTTTCCAGGCTGATCCTACCAACCCTCCCTCACAGGAGCCTGCCTGCTGGTTCCACGTGCTGATTCCCCTTCCACAGGATCTCTCAGGCCACACTGGAGTTTGTTAATTCTTCTGTTTTTCTGGAGCAGGCAAAAGCATTCCCTCCATGCCTCCTCAGCATTAATTCCCTGCTCCTGGTGATTAGCATATAAATCTAAAAGCATGTGTTGGGAATTTTTTCCCCCCCCATATTCAGTACGACATTAATCTTATTAGCTCAGGTAAACAACTAACAGCTATTAAAGAGAGTGCAATCTATCAGGAGGCAGTTAACCCTTAGGAGTGTGGATTTCACTGAATCCCAGAGGTTGGAAAGGAGCCTTGAGCCCAAATTGTGACTTCATTTGTCACCCAGTTCCTCCAGGGGTGGGGACTCCACCTCTTCCCTGGGCAGCCCATTCCCAATCCCTGACCACCCTTTCCTGTCTGAACACCCAAATGCCCCTCAGGAATCTCTGATGACCCCCTCCCTGCTGCTGGGGCAAGGGGTAAAATTGCACATTTTGGGTTTGTGTCCCTCTCCAGGCAGTGCAGCCCCAGCCAAGACCTCTCCACACAGGGAAAGGGCTGTGCAGTCCCTGGGAGGGAGAGGAAGGAAGGAAGGAAGGAAGGAAGGAAGGAAGACTAGGATCTGTATTGGAAAACAGGGAGAAAAGAGAAGTGGACAGGGGCAATAAGGGGGAAATGGAGAAGCAGGGGAAAAAATGGATCAGAGGGGGAAAATATTATGTAAAATAAAAAGAAAAGAGAAGGTTTGGAGGAGAGAAACAACACAAGGTCTGCACTTGGCAGTGCCCAAACCCCACAAAGAGCCAGACTCTGCCCCATGGCCACTTCCAGCAGTGAGGGAAGGGTGAAAAATGGAAATGCCAGTGGCCAGAAGTGCCCTTGCAGGCTCAGGCTGGGCTTTAGAGCAGCGCTATCAGCACATCTCCCTGCCTGGCCCTGCCATTCACAGGGGCTGCAGCTCTCTGGCCTGATGGAGTATCGATCTCCTGGAGTGCAAAGTCCAGCATGCCATTAGTCCAATCTGTTTCCAAGCTGACACAATCCCGTCATTTGTCATCTTCTCCTGTCCTGCTGTGTTTGTTTAGGAGCAGGATATTTGCTTTATCTGTCACTTCCCAATCCTCACTGTATTCTTTGCCTGACACGGAGTTTATTGGGTCCACAGTTTTCTCAGAGTCATTAACGAGGGAGGTTTGGACACGCTGATGAAATCATTGGGAATTGAAGATGCTGACGGTCTGGGAAATATTTGTGCATTAAAATATGCCTGGAGTTTATATTTAAAACTCCATTTAAAACTTCAAATATATTTTATACTTAAAATAGATTTGGGGGAGAAATTCCTAAAAACATTTCACTTTCTTCAGCAAACCCGTGTGAAAAGCAGAAGCCTGGCAGGTGACTTCATCAATGAGAACTGAGAGAAGCAGCCAGCTCAGAAACTGTGCCCAACATTTCTTAAAAGCAAGAACAGAAATCCCTGAAATTGTCAGTCATTAAAGCAGAGCTTGCAGGAACAGCTCAGAGACACAAACCCCACGTTATGAGTTTGCTGCATTGCAAACTCACAGTTTTCTTTTTTACCTTTCCTGTTTAAGAGCTGTTTGTGTCTCAGGGCAAAAATCTCTCAAACAAATCTGCTGGGAGTTCTATTTCATAATTTTCATTACCTCTAATTAGTAACTCTAGAAATGGGAGCTAACACAGATTGAAGACATAAAAAGCTACTTGAATTTACTTTCTAGAGGAAACCCCTTTAAAGGTTTTCACCCAAATTTGCCCTAAACCAGGAATTTTTATCAAAACCATTTCTATTTTTACATTTAAAGACATAAAGACCTACTTGAATTTACTTTCTAGAGGAAACCCCTTTAAAGGTTTTCACCCAAATTTGCCCTAAACCAGGCCAGCACCATAAGAACAGCATCTGTTTATTGCCAGCATTTATAGCCATTTTATAATTATTTTTTAATGCAGATAACCCTTCATTGCAGCAGCAGAGGCTCTCGTGGCTCAAGTGCCTGTGACACAATGATGGGAGTAGTGCCTGACCAATTCCCCAGGGCAAATATTCCTGTTATTAAAGCACTAAACCCCAAACTTTGGCTCAATTTGGTGAATCCACGTTTAGAAACCTGCATCACCTCTCAGAGAATCCACAAACAGAAAGTGCAGGACTTCATTTCCCCTCCATGGAAGGGAATATACGCTTTTGAAATTTGCAGATTCCCAAGTTTTGTTGTTGCAGGGGTTATTAACAATCAATGCAAGCAGGGCAGGTCCCCCCAGGAGTGTTTAATTACAAAGTGAGAGGCAGCCCTGGGATCTGGGGCTGCCAGCAAGGCACCTTGGAGCCAGCATTCCCAGGAATTCCCAGCTCTTATAAAAACCTCCCCATATTGGTTCTCCTTTTCCTTTCCCAAATTTCAGGGTGCCTCTGTGGGAGGGGATCGGGTGTTCTGCAGCTGGGCAGGTTGGAGGTTGTATTTAGTGGGCTGAGATCCACACTGAGCCCTCAGAATATTTATTTGCATTGAAGACCAGCTTCAGCTGAGCCTGGAAATGTCTCATTTTCAGCAGGACTGTCCCCAAATCGCCCTCCACACTACAGCAGCACTTTGCAGCTGCAGGTCCTGCTTTTGTCCTTCACCACTGTCTAATAATTTACTCAGTATCAGAGCCTTTCTGAAAGGCAAATGCTGTAACTGCTCACACTTCTTGCCTTTTCCAGTTTGTTTTTTAGAGCAGCAAAAGCTCTGGGATAAAAAAGGGTTAAAGTCACACTGATCTCCTTTTCTATCTCCCAAATTCTCCAAACTGGATTTGCCCCACTCTGGGTAACCACATAACACCCCTGGCTCTGCACCTCCCCTCTCTGTGTGCCCTTAGCTGGGCCTTTCCATCATTTTTTCCTAAAGCAAATTACCCAGATTTCATATTGAAATATGTTCTGTGTGGTGGGCAAAGTAGTAAAAGGACATGGAGGAAGTAAATGAGAAGCCTGGGTAATTTAGGAGGTGGCGTTCCAGGGTTCTGGAAACCTCTCTGAGCCCAGCATCCCTCTGAGATTGGGATTAGGGAGGTTACAGATCACAGGATACACTCTTCCATAAAATTTTAACCATTCTCATTAGCCAGCAGAAGTGCCCACACATCTGTCCAGCTGCTGGCGTTGTCTGTGCTCCCTCTGAGCTGGAAAGCAGCACAGGCAGGGCAGGGGGGAGGCTCCCTCCTCTCCAGGACAGGGAATTCTGGATCCCTGTCACTCAGCCCCACAGATGTTCACAGAGTTTACTGCTCTTTGCTTGCAGGTTGCTGCAGTAATTGGTTGAAAAGGGGGGAAAAAAACCCAGCAAACTACTGCTAATAATATAATAAAAGCAAATTCTGGGCAGCACTATAAAAATGGGAGGCAGTTTTACGTTTTCTGGGTGAGCAGTTTGTGAGTTTATGGACAAACAGGCCTCTGCCTTCTCTTCCTTACACATATTGGGGATAAGGTTACATTTTATTTGTAGGGAATTTTATGGCAGCAAAGGCCATTCATTAAAGAAAGCGAAAGAGCAGAGAAAAAACAGATGATTGTGATTGTTACCCAGAAATCCTCATCAGCTCCCCCCCAGTTGTTTATCCTTTAACTTTTTGAAGGAATTTTTAGACAAAGATGCTTTCTTTCCCCTCTGGAAAAGAAAAAGGAGTGGGGGGAAGACGTACAGTTTCACCCAGGCGCCTTTCAGAGCTCTCTGGGCAGTGCCCTGAAAACAACTTCCCCTTTAATGAAGACCTTTCTGGAGCTCTCTTCAATATTCACCAAAAAAAAAAAAAAAAAAAAAAAAAAAAAAAAAAAATTAAAACTTCACAAGTTCATAAGGACGGATCCCTGGGTAGGACTTTTATTAAGTCTTTTCTATTTACTTCCTACCTAGATAAGATCTTAATCACAGCCCCCAAATTATCCGCAATGACATTTATCAACTCCAGTCATCTTTTCTTTAGCATGCTCCGCCTGACCAGTCGGCTTTTCTTCCACCCCTTCCTTTCAATGGAAGTTAATTTCGAGTACATGATTTATCTTGCTGGGCTAACAGCACTGAGGCAGCCCACCTTTTCAAAGGGCTGGCCAGGGAGTGAATTATAGCCGAGTTGTCCGGTGATTGCGTTCCGTGGGGAAGGAGAATAGGCAGCCAGTGTGTTGCCCCGATGTGGCGCTGGGACCTTTTCAACGAGGGAAGAAAAAAAGATTGGGCCTCTGACCGTGGGGCTGACAGGCAGGCGTTATATCAGCAGACAAAGGCTCGAATACCTGAAAGGATCAGAACTCCATGTACTCCGAGATGTGATGTTGTTTACAACACCATACGCTGACCCTATCCCGAATTTACATGATATCGGTGCAGCGCTCCTTTAACCTCTCCTCATTCTTCTTCCTGCATCCTTGCATGGCCATTAGCATAGGGAGAATTAGCCAGGGCCACATTAAAGGCAGCAGCACTTTGAAATCCTTCGCACGCATCGCCGCCGCGATGTGTAATTTCCCTGCACGCCCTGGGTATATCCAGGGGCTCTGTTTGGTTTGGCAGTGGGTTTCATTCAGTATCTATTAACATTCAACTTCTATTTGTAAAGGGCATGTACAACCCACTCAAGTACATATTTGGCACAAGCCACAGTCATTTAGTGTTGGTCCAGGAGTACAGCTGGTGCCATCTGGGGCGGGATAATGGGAATCTTTCACAGAGCTGTGTTTTCATACTCCTTGTTCCTTCTCTGCCTCACACAAACGGGGGTGGTTATGAATATGCTGCATTTCAGAGTTAGGGGCTTGTCCAGAGCCACAAACTCCAACTGTATGAGGAGGGGATCTCTCCTGCAGCCTGGGAGGTGCCATTTCAAACAGGCACCCCAAATCCGCAGAGCCCTGACTACCAAGGGCTAAACAGCACAAAACCCCCACGGATTTGCAAGCACGAGGAAGATTTCCAGCACTTTCTGGTTTAATTCCAGAAAATGAGGCATTTCCTTGCTGATAATTCCACTTTCCCTACCAACAGGGCTGGGGAATTGAGAAGCTGGGGCTTGCCTGAGGAAGAAGGAGAGGATTTCTCTAACATAACAGAAGATTCTGTGGGGTTTTAGTGCCAAAGTCTCAGCTGGTTCTTAACACACATCACTGCCCGAGTCGGCGGTGAAAGGAAATTTTGTACACACAGAATCACTTGACACTGTTGAAAAACCTGGGGCCAGAGGGCTGGCAGGGTTCTGCAGCCACTGGGCTGTTTATTTTCCTGCTCAGGGAGTTATTCGAGACGGGACCCTGCGCTTCTCCGGCGTTCACTTGGAAGGAATAAAAGCCCTCCACATTCCAGCTGGTTCATCCACTCCTACCCTCCCTGGAAGAGCAGCCTGCAGAGCAGGGACAGCTTGCCCCAAACCTGCCTGGGACCCTCAGCTTGGTGTCCCAACCCTTGGAGTCAGGTCCTGTTCCTGCACTGGACCAACACACGATGGGGATGAACCCCCACAGCAACTCTGAAAGGCAGAGGAGCAGCTGCAACCACAAGAAATCCACAATTCCACTGAGGAAACTGTTCTCAGCATCAAATTATATTTGAAATAAATATGCAAGGGTGGAATACTAAGAAATAATTACATTTCTGGGCAGTACCAGAGCAGGGATCCTTTCTCAAAAGAGATTTTAATGCCATATCCCAACTGGTTTGTTTGAATGCCATATCCCAACTGGTTTATTTTAATGCCATATTCCTATAACCTCTGTATCCCAAAAAGCCAAAAGAACAGAAGGCATCCCCCCCCATGCCCACCTGGTCAAGCTAAGCACCTGCTTTGCTCCCCTCTTTTAAGCAGGTAGAATTTGTTTTCTCAACAGATTCTCCATGCGAAGATGCACATTTCAATTTGGGGTTTTTAGGGTTTCAGGGGTGGGTGACACCCCTTTGAAGACACCAATGACATTTTAGAAGGCCCGTGGCAGATTTGCCATGAAAGCCACACTCAGAATTTGCCACAGAAACCCGCCCAGCCTCCAAAACCCAGCGCTGCCCTGCTCGTCACCAACGCCAAACACAGGCAGCGCCTCCCAAACGTTTCCATTTCCCAGCAGGATTTTTAAAATGCTTTTCCCCACTGCCCACGTTGCTGCAGCCTTTGTTGTGCTCCCGTGGAAAGCAGGGAATTCAGCAGCTGCATTCCTCCCACCGCCACCAGCACGCCCCAGCGCGTGGCCGGCCGACGGCGACTCTTTGCTAAGTGGGGACCTTTGCTTCTTTCTGATTCTGTTCAAACGCCTGAAATCACATCCAATGGATAAAAACATTCTGATTTTTTTAGCCTGAATCATGATTCTCCCCCCCCCGTCTGTCTCACATCACGAAGCTGCAGCTGTTAGAGCTGACCCAGAGCAGACACACTCCATAATAGTTGTCCATCTGAGCTGGCCTGGGAGCAGAAGGGAATTTTTGGGGGGTTCTTTCACTCTCAGCTTGCAGCAGGAGCAGCTTCCCAAGGAGAGCTGAAATGTGAGCTCCATTATTCTGCACGGTGCCATATCTGTCCTGCACACAGAAGCTGAACACAAATTCTTGGGGATGGTTTTATGTCCAAATAGAAAATTAAGTTCTGTTACAGCAGGCACGAAATTCCCAAATGCTGCTCCTCCTGCCAGGAGAGTTGTTAACACGGAAAAACAAGGGCTAAACAGGCAGAATGCAAAATATTTGTGAAAATTATCAGTACTAAAGATGGAGTGATAATATAATTAAGTGTTCCACTAGAGAAAAATGAGTTGATAACCAAAATAAACATTCATCCCTTAGTCAGCCTTTGTTGGGTGTGGATATTTGGGTTCACCAGTAGCCATTGATAAGGGAATGATGAAATCACTGAGCTCCTACTGGGTTATTAAAACATATCCAGCTTCTTGAAACCTTGCAAATCCCAAATTAACAACTGAAGAAGCCATCACATGTAGACAAAAAAGTGTTTCCAGGTTTTGCTGATGTAAAGTTGGCCAACATTTTATGATGAGGAAGAGAGGTGGCGATGAAACTGCATTTCTAGTCTACAGATACACGATCCCAGAATCTCTGAGTTTGGAAAAGCTCTCCAAGACCATCCAGTCCAAGCTGTGCCAAATCCTCACCTCATCACCAGCCCAGTGCACTGAGTGCCACCTCCAGCCCTTCCTTGGACACCTGCACTCCACACCTCCCTGGGCAGCTCCTGCCAAGGCCTGAGCACCTTTTCCATGGAGAAATTCCTTCTGAATGAAAGGTGAGGAAAATTACTGCTGCTAATAAGATAAAAAGTTATTTTAGAAAGTTAAAACTGTGTGTACCAACATCTGAGCATAAAATTTGCTCTCGTTTAAATGAAGACCATCTCATGACAAAATCATGACACAAATTGTAAATACAGCTCCTATTTTTACTGAAAACTCTGTGATTCTGTGAAAGAAACAAGGAAAAAAAAAGACTAACATCCACTCTAAAACCTCTATCTTACTTTATATATATCACTATATTCTAAAACCTTAAACTCTGAGTTTTCCATTCTGTGATATTACAGACTTCTATTTAAACTACACACCCATAATTCTCATTCTATCACTCAATTTTGGAAGCTTCTCCACGGCCTCGGGTCAAATACAGTGTTCTCTTGGGGGTCAGTGCCTGTCAGCACAGAAAGTCAGAAATTCTCAACAACCACAATTCCAACACTGTGGTCCTCTCAAAGCACATCCAAGAAGGGAACTGTGTTCTGTTAGAGCCAGAGTGCTCTCATTATTCATACCCTTGGATTTCAACAATGTAGGAATAAACTGCAGAGGTGAAGAGGGGAAAAATAATTAGGAGTGCAACAAAATGCACGAGCCATTAAGGTGTTAAAAGGGTTGGAGGTGTGAAGCCCAAAAATAAACATTCTGCTTAATATCTCAAGGTAATGTTTTGATGTGTGCTAAGCGAATCAATATTTGAAATCGTGGTAGGAGCTTGCATTTCCAGCTGGTGCAAAGGCATAAAAATGGAACAGATTGTATTTAGGGCAAACCCTACCACTGCAGACTCTGCAACAGCACAAGTTTGCATTTAGTGGCACATAAATGGTGTTATTCTTTGTTGACATTAGGATTAACTTTGTGGATTGACACTGAAGAACTGTAAAAAGAGTTTTAAAACCTCCTCACTTTTGTGATCTCTCCTTAACCACAGCAGCTACTGTAAGCTACCCTGGCTACCCATAAAGACAACTGGATTTTGAGGGTTTTTGAAGCAGGATCCTCCCAGGCATGCTCCACTTTGGAAAATACCAGTGCAAGGGTTGCTAGAATGGACGTGCTGGGACTTTCCCCCATTTCAACTATTACAATTAGAAAACTTCCCAAAAAAACCCTAAAAACCCACCACAAGAGCAATGAATCTGCTTGTGCTCCCTGGATTGGAAGTTGACCCAAGGACCAGCAGCAAATGAAATATTTTGTGAGGGGAAAGAAAAAAAAAAAAGTAAACCAAGCAAACAGCTGATGGAATCCCCCAGTGAGTTTCAGTTTAGCTTCTCTCTCAGCAGAGTTACAATCCTGAAGCTCACAGGACATTCCTGATGGACGGAGCATCCCAGCAGCCAACCCTGCCTAAATCTGGTGCCATGCCCAGCTGCAGAAAACCCCTCCATACTCAAAGAAGGAACACCACAACTCCAGATTGGAATGGCTGGATGGTGTGTGCCTGTCAGGGGCAAAAAGAGGAGTGAATCTTTTCCTGGCATCCAGGGAATGACCCTGAATGTGTTGTCCCAGAAAAAACAACCAAGAGACTTTGTAAAACCATGGGACAGGTGGAGGGCAGTGCCCGGTGGGACAAGCATCCTTGATTTTGGTGCGTTTCAGGAATGCAGGAAGCTCAGTTTCCTTCAGAACGTGTCCTTTGTGCCCAGGCATAAATTATTCACTCATCCAACTTCCAAAGAGCTAAACAGAGCTGAACTGAGCCAGGCCTGCTTTCATCTGAAACAGCAAAACTTCCATGGTTAACTCGGTTTAAATGGTGCCTCAGTAAAAAAAAAAACCAAACAACTTTGATTAGACCAGGTTAGAGCAAATTCCCCTTCCCTGTGATGGGGGGAGGCCCTGGCACAGGGTGCCCAGAGAAGCTGTGGCTGCCCCACCCCTGGAAGTGTCCAAGGCCAGGCTGGATGGAGCTTGAGCAGCCTGGGATGGTGGAAGGTGTCCCTGCCATGGCAGAGGTGGGATGAGATGATCTTTAAGGTCCTTTCCCACCCAAACCATTCCAGGATTCTGTGATTCCAAGGAGAGGAGAGGGGGAGAGAGCTCAGCCAAGCCAACAAGGTCCAGCCACGCTCAGGGTGGGAGGACCCAGCCCGCTCCAGAACAAAATCACTGCTCAAGCAAACCTGGGACAGCCCCCAGTGACACCTGGAGCTCACCATCAGCACCAGCAGATGCCAACCTAAGGCTCAGGCATTCCAGGGAGCCAAATCCCATGGCAGCTGAGCCTCTGTGCTGAGGGTTTGTCCCCACACAGGGCCAGCCCCGCTGCCGTGGAGGAGGTCCATCTTCATGGCCAATCTGACAAATGCCTTATGATTACTATTATTTTTTTTAAGTGGGGCCTGTTCTCTCTGGGTCACTTTGCTCCAGCCTGCCCAACCCTGGTAATAATGAGCCGAGGCTGGTTAAGCAGCTAATTAGCATGCCGTTTGTTAGACGAGTTAAGAACGTAATTATTGTGAGTAGGCAGAGCCTGCCGATGGAATGCATTTTGAAGGTTACCATAGGAATCCTTCCTCGCTCTATTCATTCCCAGTGTAATACTAATCACTATCATAAGGAAAGGATTGCTTGGATATAGACTGTAGGTTAACATCTGATTAGATTGCCAGGGAACAAAGCCATCCAGGCACTTTGTTTGTTAACCCTTTTGGGGCCTGCCCGAGTGTCCTGACCCGCGGGAAGAGCTCCCTGCTGCTGGGTCCCCTCCCCTGCCCTGCTTGGAGCCCCAGCTGCAGGGCCCAGGGCTGGCACGGAGGAGGGCAGGCTGAGAGCTGCCTCCAAACAGGCTGGAATTAGGGAGGGGTTCACCCCAAGTGGCACAGGAAGCCACACTTCCCTGCCTTTGTCACTTGGAGGTCCCCAAAAAGCACAACAAGCCATCCTTCCCTGCTTTTGTCACTTGGAGGTCCCCAATGGGCACAACGAGCCATCCTTCCCTGCCTTTGTCACTTGGAGGTCCCCAAAAAGCACAACAAGCCATCCTTCCCTGCTTTTGTCACTTGGAGGTCCCCAATGGGCACAACGAGCCATCCTTCCCTGCCTTTGTCACTTGGAGGGCCCCAAAAAGCACAACAAGCCATCCTTTCCTGCCTTTGTCACTTGGAGGGCCCCAAAAGGCACAACGAGACATCCTTGCCTGCCTTTGTCACTTGGAGGTTTCTAACTAGCACAATGAGCCATCCTTCCCTGCTTTTGTCACTTGGAGGGCCCCAAAAAGCACAACGAGACATCCTTCCCTGCCTTTGTCACTTGGAGGCCCCCAAAAGGCACAACAAGCCATCCTTCCCTGCTTTTGTCACTTGGAGGTCTGTCAGGGGTAAGTTGAACTGGGTAATTCCAAGATCTGTTTAAAACCGTAACTGGGGAAAACTAAAGCGCAGAATTCCAGCATTTTTGTTTATGTGAAAGCCACGTTTCCCCAAAGTTTCAGTGTGAGATCCTACAAAAAAAACCTCATCTGAGTGCCGTCCCAGCTCAGCACTCACAGGGGCCTCAGAGAGAAAAGCCAACCAGCACCAGCCTCCATCCCACCACCTGGGAAAGCACCAGCATGTGCCCACATCCCAAATTATTCCAGGGAATCCACGGGCACACTGCCCTGGGCAAGCCTGTGCAGATACCACAGCCCCAGGGGACACTGGTGGGACAGACAGCAGCTCTCAGGAGCATCTCCTTCAATCCCACCAGCAGGAGAACCCCAAGATGCTCCAACCCCAAACTTCTCTCCCACCCTCCCAGAGCCCCGGGGAGCGCAGCACCCACGGCAGAGCCTGCCCAGTGCCACTCCTGGTGGGTGAGGACCAGCCAAAAGCTGGGAACTGCTCCCTTTTGTCGGGCAGGAAAGCCAGGAGCGTTTGTCCTTTGTTCCCCTGCCCCCAAAGTCTCAGCCAGAGCTCGCAGCTCCGCTCTAAAGAGCCCTGGATGTTCATTAAATCGCCTCTGCATATTTTGCTCCTTCTTTTTTTTTTTTCCCCTCTTTTTTTTTTTTTTTTTTTTTTTTTTTTAATATCCCCCCTCGAGGCTGCCTACCAAAATCTCCCCGTGGTGTTCCTTAGCTCTTATCCTAAAAGTGCTGCAAGAATGAAGTGGTGAATGCCCCAATCTGAGAGCATTCTGTGGCCAGCCCCACGCTGTTCACAGCTCTCTGCCGAGGCCCGAGGCTCGGTGGGAATTTACAATTCATCGGCGACCAAACTCTTTGAATGTTATCAACACATCTTTCCCCTGGCACACGAGAGTGTGACTTATGAGGAGAGGAGCAATTTGTTTCATGAATTTCATCCTTTGTTATTGAAAGCTGCTGGATTTGGCTGTATAAAGACCTGCGCCATTAAGCCGCGGGGCAGAAGCATCCCATGGGCTGACAAGTTTGTTTGCTTGTTATTATTATTTTTAAATACAAATTACTTTGAAAGTAGCATTATGGAGGGCTCGGAAGGTGCTTTAAGGAAAGCTTGTGCCGTTTCCCAAAAGATTTGGGAATATGGAGGGAAATGCATGGAGCAGCCCATGACCTCGGTTCAATAGGGAAATATCAGCTGAATTTTAACCAAATTAAGGAATATTATTCAGTGGTTTCACATTGCCCAATACAGTGTACCTCTAAACAACTTTATTTAATAGAAAATATAGATGTAATAAAGCAGGAATCTGTCTGGTGTCATTACAATCTAAAATGGCAAAGGAGCATCAGTGTGAAAAGGGAGTTTAGCATTGACTAAACAGCTCCTTTTTTAGCTTGAAAACGCTGCCTGCTCAAATGAGAGGCTTGATTTGTAAATAAAAGTCTTCAGAGTAAGGGGGGAATTGAAATGAATATTTAAGGTTACTGAAATTATGAAATAATTCGTGCTCAATCCCAATCCAGAGGGTTTGGAACAGGGGGATTCTGAGGGAGCCAGAGCAGGGTTGGGCTCTGAGCTGTGCCCCAAAGGTCCAATGCCCTTGGCCAGTGTTGGCCAGCCCTGCACAGGTGAGCAGCAGGTAAAAAGCTACACCAAGGCACTGATTCCAGCTCCAGGAATGTGCTCCCAAACCTTCTTGCATTCATGAATCAACACAAGTTCTGTGAAAGAACAACTCTGGGTTTTCCTTGAGAACTGAGTCAATTTTAGACAGCAAATAAATTGTATTACCTGAGATAGCAAGGAGCTAGATCAGTTCTTTCGTGGGAAGTCTGGGAAAAGTTTTGTTTGTATTATTCCGAATATAAAAAGAAAAGCCTCAAAACATTATTCTGACCATTTATTTTCTCAAGTTTGCATACTGGAACAAGAAGCCAGGAAGCTCAGAGAAATAATATCTCAAACCAGCTTCCCCAGATTACCAGAACCAACAAGAAATAGAAAAAAAAAAAAAAAAGTTCTTTGGGAACTATTGTTCTCCAGGCAGTTCTTTCACTCCATTTTTGGCTAATTAAATTAATCTGGTAAGCAGGTGTAAACCCACTTGTTTGGGTGGCTAAAAGGAGAGATTGGAGGTATTTGCACAGTGAGAGATTTGTACAGGGGAGCATTAAACCCTATCAACAAGAGGAAACTCCACTCAGGATGCAGAAAATCCTGTTTAGCACTTCCCAAATCTCACCAAGGCCGCCTCTAATCCACCAGCCCAGCCCCGAGGTGAGGTTTAACCGTCTGCCTGGGAAGCTGCAAAGCTCTGCTGGGCATGTTTCACTTGGTTAATGCTTTGTGTGGTAAATAGAAACAGAAATACTGCTGGCATTTGCATTGGCAATGCCCAGCCAGCAGCACCCTCAGCTTTCATTCAGGACCAGTTCAAGACCAACCTTTTATTGCAATAAGGAACTTCTTCCACGTGCAGAAATAGAAACCAACCAGGCTAACAATAAGCACAGCATCACACAGCCCAGGCATCACCAGAGGCACAGAAAGGGTTAATAAAAAAGAATAAATTTCAATCAGAGAAGGGAAAAAAATAGAAATAGTATCAGCAAAGAGGCAGAATTGAGACTCACTTCCATAGTTATGATGGTACCACCCCAATCTGGTTTGGTGCAATTGTTCTGGTTTGGCACTAAGGAATAGCAGCTAACTTGAAAAACAAGAGGGGTTTTGCCCTTTCTTTGGATTAAAGCCATGCTGGAGAAGAATGAGACTGTCACAGGAGTGCAAAGGGAGCTGGACCCAATGTCCCTTGGGTCCCCAAGGTCCCTTGGGACCCCCCAGACAGCAGAACATCCAACACCCTGAGCTCTTTGAGTGCCACCAACTAGCCACGTGTCCCGCCCTGCTGCAGCCCAAAAGTGCTGCTCTGAACCCTCAAAAAGAGTAGGACAACATTCATTCCCTCAATGTGGGATGGCAGTGATGCCTCAGGTTTTGGCTTTCCTATTTTTCAGATTCTGTGCTGCTTTAGTGGGCAGTTCTGTGCTTCATATTATGGGATGGTGAGCTCTCTGCACAGAGCAGGGAGAAAAAACAATTCCTGCTCCAGCTGGGGACCAAGGACAAATGATCCAAATCTCAGCCCAAGAGCACAAACAATGTGGGCTGGAGAGAGAAAAACAAGGATGGGAGTGCAGGGGCTGAGCTGGAATTGGACAATGAACTGCAATGTGCACATGGAGCAGAGCTGATCACAGTGAGAGACCCCGTGAGCACTTGTGCATTTTGGGACCATTTTGGTTCATCTTGGGTGCAGCCCTGGCTGGGCTCTTGTGCTGCCCAAGGTGGATCCATGGAGGAGATCCTTTTCATAAATCCCTGCTTTATTCTGTAACTCTCTCTAGTCTGTTCTAGGCCAGCCTTCACAAGGCATCAGCAGAGACAGCTGGGAATGCTGTGAGGGTGAGCTCAGGGGGAGGAGGAGGAGGAGGAGGAAGAGGAGGAGGAGGGGATCCCAGTCACACAAATGTGTGTCCCTGCCAGCCCCCAGAGGAAGCATTCAGGGTGGCAGCAGTGGTGGCATTGCCAGTGGGCTCTTGGAGACTTTATATCTCTCACAACATCCCTGCTCCCCCAGCTCGGCCCCTGAGGGTAGCTGAGCCAAAATTCACAGAATTCACAGAATTTACAGATTCACAGAATCACTGGGTTGGGAGAGACCTTCAAGACCATCGAGTCCAACCCAGCCCCAACCCCTCAACTCAACCCTGGCACCCAGTGCCACATCCAGGCTTTGTTAAACACCCCCAGGGATGGTGACTGCACCACCTCCCTGGGCAGCCATTCCAGAACTTTATCACTCTTTCTGTAAAAAACTTTTCCCTAATATCCAACCTTTATTTCCTTGGTGGAACTTAAGGCTGTGTCCTCTGGTTCTGTCAGTGCTGCCTGAAGAGCCCAGCCCCAGCTGAGCACAGGCACCTTTTAGGAGCTGCAGAGAGTGATGAGATCACCTCTGAGTCTCCTTTTCTCCAGGCTGAACACCCCCAGCTCCCTCAGTCATTCCTTACAGGGTTTGGGTTCCAAGCCCCTCTCCAGCCTTGTTGCCTCCTCTGGACGTGCTCAAACATCTCAACATCCTTCCTAAATGTCACCAAACCCACCCAAAAACCCCTCCCCAAACCACCTGCGTGGTGCCAGCACCCCAAACCCCAGCCGTGGCATCACCCAAAGGCTGGTCCCACCCTTGGGGACCCCAAAGAGTGTCACTGCCACCCTGAGACTGCACAAGCACCGGGTGATGCTCAGAGCTTTTCCTGCGGCGATGGGAGGAAGCGCACGGGGGGCTCCATCCGCCCCCTCCTTCTGCAAGAACGACCTGCGACAACAATTAGCATCCCTCCTCTCTTCCCCCGGCCCAAAGCTCTCCTGCTCGTCCCCCCTGCCGCCCGCCCCTTCCAGATTTGCTCCTGTTTTTCGTCTATTTGTGAAGGTGCCCAAGACAGGAGCTCACTTAATACGTTCCCTTACGCTTGTGGCGCAACAGCCTATTCAGGACAGATAAGCCCCTTTAGAAATGAAGGGGAATTTAATTCAGTGCTTGAGTGACAGCAGGAAGATTTATCCCCTCAGTAGACAATACGGCTTTTGGGGCTTTAATCTTGCCCAGACAATGGGCTGTTTCTCGGCCCTCATCTTGTGCTTTTCCCACGATGTTCGGTGATTAACCGGGGCTCCATTGGATGGAAGCCACTATCTCTCATTTAAGAGTGTTTGCGCCTCTGTCAAGGACCAGGCAAGGGAGGGAGGGAGGTGGGAAGAAGAGAAAGGAAGGGGAGGGGGAGAAAAGTTGAACTCATCTGGGAGAAATGCCGGGTGGATGCCAGCGCTATCTGCAGTGGGCAGGGCAGGGTGGCATTGTCACCTCCGGAGGACAGCTGGGCAAGGGCGCCAAAATCCCGTTTATTTCAGAGGCTCCTCAGTTATTCCGCTGTGGTTGTCATTTAGAACAGCCCTGCTCACCCACAAATCTTTAGGTATGTGCTGCCTAAATTAATTCCCGCAAATGAATGAATAAAAGCAGCTCAAAGCCTAAACTGCCTAATAAAGAAATGACTGAACAACCGTCTAATTAAGAAATGACACTTAAATTATTGTTATTTTTGACTTAATAACTAACTACTCGTGGCCTGCAATGCGGACTTTTTTTATCCAAAAAAGAGGCTTTTGGGGGTAAAAAGCTGGTGTTGTGTTCTTGCCCAGCAAAGGTGGCATGGCAGAGGACAATGAGAGCTCAAACACCTGCAAAAGGCAGCAGGTGCCCCCAGAGAGGCTTTTGGTGCCACACCTGCACTGCACAAAGTGCTGTGCATCGATTGCTGCGTGTTATTGAGGAAGATCATTTCTTCCTAAAATGTAAAATGTACCTGAAATGGTGTCATCCTTCCCTGGGAGGGTGGGGAGGCCCTGGGATGGGTTTTCCAGAGAAGCTGTGGATGCTCCTGGATCCTGGAAGTGCCCAAGGCCAGGTTGGACGGGGCTTGGAGTGCCCTGGAATACTGGAAATTGTCCCTGCCCAAGGTAGGGGTGGAACAAAATGATCTTTAAGGTCACTCCCAACCCAAACCATGGCAGGATTTTGAGATCATCAAAAAGTTCACCACCAGGGAGTTTCTCATCCCTCAGGGAAGGCAATCATTACCTTCATTCTCATCTACAAATTAGTCTTTGTGGCCAAAAAACCCCAAAAAAAAGTGGTTTATGGCCTTCTTCCTGTAAGAAAACACTGTGGACACCAATGCTGCAATTTTGGTGACGAGTGGGAACACAGATTTAGCCTCAAATGCCCCACTGCTGTGTTTGTTGCAGTGACTCTGTCAGTTCAGTTCTAATGGGCCCTTCCAAGCCAGGATATTCAATTATTTTGTATTGCATTTATATTTATTGCATTTATATAATAAATATATCACATAGTATATTTATATAATAAATATATTATATAGTGTATGTATATAATTATATTGTCATGAATATATATTTATATTTATATTTATTTTTCATATTTTATACAATTTTATGTTATTTCTTTTACATATAGGTATTGCAATTTCAGGATCCTAATTGGGAGTCCACCCTCAACCACTAAACACAGCAGCAAGAGGAACAGAACCACTACATCCAAATGGCTGTAAAATGGAGAAAAAAACAATTAAATAACTAGTTTAGTTTTGAAATCCCTAAATTTCAAAATTTTCAGCTTTCTGTTATCAACAGCAAAAATTAAGAAGTTGGCAAGGTTTTTTAGGCAGGAATTGAACAGTATGAGAGATGTGAGAGCACCACAAATGACTGCAGAGTGCACGTGAATTACCCACGATGGCACTTTTCATAATTAAATCTGCCCACATTTAATAGGCAGTTAAATGTGGTTTTTCTTCCTGAAATTTAAGAAAATCTACACAGAAAACAACCAGAGCCTTTAAGCCCCAACACACGTCAGTAGGAGGACGTGGAAGGGAATAGCTGAAGATTTCCTCAACATCATATTTGGAATTTTCAGCTCCTTCAAGGACAAGTTCAAGTCCCTGAGGAGTCACTTGAGTTCTTCAGTGCCTTTAATGAGATCAGCTGGGTGAATGGGGGGTTTCTGAGTGGCCTTTAAATGGAAATGCCTTGAAAAGGAATGAAAAGAAAAGGTTTTATGGAGCATTTTAAGGTTTTCAGTTGGGCTTTTTAGTTGGTTGGGGTTTTGGTGAGGTTGTTGGAGTTTTTTTGCTGTGTTTTGTTGGGATTTCTTGGTTGTTTTTTTTTTTTTTTTTTTTTTTTTTTTTTTGTTTGGGGTTTATTTCATTATTTGTTGTAATTTGACCCCAAGTTTAGGAACAGATTGGGATTTCCAGCCCAGCACTGCTCACCTGCCAGCATTTCTGTCAGCAAACCTGCAGAAAACTTCAGGGCACAAACCCCCAGTTTGGGGAAGAAAAAAAACCTCTAAAACAAAACAAAAAAAATTTGAAGAGCAGACACAGCTCATCCCTGTCTGCACTCTCTGCCCTCTTGATTTTGTCCTTGACTCTTCTGAACCCATCTCAGCCTCCTCTGAGGTTCCTGGGAACCTTTTCAACACCTCCCCCCTGAGCTGAAGCAGGGTTTGACACTCCCAGCACCTCTGGCTTTGTGGATCCTTTGCTTCTTTTTTGTTGGGGTTGGGATTAAATGTGTAAGATGGTATTTCTTGTTTGGACTCAGGTGCTTATTTTTCTTAATTTATAAAAGTTAATTGTTTTATTTACATTATAGACTTATAGAATTGTTATTATATTTATATTTATATTTATGTCTCCATTTATGTCTCTATGTCTCTATTTATATTTATATTTATGTCTCTATTTATGGTTCTACTTATGTTTCTACTGATATTTATATTTATTTTTACTTTTATTTTTACATATAAAATAAAAAGAAAATAAATTCATATTTTAAAATATATTTATATGTTATATGATAGATATTTTATAATATATATATTACATTATTTTTATTTATATTATAGTCTCACAAACTATGAGTTCTGCAGCACTTCATTCTAACAAACTAAAAAGTTGTATTTTCCTCTTATAAGGCCTTTTAAGGATAAACTATTGAGGTCTAATTAAGAAATGACGCCTAAATTATTTTTACTTTTAACCCAATATCCAACCACCCGTGCCCTGCAGTGCTGACTTTTTTATCAGTTACACAAAACCACCCAAACCCGTGGAGAAGAAGGTGAAGAAGGAGAAGAGGAAGAGAAGAAGAGAGAAGAAGAAGGGGAAAAAGAAGGTGAAGAAGGAGGAGAAGAAGAAGGAGAAGAAGGAGCAGCCTCCACCCTAAAACCTCCATCTTGCTCTATATATATTCTTATATTCTAAACCCTCAAACTCTCAGTTTTCCACCCTGTGACATCACACACTTCTATCAAAACTCCACACCCACAATCCCAGTTCCACCATTCCATTTTGGAAGCTTCTCCATGGCTCTAGGTCAATGCAGTAGTGCTCTCTTGGTGGTCAGTGCCTGCCAGCACAGAAAGTCTGAAATTCTCAGTGACCAGGGCTCCAACAGGGCTTTGCTTTGCTTTGCTTTGCTGCCCCTCTCCTTACAGGATCAATTCCCTGCTTTCCCCACAAGTTGATGGAATTCAGACCAGTGCTCCCAGTACCCAGCTGGAGCTGCCCAGAGCTGGGCAAGGCTCTTCCCTTCCCTTCCCTTCCCTTCAGACCTCCAATGGACACTGGAAATTATCTGATTTGTTAATAAAAGGGGTTTTTTTTCCCCCAAAGAACCAACAAATCCTTTCATTGCTGGTGCATTTTACATTGCAGAGCAAAGAGAAGATGTAGCCACACCAGAGGCATCCTGCAGGGTGGTGCCAGAGGCAGAAATCCAACTTTCCTGAACCCAAACCCTCCTTTCTTAAACCCAAACCTTGGACTTCTGCCTTCCCAAATCTCAGCCCTGCCTCCCCATGCCAGCCTAGCTAAGCTCATCTCAGCCCAAACCACACCCAGCTGCCCTGAGCAGGAACAAAAAGGTGTTAAATAACACCAAAAACAACCTCAGCACATCCTCCACGTTTAAAACCCAGCTGGCTGGGCTGTTTGCTCTCTGCTCAGGAGTTGAGCAGCACAAAGCACTTGGAGAAGGAGCACAAACCCCTCTGCCCTTCCCTTCCCTTCCCTTCCCTTCCCTTCCCTTCCCTTCCCTACCACCCCAGACCCCTGCAAAGGAATAACTCCAGGGGCATCCTGGAATATTTGCTCCATCTTACCTTCCCAGCTGCCTCAAGCAGCTTTTTCCTGTTCTATTTTAACTGGCGAGCACAGGGTGGATGGAGGGAAGAACAACAGAGGAACGAAAATAAGATTAAAATAAAAAGCCATATAGGGAGCCCGCAGAAAAACAAATGTCACAACCCAATTCCCAACCACTGCGAGCCCAGAGCTGCCCCATTTCACTTGGGGACATCAAATTGTGCCTTGAAACTTTTACAGCACCTTTGTCTGGCCCAGCATTTACAGGAAATGGGGAGAGTAGAAGGAAGATTATTCAGTACAGGCCCCCTGAAAAGTGGGAGGGGCTTTTGTGGTGGGAGCAGCAGGAAAGGACAGCTCTGAGTTCTAGAAATGCACCATAAAAATCAAATTTATTAAATCAAATATATTTAATCAAATTTATTTCATAACTCCTCTGAGCATGCCAGTGGCCACAGCCAGGGCAGCACCTGTAAGGGACACAGGACCTGAAGGAAAATTCATCCTTGAACTGGGATTTGGGGCTTGGATTGCTGATCAAGGGGAGCACTGCAGGTTAACACAGGCTGCTCCACCCAGCTGAGGTTTCCTTAACTCATCTGGGGTGAATTTGTGCTGTAGGGATTCCCAGAGACCTCCAATGGACACTGGAAATCATCTGATTTGTTAATAAAAGGGGGGTTTTTTCCCCCAAAGAACGAACAAATCTTTTCACTGCTGGTGAATTTTACATTGCAGAGCAAAGAGAAGATGTAGCCACACCAGAGGCATCCTGCAGGGTGGTGCCAGAGGCAGAAATCCAACTTTCCTGAACCCAAACCCTCCTTTCTTAAACCCAAACCTTGGACTTCTGCCTTCCCAAATCTCAGCCCGGCCTCCCCATGCCAGCCTAGCTAAGCTCAGCTCAGCCCAAACCACACCCAGCTGCCCTGAGCAGGAACAAAAAGGTGTTAAATAACCCCAAAAACAACCTCAGCACATCCTCCACGTTTAAAACCCAGCTGGCTGGGCTGTTTGCTCTCTGCTCAGGAGTTGAGCAGCACAAAGCACTTGGAGAAGGAGCACAAACCCCTCTGCCCTTGAGCAGTCTTTGCCCAGAGCCAGGAGTGACACAGCAGTGATTAGACACCGAGGCTCAGCTTGTTTCTCTAATGGGTTTTTGTTCCAAGCACCCAGAATTTCCCCAGCCCCAGGTCAGGCTGACATAAAAGTACAAGGATCCAGGAGGCTCCTTTGCTTTCAAACTGCTGCATTTTGGCAGCAGCACTAACTCTTCATGGAATTACTTTTTTTCCTCTAATAATCCACTTAAAAAATATACAGGGAACTTGTCTGGCTAAGCTGCAGCCCCTGCAAGAACACAGCAGTGGCAAGGTTTCTATTTATAGTCCTTGCAGGTGTGTGTTTGCTCCCAAATTCCTGCAAAGAATTTGTGTTTATTTCCCACTCTCTAGAAACTGTGTTTATTTCCCACCCTCTAGAAATTGTGTTTATTTCCCACCACCAGCTGCTGGACAATCCAGGTGAGCTGGGTTACGGTTAGATGTCAGGAATCCCTTCTTCTCCAGAGGTTTTTCCCCCCAAATAAATCCCTCCAGGCACAACCCTGCTCTGGCTGCTCCAGATGCAAAACTTCAGGGGCACAGAATCCCTTTGTTGAGGGAAATGCCCTGAGACTTTTGTCCTGGCCCAGCACATGAGGCACAGGGGATCAAAGTCTCCCCTTTATCACCATGCACTTGGCAGAAATGTAAACTTCCCCATCTAGGGCTCAGAAATGTGTTTGAACTCACTCAGAGAGAGCCCAAAGGTGTCTCAAGGAGTGAAAACTGCCTGAGCCTTCCTGGATGACGAAGGCAACCCAGGTAAATTGTGCTGGGGAAGAGGAATTTTTCTTCCAGCTGGTGTTTTTAAGTTTTCAGGGAAGAATTGTGTCAAGATTGGTGTATTTGGTATCTTTTGGTGCCAACAGAGAAGCAAAAATAAAAGTATCAAAGGATATTTTTTCATCTAAATATTATTGGTTTGATGGTGAAATGATTTTTTACAGGGAAAAAATCAAGTGGTGTGCAATTCCAAAGGAAAAGTTTGTGCAAGTAAAATCCACTTCCCATCCCAGCTGCAACAAGTGAGTGAGGGAAGAACAGAGAAACCAGGCAAGAAAGAAAGAAATGGAGAAAAAATAAAATAAATTAAATTAGGAAAAAGAGAAGTGGATGAGGAAAGAAGAAAATGAAGAAAAGAAGGAAAACCTTATCAGGAGGAATAATTAACAGCAAGACAGAGAACCAGCAGTGCTGAACATTCCCAAGTGGAGATCACCAAGAGCTAACCAGGCTCTGGAGAGTAAAACTCGCACAGCTCTGCAATTCCTGCAGCACTTTAGGAGGAGGATTATTCCAAAAGTTTGATTTAAAAATTCCCTTCTACCATTAAAAAAATTTTAAAATTGCATTGTGGAGAAAGAAAATGTCAATTGTTTGAAACTATTCTATGAAATATTTAGAATATTCCTTTTCCCCCAATTTCTGCAGCCATCCTGGGTGTGACACTGCAGGACAGAAGTGCTGGGGGAGCTGCAAGTGTTGAGTGGGGGGCAGTGATCGCTGGGAAAGGGGTGAGCAAAGCTCTTCAGCCCAAAAAGCCCATCCAAAACCCAAATGGAAGTCCCAGTCTGAGGCTCTGACAGAGCCTAAAGACAAAGTCAGGGGTTGCCAGTGGCTGTAAAAGCTCAGAGCCAACAACAACACTTTAGGTGTGTGCTTCGATTTCATACCTGCAGAGAAGTGGGTTTTGTTTGGCAGCAGCAAGAGCCTTTAATATCCTCCTGCTGCAGGGCTGGGGCAGGCACACTCAGACACAACCACCAGCACCACTCCCAGCTGGAAAGGAGAGGAAACTCTGAGGAATCCTAAAGACCTGGCTGAGAGCATCACTGGGATAGAACTTGGGGAAAGTTTAGGATGAATTGAAGCAGACTGGTGCAAAAGCAGCTGATTTTCTCTGAATAAAGGGACTTGCAAAGCAAAGTCATCAGTAAATAGAAGCACCTACCCGAAATCTGCCAGCAGCCAGCCTGATCCAGTGCTCCCCACGTGGGATGGAAATCTTGGGGGGATGGCTCTGCTGAGGAGCCTGGGCTGCTCCTCAGAGCTCAGATCCACAGCCCTCAGCTAAAACAAATACCTGAGAGTTTCCCTTTCCTAAGAGACTGATGAAATGGCTTTACCTGAGCAGCTTCAAAGAGGAATTTGAGATGTGGGTTTTGTCTGTGAAAAAAAGGCAAGACAGCAGCCAGAGACAGAAAGGGGAAGGAAAGAGGGGAAGAAGCAAGAAGGAAGTGCCAGTTCTTTGACACCTTTGTGATGGAGTTTGATTTGTAAAGCAGAACAGACCCCCTTCCCTTTCCTTTGCCTGCCCTCTCTAATCTGATTTTAGGAGAACTCTCTGAAATGAATCATCCCTGCCTGCCCCAGAAGTTCTGCCTCAGAGGGGTTCTGCAGGTCACCTCTGCCCTGCCCTCTCCGTGCACCCCCAGCACCCACAGGCTGCAGCAGGACCCCAAACCCTGACCAAACCTGCCCTGGGGGTGCCCAAAGTGCCACCACCCTGGCTGAAAAATAATAATGATGATTTTGGAAGAGCATGAATTAGGCCTGCCTTTTTTTTTTTTTTTTTTTCTTCCTTTCTTGAACTACATCACACAAACTCGCTGTCTTTTGGAGAACTTGATCCTGCACTCTTAATCAGGAGGCAAAATTCACCATGGCTTCATCTTTGAGACTCTGCATTTTCATTTAGAGGAAAGCTAAGCTTTCTTCCTTCCCATCACATATTCCTGGACATCCAGGGCAGCTGCCCCTCAGCAAGGATTCCAGAGCAGGCCAGGATCCAAGGCTGAACTCCCCTCTGCTGGGGATGGAAATGTCTCCGTTTGGCTCTCCCTGCTCCTTGCAGTTTGCCAGCAAACTTATCTGCTGTGCTGAGCCTGGTTTCCCCCCTTGATCCCCCCAAAACGCTCAGGGATTTGTTTTTACGAGGTGCTGAGCAGGCACAGCTCCTGTTCTCCCTGCTGGGGCTGGAGGAGCATCCCTGAGGAATGCTCAGCCTGGGAGCCTTGGCCCCACACAGCAGGAAACCCCTTTGGGCTGTCACCTCCTCTGTGCCACGGGAGAGGGAAGGGACAAGCTCTGGACAGAGGTTTCTGGTGGTGTGAGCTCTCCCCAGCTCTGTGTGAGCAGGAGTTCCCTGTCTGAGCTCCTCGTGGCCACAGGATCTCATTCTGGGGCTGAAGACACTCTCCACTGGCAATTCCAGCAGTTGTGCTCAGCAGAACCTCCCCTACCTGCTCTGGCAGCACAGAATCCACCTGATTCCTGTGTTTTCCTGTGCTTGAAATCCCAAATCTCTTCTTTTGCCTTGGGTTCTGCCCACTCTGTGCTCTCCAGGAGACTGCAGAGCAGGAATCACTCAGTGCCCAGCACACCCAGCCCTTGCCGTGCATCACTGGCACCTTCCAAGGTCCCAGAATCCAAGTGGAATGCTTCTATGGGCACTTCAGGAAGAAGAAATCATCTCAAAGCAGAACCAATGTATTTTTGATGCCTGGAAGTTTGTGAGACCCAGCTACAGCTGAGAGAGCAGCCGTGCCTGTGCCAGGCACACAGCCTGGGCAGGAGGGAGGGATGAGGAGACCCCAAGGGTGCACAGGGGGTTCAGAACGGGACCAGGAACAGATCCCAGATGTCCCAAATCCCAGCCCTCCTTGGAAGGTGTGAGAGGCTTCATTTCCTTGCTTGGCACCTCTTGGATGTGAGGGATCTCATGGGGGCACAGGGGTGGCACTGCCCCTTGCCAGGTGCCAGCCTGAGGTGATGGAAGCAGGAGGCATTTCCATGCCCAAAGATCCAGGAAAGATCACACAGCTGAGCCTGACAAACCCCTGCTGCATTCCCTGGATGGATGGAGGGGTAACAATTCCACTACAGGGCTTTGGAACAAGATGATCTCTAAGGTCTCTTCCTACCCAAACCAGATCCTAAAACCCAAATTTTCCTAACACTGAGCTGACGAATTAAATAAAACTAAACAAATTCAATAAGCCACTCATATTATATTTGAACAGTGACCTGAGCTGAAATTAACAAATATTTAAAAAATTAAATAAGAAAATTATATTTAACCTTTATATTCAATTGTCACTGGATAAAGGCTGCAGGCTGATCTCCAGTGCCATGAGGTGTTCTCTGTGCTGATATTGGATCACTTCTCCTCAGTTTTATCTTGCTCAGCTCCCTGAGCAGGTCCTGCACAGAGGGAGGAGTGAGGCTGAGTGAGCAGGGCACAGACACTGTGGAGTTCTCAGAGCCACAGACCTGTGTGTGACCACAGCCAAGTTCCTTCTCTCTCCACCACTGTTGCTTTTTTTTCACCTCTTTCTCCTTAGGTTAAACTCATGACAAGATTTGTGACCTGCTGGTTTGACAGATCTCACCCATCTAAGGTCTTTTCAAAGCACTGCTCATTTCCCTGAGCATCTCCACAGCACCTGCCTGTTGGGGCAGTGATTTCAGCTGGCACAAACCCCCAAATGCACATTTTTAATTCATCTAATTAACAAATCCCCTTAAAATAATTATTTCCCTTTCATTTCTGTGTCATCGCTAGAAAAGCAACACAGTAAACTGATTTAAAATGTCGATTACAAAATCAAACCAGAAGTGTGCAGCAACCCCAGGAAGAAAAAATTCCTCTGTCTAAAATTTAAATTAAAATAAAAAGGTGTTTGTCTTGGTAAGGCTGCGACTTTTCCCTCTGAACTTTGTAAAACTTCATCCCCAAATGGATTGACTTCTACATTATGTGACATTTCCTCATTAGCTTCTTTGCTTTCTCCCCTTTCCCTGCAAAAAGGCCCTTGAGTCTAACGATGTCAGAAGTCTCTGAAATTTGACAGATCTTACATTTCCAGCTCATTTTCTAATGAGTTTGTACATCAGGACTGATTAGTGTAATAAAGAATTCATGAAGCAAATAAATGTAACATGAAGACACCTTGAAGAGAGGAAAGAAAGAGCAAGTCAAACATGTTGAGAAAAGGTCTGGCCTTTTTAACCTTCATTTAATCGTTCTGACAAAGACACTTCATCAAAGAGCCTTGGCAGATATTTGGACTTTGTGCACAGCAAAACCAGGCTTTGAACTTCTGCTCTGCATTACCCAGGAGAACCCATCATTAGCCTCATTTAGGCATGAGGAGTCTTTGCTTCTTTTCTGTCAGGGTTGGGATTAAATCGTGAGATGGTATTTCTTGTTGGGACTCAGATGTTTATTAGCTCTTAACTCTGTTAGAATCTCACAAACCCCGAGTTCTGCAGCACTTCACTCTAACAAACTAAAAATGGAGCCCTCTCTCTCTCTACAAGGCATTTAAAGGATAAACTGTCCAATTAAGAAATGACACCTAAATTATTTTTACTTTTAACCCAATAACCAACCATTCATGCCCTGCAATGCCGACTTTTTTATCCAATTACACAAAACCACCCAAACCTGTGGAGAAGGAGGAGGAGAAGGAGAAGGAGAAGGAGAAGGAGAAGGAGAAGGAGAAGGAGATGAATAAGAAGGTGAAGAAGAGTGAGAAGAAGGTGAAGAAGAAAGAGAGAAGAAGAAGAAGAAGGAGAGAAGAAGGTAAAGAAGGACAAGACTGCCCTAAAACCTCCTCCACCCTAAAACCTCCTCTGCCCTAAACCCTCCATCTTGCTCTATATATATTCCTATATTCTAAACCCTCAAACTCTCAGTTTTCCACCCTGTGACATCACACACTTCTATTCAAACTCCACACCCACAATCCCAGTTCCATCATTCCATTTTGGAAGCTTCTCCATGGCCTCAGGTCAATGCAGTGCTCTCATGGGGGTCAGAGCCTGTCAGCACAGAAAGTCTGAAATTCTCAGTGACCAGGGCTCCAAGGAGTTCTTATCAAGGCAGGGCTTTGCTGAGCATCCCTGAGCAGGGGAGGGGGGCAGGCAGCCCCGGGTAGGGCTGGCCCCGACCCCTCCTCACCCTCCGGGATCGAATTTCCCAGCCAGAGCCGCGGGCACCTTCCCTGTGTTTGGAAATCCACGGGAAATCTTCCTCCCGTTTTCCTGTGGCAGCCCCTCCCCTCCTAAACCCTCGGCTATTTGGGGTGGTCTCGCTGGGGGAGAGCTCCAAGCAGAGGTTTTTCCCTCATTTCCCTCATTTCCCTACGTTAAAATGAATTCTACAAGAAGAAGCACAGCGTGTTCGTTCCTGGGATCCCATTCCTGGATTCCCCCCTGTTTTATTTGCACTGTGTTCACTCTGTCACCTTTTCCTCAGCTTCCCACAGAGCTTCACCTCCCGCCCCAGAGCTAAATCACTTTTGTGCTCCTTCTGCACACACATTTTTTCAGGGGAGAACTGGCAAAGCACAACCCCCCAGATGTCCAGATCCTATGGGAAGGAAATGCCAGCATGTTGTATTTTTATTTATTTTCATCTAGAGCATTAAAAATAGGCTTTGTTTAAAATAGGAGCAGACTTAATATCTTCGCTGAGGAAACCATACATTTGAGATGTTTACGTGGAAAACGTGCCAGAGGGCTTCTGACCAGCTTTAACTTGGGATCTTTCCCACTCTGGACATGACTTTTGGCATCAGGGGCCTCAGGCTGAGCGGGAATTGCACATTCTCTGGTGATAGAAAGCACAACAATAACGAATAATAAGGAAGAATAATTCTATTACACACAACCAGCTGAATGAACACGATGAGAATTTCAGTGTTCAGCTCTGTTTCACCACTGGGCAGGGAACAGAGCAGGATTTCCCTCAGGAATGCCTCAGTGTGCTCTGCCCAGTTGTAATCCTGTTCTCCCCATGTCTTTCCCCAAATGGTACATTGTCAGGGCTCCTCAGGAAGCTGCAAGAAGATTCTTTTGAATAGGGACAGTATGGAAAATAGTTCAAAAGAGTCCTTGTCCCACACAGGCCAGATCTGCATGGGAAGTTACTTTTTTGTTCTTCAGAAGAAAGCAAAAACCCACAAGGAGGAAAAAAAAAAAAAAAAAAAAAAAAAAAAAAAAAAAAAAAGGGAAAAAGAAAGGAACCAAAGAAACCTCAAAGAGTTCAAAGAGTGTTTCAGCAGCAGCTCAGGCCTCGAGAGCAAGGCCCCCTTTGTCATCCTTGGTTAGTGACTTCTCCCCTCAGCTGGGTATGCAGGGAGCATCTGATGGGGGGCTACAGCCAGACCCTTGTCCCTGAGCCACTCTGAGGGTCCTGAGCCACCCTGAGGGTCCCTGAGTCACTCTGAGGGTCCCTGAGCCACACTGAGGGTCCCTGAGCCACACTGAGAGTCCCTGAGCTGCTCTGAGGGTCCCTGAGCTGCTCTGAGGGTCCCTGAGCCACCCTGAAGATCCTTGAGCCACCCTGAGGGTCCTGAGCTCCTCTGGGGGTCTCTGAGTCACCCTGAGGGTCCCCTGCCCTTGGCAACCCCCTGCCCCAGCTCCTTCCTGCCCCCCTGTGCTGTGGGTGCAGCAGGATTGATGCCCAGAACCCCCTTAGTCCGAGCATCCTCTGCAATGATGAAACTCTTCCGTTCAAGGGGAAAAGTTTCACTAAATATAAAAAAAATTCAATCTGAATTGCCTCGTCCTCGGAATCATAAAATGTTATCATTTCTGAGCTTTGTTCTGGGAGTGTTTTAAACTGATGTCTGTCTTTATCTCACAAAAGCTGCAGCATGGAAACTCTCCCCCCTCTGCTCCACTTCTTATTTTCTGTGCCCTTTTGACCCCTTTTGTCCCAGCTACCTTTTTCCCCTTATTCTCCTTTTGCATCTGAGCACCCTCTGCATCCTCTTTATTCTTATCTCCCATCGCTGCAGCTCTTCTCCCTCCCAGTTCTGCAAACCCCAAACCCCCTCCTTTGCCTGCATCACCTCTTCACTGAACATCCCAGCAGAAAATCCCTTTTTCCTTCGGGGTGCAGCTGCTCTTTGCAAGATTTCCAGGCACGGAAAACCTCGTGGAAACTTCTGAAAGGGCAAACACCTCCTGCAGACCCAGAGGGATGCACAGCAGAGTGTGTTGGCATCGTGGTGCACTTTAATCATCTTTTTTTTCCCCTTTCTTCCCGATTTTTAGGGAATTTGCCCCAGCAGATTGCTGTGGCACAAGCTGACAACTGAGATTTTTTTTTCCAGAAACTGGAAAACTCAACAAAAACCGAGAAGATGGACAGAAACCTAAAGTGGGAACGGGATACTGGGAGAGAAGCTGAGTCCAGACATTTTGGCACAAGAAATCGTTTGTAACAGAGATGATAAAAACAAGATACAATATAATTAGCACAGCCTTGGCAAAGCTCCAGAGTGCTGAGCTAAATAAATGATTCTGTATTTGTTTTAAAGCATCCAGAGCTATTTATACTGTCAGCCCAGTGCCTGAGGGATCACTCCTTCCTGGAGTCACTCTCCTCACCACACTGGTGCAATATTTGCCCTCAATTTCTCACTCAGCCTTGAATGCTTCTCCCTCCCTGTTTTTGCACCTCTCACTTGTGCAAAATCTCAGAAATCCTCCTCAAAAAAGCCCAGGTGAGCTGGCATCTCCCATGCCACAGATTTAGGGCTCAGCCTGGCAGAGCTGGACAGAGGCTTCCAGCAAGGGCTTTGCTGGGAAAAGAAACTTCCCAATTCTCTTTGTGACCCAAACTGGCCAGGGAAAAACATTGAAGCTTTTTCCATCTTTCCCCCTCCCCACCTTTCCAGGAGCCAAGTGGAAAAGGGAAACTCCGCAGCGTTCATTGAAACAAAAGTTTCCATAAGTTTTCCTGAAGAGGGTCCAACTCCTCGCCCGCCTCAAAGACAGAAAAACTTCTTTTCAAGAAGGTTTTATTTTTTAACCTTCCAAACTGTTCAGTTTGGGGGGAAAAAAAAACTTTTAGGTCTGATTCTAAGCACCCCCTGGATCTCCACCACCAGCTCCTCACCTGCCTCAAAGACAGAAAAACTTATTTTCAATACTTTATTTTTTAACCTTCCCAACTTCTCAGATTTGGGGGGAAAAAAGGACTTCCAGGGCTGATTCCAAGCACCCCATGGATCTCCATCGTCCATCCTCACCTGCCTCAAAACCAGAAAAACTTCTTTTCAAGAATGTTTTATTTTTTAACCTGCTAAACCGCTGCATTTTGGGGTAAAAATCTTCTAGATCTGATTCCAAGCACCCCCTGGATCTCCATGACCCACCCTGACCCCGAGGTTGTCCATGCCCCTCTCTGGGCTCTGGCAGCTCCTGCAGGTCCCCAAGTGTGTGACACCAAGCCAGGAAAGCTTCCAGGTAATTCCACCAGCTCACCACTTCTGTTAACACACTTCTTGATTCAGACTGACCACATGAAACAGCTTCACCACAGCAACAAAAACTTTCCTTATCACCCAGCAGAGGTGCTGGGGACACCTTTTTCCCATGGAGGGGAGAGCTGGTGTGAAAGTGTCACTTCTGTGAGGCAGAGCTGGCTGTGGAATCACCCAAAAGCTGTCACCCACAGAGATTCAAACCTCATCATCCTCACCATCCTCATCATCCTCACTGTGACCTCAATGTGCTCATGGATCCCATTTAAATCCCAGCCGGACCAAGGCTGCCAGGTGGGTTTAAATCCAGGGTTTGGAACAGTCGTGGATGAAACAAAGCCAGGATTTTTCATAAAATTTGCTGCAGTGAGGTGGAAAATAGAAATATTTGCACTGCTTTAATTAGCTCTGATTTCAGCAGGGGCAAAAGGACACTTGTGCCTTCTAAAATGTAAAATATTTATGAAAACTAATTCCAGTTTGGAGCTTGAAATCCAAGGTAACTATGCCAGTGGCCTGGCACAGGGGCAGAGGGCAAGAGGGACCATGCTGAGGTTCTCCAGGGTGAGCTCCTGCTCAGCAAGACTTCCCCAAATGAATTTTCCTGTTTGCTGCATGCAGAGCTGTCAGGAGGCTCCAACCTCAGAACACGAATTCTCAGCCATGAACTCGGAGTCTCTGCAGAATTCTCTGAGCAGGGAAATGTTGTAGCTTTGAACAGCAAGTTCCTGGCAGACCCAGCGAGGTGCTGCTGTTTATGGGATGTGGGAGCTGCTCTTCCAACCCCCTTTTTTGCCTCAATTCCCACTTTTCTCTCTTTTTTTTAATAAAGGTTGTTGCACCTTTACGCCATTGTCTCCAATTCTGCTGTAGGTAAGTGCTCCAAGGTGGCATTTCTGTCACCTTTCCACTTTCTCCTCATTAAACTAAGCAGATTAAGCTTCTGGGATAAGAAGAAAACTGTTTATTTTGAGGTTTATAGCTGCATTTTTTCATTAGAAATTATTAATGAACGTACCCAAACACATTTTGTGTCGTTCTTCTTTTAAAATCCCATTTCACGATGAAATCCAGGGGAGAATCACAAACCAAATGTACTCTAATCCTTTTTTTTTTAAAACGTTATAATGAAATTAAATTTGGAGATACTACAGTAGGGCCTTCCCCACTGCTCCCAGCTGAAAGAGGGAAGGAATTAACTGACTTTAAAATGAAACAGGTTTCTCCTCTGTCTGACTGAAAGTTACAGGATGTTGGTAGTGAACCAATTAAAACACATCTTAAAATGATAAATACAAACCAAATGTACATTATCAGCATGTTCAGCCTTTTGTTTCTTGGTTCTATTTTGTATCAGCTTATTGCAATCAGATGTGTCGGGAAGGAGGGGGAAAATCAAATCATTTTAGGAAATAATAAATAAAGAATTCAGCGGAGGAAACAAAGGAGGGCTGCGTTTGTTCAAACATAAAATAAACCACGTTTCAGAGAGAACGCTAACGGAGAAGCCACAACATTCACGGATCAGTGGAGCTCAGAAATACCTAGAAAATGTCCAAAAATGTTCAAAATCTGTCTCAGCTGAAGATGGGGATGAGGCTGTGCAGGATCAGGATGTTCCCATTTTGCTTTTTCCCCTAACATTAATTTCCTCAGATGCCTCTTGTCCATCTCTGCTGTGCTGTCACCTGAAACACCTCGTGACCCACACAATGTCCCTGCCCAAGCCAGGATTCAGCTTCTACTGCACCAACAATCCTGGAACCACCTGGAAAATCTATCCAGGGCCATCCAGTCCAACCTGTGACCAATGCCCACCTTGTCCCCAGCTCAGGGCACTGAGTGCCACTTCCAATCCTTCCTGGGGGACTCCAAACCTCCCTTCCCATGAAGAAATTCTTCCCCTGACAGCCCTTTCCATGAAGAAATTCTTCCTGAGTTTATTCTTTCATTTATTTTCACTCACAAACAGTCACAGTTTAATTCTGGATGAAAATTGCCATTTCTCTGAAGGAGCAGAATTTTCTGCAGTTGCAATGAGTGGAATTAAGTCTCTATATAACCTAAATAGAGAGAGTATAAATATATATAAAAATACACCCACTACAGGCGTTCACTCTTTTCACAGTAAAATAAATGTAAACTTTAAAAGTGAAAATATTTCACTTTTTACAAGCCCTAGAAAAACTGATATTTTTTTTCCCCTTACATTTCTCCTCCCAGCTTTTGCTTTCCCAAGACAGGATTTTTTCCTCTATTGATCTGTTCCCAACCCCACACATCGAGTGGATTCTTCTTAATGAAAGACTGCAGCAAGTTTGCACAATTTTGCCATTCTTTGGGGCTGCAGGTAAGTAGCTGTGCTTAGGGGAAGGAAGTATTGAAAATCTCCTTTGCTATTCCTCATTTCACGCTTTATAACGTGATACTTACAAATACTTTGGTAGCAGATTAAGCTCCAGAGAAATGAAAACATTTCAGAAAGAGCACAAAGCCTGCAAGTGTCCAAATGAGGGAGCAGAAACTCGGGTTTAAGCTGCAGGAGGGGGTTTATGGGATGTAGTGCCATGTGCCATACAATACAAGATAAACATCTGTTGTTATTTCAGCAAACCTAAATCAGATGTTCAGCTTTTTCTTCAGGGGGAGAGTGGCACAAAGAGAGATTTTATGATTTTATTATTTTTTTCCCCTCTGTCTTTACCAAGGTGGCTGTTACTGTGCCAGGAAGAGCAGGAGAAGATTCTGGAGGGGATTTAAACACCTTTAAAGTAATCCAGTGGTGATAAGGGGACCTTTTGTAACCTCCGTTGTACTAGAGACCTTCAACCTTGGATCTCTGCCCAGGAAGATATTTATTAATAAGGCCAATAGTGCCAGGGAGGAGTTGTTCCACTCACACACCGAGGAACAAATGCAGAACTGGGTGAATCAAAGTTCTCAGGCTGAGAACTGGGGTTGTTCATCCTGGAGAAGAGGAGATTGTGTGGAGACCTCACAGCACCTTCCAGGACCCAAAGGGGCCCCAGGGAAGCCAGAAAGGGGCTCTGGAGAGCCAGGACAAGGAGGAATGGGTTCAAACTGGAAGAGGGGAAGTTTAGGTGGATATTGAGAAGAAATTCTTCCCTGTGAGGGTGGGGAGGAGCTTGAATTGATTCAAGCTGAAAGAGAGGATGTTTAGGTGGATATTGGGAAGGAATTCTTCCCTGTGAGGGTGTCCAGAGAAGATGTGGCTGCCCCTGGATCCCTGGAAGTGTCCAAGGCCAGGTTGGATGGGGCTTGGAGCAGCCGGGGACAGTGGAAGGTGTCCCTGGCCATGGCAGGGAGCTCCAATGAGATGAGCTTTAACATTCCTCCCAGCACAAACCAGCCTGTGATTCCATGATTCCATGAATCCAGTGGAAAGATCTTCACAGTTCCTGATGGACTTTGGATTAAACCTTCCAAAGAGCTGCTCTGGGACCCTGAGTGGACAAGGGGAAACACCCAGAACCCCATGGTCACCTCAAGGCATCACGAATTTCCTGCTCAAGGAGGAAATTCTGCTTTGCTCCCAACTCCAGCCTGCTCCCATCCTGACTCTCCCTGAGGAACCATCCTTCCACTTTCCAGGGGGAAGTTCCTAAACTGCAGCACCAGGCTGTGCCCTGTGCAGGGGACCTGTTCTGGCAGAGGTTTCAGAGCTGAATTTCAGAGAATTCAGTGCTGGGAATTGCCTGAGGCATTCCAGGTGTGTGCTCCATCCAGAGGGGAACACCCCTGATGTGGGGCACCCCCTGCAGCCCTGGAGGGGACAGTCCCACTGTCCCAGGGCCACCTGAAGGACTCCAGGAGCCTAAGGGAGGCCACACACTAAATTCAAAACCCTCTTTTGCTGATTTGCCTCAGTGGTTCCCTGTCAGCACCACCTTTGGATGAAAGAACACCAAATAACCCAGGTCTAAATGTGATATTCCCCATTTTAAACTGCACAGGATCAGTCTGAACTGCTTGACAGCTCATCCCCTTCCCTCATTACACAGCCCAGTTAATTTTCCAGGCTGGCTCAGGTTTGGAGTGGTTAAAAGAGCCTGGACACCCCAGGCAGCAGCAGCAGCATCTGGAGCTCAGCTCCAGCCTTGGGCTAAAGCTGCCAGCGCTGGTGCTGGCCACAGGAGGAGCTGGAAAAGGGCGGTTGGGATGTGGGGTTCCAGGAGCTCTCCCCACACAACAATTCCTGGCAAATAAAGCAAGGACTCAACGCAGAACTCGGAATTTCATGCCCCACTCCAGATGTGTTTCTGTTCAGCTTTTAATTCGGAAATTTTGGGGCACACAGCAGTTTAACAATGCACTTTTAATGACCTAACATGCATAGATATATATACACACCTTTTGTTTCATTTTTATTTACCTTAGCAGCACACCCAGACCTGCTGCAGGTTTTTACATTATATTTTAATTAGTGTTTTTATAGATGAAAGACAAAGACACCACTCAGCACAAACACACACATCTACTGTGCTGCATTTCCCAAGGCACACACTTTAATACCCAGAACACCAAGGCTCTCTCCATCAAAATTTATATTCCCTTGCTGGGTGCTGGGTCCATCTGGTAGCTGGGTTTGGGAGCTGTGTGAGGAGGGAACAATGTTTGTTGTTCTTGTCGAAGTAGTTAATGTTTTATAAACTCATGAAACTCCACAGAATTAGGATCACTGGGAAAAGAACCCAAGGCAAGCAGATGTGCCCCTCAATTAATTCATTTTAGGTGGAGTGGGGTTTTTTTTTGTTGTTGTTTTCTTTCTTTTTAATAGTCTGGTGTTCAACAGGGAAAATGTGAGAGAAGAGAGCAAGATTTTTCCCAAAATGAGCAGGGGGTTCTGCCCTCCTCAGCATTCTGTGTTGTTCAACTCCTCCTGTGAATTTTCCTATGGATTTTTGGGATGAAAACCTTTCCATCACCAGAGGGACTATCCCTAACTCTGAGTGAGGCCGACCAAGGCGCCACATCACAAAACCTGGTGCTGAAGGTGTTCAGAACCATTCTGGGGGTGCAGCACCTGCTGGAGACAGAGGGGGATTCAACATGGAAACAACCAAGTCGAAACCCCCACATCCACCCAAAATACCCCATTAATGCCCCACTGCCCAGCACCCCTGAGAGGTCTTTGCTTCCCCATCCTCCCCCAGCTCTGACAGCATCACCCCACACCCCATTTGGGCTGGGAAAGCTGGGAGAGGGAAGGGGAAGGAAGGAGAAGGAAGGAGAAAAGAAGAAGGAAGGAGAATGAAGGAGAATTAAGGAGAAGGAAAGAAAGAGAAGGAAGGAGAAGGAAGGAGAAGGAGGGAGATGGAAGAAGAAGGAAGGAGAAGGAAGCACAGACACTTCTCAAAGGCAAATTGTGGTTGGTGTTTCCTCCAGGCTCCGAGTCTCCATCCTTTAATCCCGTGCAACATTTATGGAACATTCCTTCCCTCCTCCTCTGGAGCAAGTGCAAATAGGAGTTTGGCAAAGAGGAGCTGCCCACAAGGAAGGAGCTGCTCGGAGCAGTTGCACCAGAATTTGAGCTAAACCATAACATCACACGTCTGAATAATGCCGTGAAAAATATATAAAACCTGTTATGGCATTAAAAGTTTAAACCCCATAAATCTTCAGCGTGCTATTTACTGGGCTGAGAAGGTGGCAGAAACAACATTCTGAAGTGGAATAGGAGAAGAAAAGAAAATGGAGTGTGGGGAGCAGGGGAAGCCCCCGGGACATGGCCAAAAACACTGGAACAGGCAAGGCTGGGGTTGGCAGAGTGACCCTGAGCTCTGTGCACACAACCCCCCCAGCAAGCTGCTTCATTAATGCTCTGGAAAAAGGGATTTACCAAAATAGATAGGAATTTAGAAGGGGAAAAAAAGTCAGGCTAGGATTAGCAGGGAAGGAAACATGGAACAAGTAAAATTCACTTCTCGGAAGGTGCCATTGAGAGCCCTCATTCATTTTGTCCTCCTGATGCTTCCACTGGCTGGTGGGGGAGATGATTCTACAGAAAACAGGATTAAACTTGCCAGCTACAAGGTTTGCTCCAGCTTTTGCCAAATTTCAATACAAACTGGAAGTTCAAGTTGAAATAAACCCCCACATTTTGTCAGCTTTCAAGCTAAAGCTTTGCTGTAGCATCAGTCTGGTCTGAGCTGCTTCCCACAGACACAATCCCTTAGTTGTGGCTCTCAGCTCTGTGTTACAGCACAAAAAATAGAATTTTTCAGTAGTTACTGTGACAAAGATTTAAACAACCCACTGCAAATTCTGCAACCTGTCAGCCCAAACCGTGGGGAAGTTATCTGGGGGTTCCAGCTGGAACCTATCCCTCATTCAAACCAACTTTCTTTCACTTATAATTGAGAACAAATTCCATTTTCATCTGTGACTGAACTTTTTGAGCCCTTGTAGCTTCAAGTCAGCTCATTAACATTACTTAGACATCGGTTTTATAGTTGAATTATACCATGTTTATACTGTGGAATTCCATTACTTAATTGCTTCACTACTGGAAATTTCAGTGGGGTTCTCATTTTTCGCATAAATCTCAAGAATAAACATGTTTCTGTATTTCTCTTACTTAATTAAGTGCATGTTTCATAAAAAAAAAAATAGCCAACATAGACAAATTAGGCAAAGAATCATTTGTTTAATCAAAGGGGAAACTCGCACCGCAAGTGAAGGGAGAAACTCCTGAAGCTTTGGCTCTTGCTTCTGGTGAGTGCTGAGGGCTCAAACTCCTCCAAATTATCCAAATGTGTTCATCCTACAGAAAATCTGTGCTGGGAGTCACTCCCACAGTGCTCTTGCAGCAAAGGAAAAAATTGGGAAATATTCCCTGTGGAACAACGAGGTTGGGCTGAACCCAGGGTGGCTGCAGGGATGGAGGGGAAGGAGCTGTGCCAGCCCCTCCACCCCACACCAAGAGCAATTAAATCATGGCATCATTAAGGCTGGAAAAGGTCATAAAGCCCAACCTCTGACCAAAGCACATCCCAGCCCAGCACCCTGTCATGGAAACAGCAGCACTTCCTCTCCCCTTTCCCAGGAAATCTGCCCTGCCTTCACCTGGCTTTGGTTCTCCTAGGGTTTTTATCCAGGTGAAGTGTAGAGGATCCCTTTGGATCATGGCAGTGAGGGGTTTTGAGGTGGTTTGTGGGGTTTTTTCCTAGGTTTTAATAAAAATCCCTCAGCAGCAGTTCCAGCTCCTTCCCTCTCCCCGTGTGGGAACACCAAAGTCGTTCCTGCTCCTTACTTGAAGAAGAGAAACAAGAAATTAAACCAAGAAATAGCAGCAATAAATGTCTGAATTTTAGGTCCTTAGTGAGATAATTTTGTCTTTTCACAAATTTGCTTCCCCCTCTGTACAAAAGTTTGCACAGGTTTGGAGTTCAACAAGGGATAAAATAATGCCTCAAAATTAATGATGGCTGGAATTAAAGTAATTAATGTTTTAACAGCTATTTTCTATGATATGAGCTAAGCAAAAGAATACTCTTTAAAAAAAATGGATTTGTTGCCAGCAAAGTGTGATAGATCTCATTTTAGCCACTCATTCATTTTAATTCTAATTTCTGTTTTTGTGGATCTTTACAGTGTTTAGGCCAAGGTACAGGGATAGAACCTGGGCTTTTCCTGCAACTGCAAAACCACTCTCAGAGTTCATTTCCACTGTTGGAATCTCCCACCTGTCCCCTCCTGCAAAGCCATTCAGGCTTTATTTTATTTCTATTTATCCCATGGTGCAAAATTCCAGCACTTGGCTTCCGACAACTCCTTTTGCCAGAAGCTGCTCCTATAATAACTGTGAAGATAAAATTCATTCAGAAAAAAACCCCAATTTTAGATATTCTCTCCTGTTGCCCTTTAGAGGTGGCATCATCTGTCCCCTCTGCCCTCACCTCCCAGGAGTTTGCCCTGCGACACAGCTCTGTGGGTTTACGACGCAAAAATACTGAAAGATCCTATTTGAGACAGCATTTTACTTAAATATTTTAGGAACTATCACCTGACAGCAGCAGCAAAAATCCATGGGAGCATCAGGAGTCTGTGTCAGCACCTGACTGTTGAAACACAGCCAGGCCTGTACTTCCCAAATGAAATCTGCCTGCACAGCCACATCCCCTCCCACCCCACAGCACTCAGGGCACTTACAGCCACCACTTCATCACATCTGAAGGCTGGGCTAAATGATAATCAATAATTTATCAATATTTTTAATATGACGCTATGGGCTGCGATTTTCCTCCCGCTGAGGCAGGTGGGGTGTCATAAATGATGGCCCTGTGACACAAGGGGAGGGTTTGGCCACAGCAGTGACCTCTGGCAGAGCCATCTGTGCCACCTGGCCCTGGGAGCTGCAGCCCCTCTGTGTGCTCACAGCACTGCAAGAGCTGAAGAGAGGAACAGGTTTCCACTGGTCCAGGAAAAATTACAGGTATCATTTTTTAGGAAAAATCAGGCATCATAGAGAAAAAAATTATCATTAGGTATCATAGAGGAAAATTTAGGTATCATTTTTGAACCAAAAGAGAGGAAATTTATGTCAGATATACAGAAGGAATTGTTCCCTGTGAAGGTGGTGGGGCCCTAGCACAGGGTGCCCAGAGAAGCTGTGGCTGCCCCGGATCCCTGGAAGTGTCCAAACATGGAACTTGGAGCAGCCTGGGATAGTAGAAAGTGTCCCTGCCCTTGTCAGAGATTTGGAACTAGAAGATCTTTAAGGTCCCTTTGAACCCAAACCTTTCTGCTTTTATTATTTTTGACCTTCACTTCAATCCGAATGTCCCAACTCCCACATTTCAAACAACAATTTTGGGCTTTAGATGTGTACATGCTTCCAAACTTAGCTCAACACTGATGTCTACAACACAAAACCACCTCTTACACCCAAAACCAAGTGGGATCCCACTGCCCAGGGAGTTCTGTGCAGCTGAAAGGGTTTGAGGACAGGTGACCTAAAAGATAAAGGACATCCCAGGGAGTTCTTTGTATCTGAAGGGGTTTTAGGGCAGATCACCTAAAAGATAAAGGAAATCCCAGGGAGTTCTGTGCAGCTGGAAGGGTTTTAGGGCAGATCACCTAAAAGATAAAGGAAATCCCAGGGAGTTCTGTGCAGCTGGAAGGGTTTTAGGGCAGGACGCCTAAGAAATAAAGGACATCACTTGGCTGCCCAGGAATGGCTCCTCCCTGGAGCAGCCCCTAACCCCGGTGCCCTCCTGGCATGGAGGAAGGGTTGCCTTTCCAGCAGCTGGGTTTTCCTGCCCATCCCTGCAGCACAACTGGGTTACCCCAGCCTGGCGCCTTTGATTCTTCTGGCAAGGCCCAAAATCTTTCAGGTGTTGGCACGGAGAGGCCTTTTAATCTCATTTCACGTGCAAAGTCCTCTCCCCTGGCAGTCAGCTCTGCCCCAGGCCCGAGCCCTCTGGGCGTGAAGCTGCCAGTGGCTTTGGGAGCAAACCCAGCAGCATTATTCCATTTCCCCCCTCTGAACAAAAGTATTGAGGTCTCTTTGTGAGGGAAAAGCCAAGCTGGATTCCTTTATCCCCCTGCCCTTTGCGCTCACAATGCCACACTCTGTCTGCTGGGCCCAGGAGGGGAGTGAGTGTCCCCAGAGGTCCCCACAGGATTCAGGCCTCTGGTAATGGAGTCCTGGGCCTGAGTGGAAGCAGCAGCCTCCTCCAGGCTTGCCTTTGAACGAGGCTAGTCTGTCAGGGCTGGGGAGCAATTTAAAACCACGGGGAAAGGGAGAGCTTAGGTGGAGAAGAATGATTTCTTATCAAAGCTGCCAATAGAGGAGACCCAGGTGGTCGGGCTGAGGGGGATCCCAAAGGCTGCAATGAGCAGATGAGACTGAGGAACAAACGGGGGCTTTCAGCAGCTCAGGCCGGCCTTGGGAGGGGACAATCAACACTGGTGTCCTCCTGGGGGTGGCAAGGCTGAAATTTCCTCCCTGGAAACACCAGACCCACAGGTAGGAGCATTCCAGACGGGATCCAGGGCCTGATCAGAAATTCCCTGAAATGTTTTATACACATCCACACATGAAAGTATGGCCAGGGGAAGCCACAAGAACACGTGTCCCACACTGGGACATGATAGTTAACAGAGCTCTCTAAAGCTGCTGGGGCTGATTTTGGGGTGCAGAGGAAGAACACAGAAGATTTTGCAGTGATTTGGGTGATTTTTCAGTGTGTCTCTCATTTTGGGCCCTGTCACTCCCACCTTCCCAGACCTATCCCATTCTGTTCCATTCCTCATCTCAAGGGAAACAGAATTCTCATTTCTCTCTTGTTTCTGGGAATAATAAAAGCAGTTTGTGTGAGAAACAAGCCAAGTTGCAGGAATAAAGTTGTTCTCAGGGAAGGAAACTCAGCAAATGCTGTCACCAAACAACTGGGGCTTAAAAACATTTAAAAACCTGTTTTAAAGCACTGTCTGTGCACAGGAAACCTCCCAGACTTCTCTGAAGACATTGAGAGTCCTTCTAATACCTTGAAGTGTGTGGGGGGAAGTGTAATCTGTTTTGATAACTCCTGACATTAAACAGTGATAAATAATTAAATCTGTTTAACTGTTTCATTAACTAAAGATAGATGGGGAGAGCTCCACAGATAGAATATAGATCAAAAAGATTGAGGCTGGCTCTAAATTCCCCTGATGTTTTATGACACCATTTGTATTCTGTCACTCACTAGCTTTATGTATAGTCCAAGCTGTGAACTGAATACCCCATTCAGAAAGCCACTCACTCTGCATGTTATTGCAATTTAATATTTTCACACACAGACACATCATTATCTTGGAACCCGACACTGCAAGGAGAATTCAGTAATTTTTCAAGAGTGCTGGTTGTTGGGGGTTTTTTTTTGTTCTAATGCAAGCACTGAGGTACAAGGATCTAAATGGCCACTCTGCCAATATTTAACCTCTACATAGATACATCAGCAGGTTGGTACTGGGCTGTTTTGGGGGTTTTTCTCATTTTAAACGTGTCACGTCGAAAAAATTAAAAAGGAAAATTAAAAATCTTCCTCTGTAAACAAGAGTAGAACTCCTTGCAGAATTATAATTTGTGACTCTGAACCAGAAATAGAGATATAAAATATATATATTGACATGGAAGTCCTCCAGGCTGTCTCTTTAGTCTTCAATTATCAAAACATTGCCTTGGAATGGGATCATCACACTAACTCTGGGATTCTGAGATTCTGAGGGGGCAGAAATACACATTACTCTGGGATATTTGAGAAGAATCAGGCACAGAACTCTACAAATTGCAGATTAAAAAAAAAAAAAAAAAAAAAAACAAAAAAAAACCAAGCACATTTACAAATATTTAAAAGCCAAAGAAGAACTTCACACCAGAAGAACTTTAGAAGTGGAGATAAAGGCAGGGCTGATTTTTTTCCATGGAGATAAATCCGTCTTACCCCAGCCCCTTGGTAGTCAATCATTAACCAGAGCTGCACAGGGATCTAGACAGAAGGAAAAACTCTTTATTTGGAAACACCATGGATATCCCAAAGATTCCAGGGCCTCCAGAACCTGCTCCAAAGTCCATGGGAAGACCACCAGGAACCATCAAGCTTTGGGGCTCCCAGCAGTGAGATTTTGATGCTGCCCAGCCATGGGGAAGGTTCCCTCAAGGCCCTGAAGAGCTGCACAGGGGGAAAGGCAAAATTCCATCCTGGAATTCCCAGTTGCTGCTGTTGAGTTGGACACAAGCCTCAGTTTGTCCTGTTACACCCTCGGGATTTTCACAGGGAGAGAAAAGAGGGCTCAGAGAAAAGCAGGGCTCCAGGAATCTGCCACTATTTCACTTTGCCCCCACCTCATTTCCCAAAGCTCTGGATCCTGCAGTAAAAAAACAGGAATTCTCAGGCAGGGAGGAGGGCAGGGCCATTTCTCTGTGCTTTTTCTCCAGGTTTGGGATTGGGGCTGAGCCACTGACCCACCAGAAGCTCAGCTCCCCCAGCCCTGCCTGCAGATCCTTATTCCTGGCCTGAAAAGCCAAATTCTCCAATATCACACAAATATAGCACAAATATAACAGAAATACAACACAAATCCCCTGGATATCACAGCCAAAGGAACACCAAGGAGGTGCTGAGTGGAATTAATTCTGCAGCAGGGCTTTCTCTGGTTAATGCCTCCAGACTTGTTTCCCAAACTGCTAAACCATGATATTTAATAATAAAAAACCCTGTTTGATTACTGTGCATTGGGCAAAAATAGATTTATAGATGGGTGTTAAACTCAGGCTCCTTCCCCTGATCTACTGCAACAGATACAGCTGGTCCAAAAATCAATATTTAGCTGGGAATTGTCTCCTGGTCATGGGAAAAACTCTCTGGCTATGGCTGGAGATGATGTTGGTGCCACCAACCTTAGGGACACCCAAAAAATGCTTCTTTAGCTGAAATGGGGCGGGGACACCCATGCTCTCTCCAGAGCCACCCAAAAATGCTTCTTTAGCTGAAATGGGGCTTAAAAAGCCAAGAGTGAGTTAAGAGAGGAAATGAAAACCACACTTGGAAACGTGGAACATCTGCATCACCCACCTGCTGCTGGAGCAGCTGTGGAGTCCAGCAGGGAATCTCTGGGGGTTTTCACAGGTTGATGTCTCTTTGCTTCACAGGTGCACCTATTTTTTATACCAATAATCATAAAGCCCTGAAATAAATTATTTCAGGAAGCACTAGAATCACCTAAAAGGTCTCAGCTGAGCAAATATTGTATCTGTGTGGAAAAGCAGGAATGTCTGAATGTGTGAGGGAGCATCAGTAGCTCCTCAGGCATTTCCTTGAGGACACCAGTGCAGATAACTTGGATTTCCTGCAGGTTCACCTGAGAAAATCCCTCCCTAATAAACACTATCAGAGGACAAAGGACCAAATTCTGTCCTGGACTTTCCCTGGATAAAGATTTGCAGGGAATTCTAGCAGGAAACGTTTAAGAACTCCCAAAGTAACCAAGATCTGGTTTTATTCTCCTATATGGGATACATGAGCAGAACTGTTGCTGAGCAAAGGGCTTTTCAAAGTTCTCCATGAGGTATCAACTCCTTTTAAATCTGCCTATTGTGCCATGTAGGGATTGAAATTTATTTTATCCCTATGTGATAATTCTGAAATAAAATATATGATCACTCACAAGTCGTGCAAGTTCTTTATTTCACATTGAGGCAATAAAATATAAAATGAAACCAGTCCTTTTCTATAAACAGAAAAAATAAATGGTGGAGCGATTTTATACTACATGAACTCGCAGCACAGCCATTTAAAAATTCATTTACATGATTGAGCCCAAAAGGTCCATTTGCCATGAAATAAAAAACACTAAACACTGTCCTGAAAGCAAAGAAAATGCCAGACTACAAGTAAACAAAAGCTTTTTTTTATTAGTGTCTGAGATGGAATGAAAGATTTTTAAGCCAAATATGAAACTTGCAAAAAAAAAAAAAAAAAAGGAAAAATCTGCTGCAGGAAATTCGACAAAATCATCCCAAGGACCTTGGTGGGAGCTGGACCAACACAAAGGTGATTAATGAGGCATTGCTGGTCCAGAAATCATAGAGTGCATCCCTCCCATGTCACAGATGGAGCAGCTGAGGGTAAATTATTTTTTTAAGCTGGGAAAGTTACTTTGTCAGCTCAGTGAAATGCCAAATTCCTGCTTTTCCTGCATCCTGGAGCAGGTAATGTTGTTTCAGTGTGCTCCAAGTTGGTTTTGTTGTAATAACAGGGCACGGCAGCTGCCCCCATTCCACCACTGCTCCATTCTGCAACTTTTCCAAGTTCAGAGCAAAACTTTGAGTCAAACTTCCTGCATTTCTTTCCAGCCAACAAATCCTGAACCCAGAGAAAGAGAAGAAACTCAGCCCTGGAGCTGGGGGCCAGTCCTTGCCTGGAGTTGGTCCCAGCCTAATCCTGAGCCTAAACTCAGGTAAAGCTGCTCGTGGCAATGATGGAAAAGTCTCTTTTTTTCCCTCTCATCCTGCAGTTTTCTTGCCACCCCACAGAGCCCAGGCAACCAAGAGAGAGCTGTGATCCCAATCCCAATCCCAATCCTCCAGTGTTGGAACCTTGGCTGCTGAGAGTTTGAGATTTTCTGTGCTGACAAGAGAACACTGCATTGACTTGAGGCCATGGAGAAAGCTTCCAAAATTTAATGATAAAACTGGAATTATGGGTGTGTGGCTTGAATATATCACATGGTGGAAAACATAGAGTTTAAGGGTTTAGAATATAGTAATATATATAAGAAAAGATAGAGGTTTTAATGCAGAAGCCAGTCCTCTTTCTTCACCTTCCTCTTCATGGGTTTAGGTGGTATTTTGTAAGAATCAACCCTCCACAGCCACTCTGTGCCCTCCAGACCCAGGAGAGAAACTGCCCCGAGCTTCTTTAGTCCCCCTGAAGTGATTTCATCCTGAGTAGGAAATAAAGCTGATTTTTCTCCTGCCCTGCCACACCAATAAAACAATAAATTGGTATCACTTCCAACAAGGTGCCGCTGCTGTAAAGTTAAAGATAGGGAAAGAAAATGAACTACTGGTTATGACAGCAGGGGAAGGGAGAAGAAATAAATAAAGCTGAGTGCGTGCAAGGGAGCAGATGGCTCATGTCCAGTGTGGCCCATCCTCTGTGGATTACTCCCCTGGAAAGGAAGTCCTTGCCACTTCAGAAAATAGCAATCTGTCTAAAAAATGCTGAGGTTATAGAATTGATCATTCCTTAAGTTAAGGAGAAAAACCAACCCGAGCCAAACTGCATTTCTGCAGCAGATATTGATCTGCAGAGGCTGAAAGTGAACCCCCTTAAAGCAGTTATAGACCCATATTTGTACATTTTATTATGCACATGCACACAAATCTCTGGGGCCGTGTCCTCAGCTGGTGAAAATTAGGTTCATTGATGTTGATGCTGATTTACATGAGCTGGGGATCTGGCCTTGCATTTAAAAAAGGAATCCTGAGTTTTAGCAGTTTAAGCTCAGATCAGGCACGGGTGCTGTGCCCAGCCTCAGTCATGGGTTACACATCTCTTAAACCAGCCCTGGGTGCTCTTACACAGGGAAAAGATTCATTTTAAAATCAAAAAGAGCAGTTTTGTGGCTGGATAGTGGCATCTGAAAAATACCCAGGTGGAGTGAGGGGCTACAGTGTGAACCAAAGTGCCAGGATCTGTTGAGGATTTGGGTTCAGATGGGCTGGGCTGGGCTGAACATCCCAGAATCAGGACTGATTTTGGGAACTCAGAATGGGATGGTGAGGCACAGCCTCAGCTCTTCCCTTCCACCTTAGAGCCCAAAAGAGCACTCAGAGCTGGTTTAGGAGGTTCCCCACCGGGTGTCATGGAAGAAAAAAGCTGAATTTTTGAATATTCCTCATCTACACTGCTGATGAATCTGCTCCTTGCACTTGCCCTCCCAAAACTGGAATTACATCTGGAGCAACATAAATTTGGTTCAAAAAAAAACCCCCTGAGTGCTGAGAGTCCATCTCCAAACCAGGGAGCTTCAGGCAGGATCTGTGTGTGTTGAGGATTTGGGTTCAGATGTACTGGGCTGGGCTGAACCTCCCAGAATCAGGAGTGAGGGCTGATTTTGGGAACTCAGAATGGGATGGGCACAGCCTCAGCTCTTCCCTCCCACTTCAGAGCCCAAAGGAACACTCAGAGCTCGTTTAGGATGTTCCCCACTGGGTGTCATGCTAAAAAAAAACCTGAATTTTTGAATACTCCTCATCTACACTGCTAATGAAACTGCTCCTTGCACTTGCCCTGGAATTACAACTGGAGCAACATAAATTTGGTTCAAAAAACTCCTGAGTGCTGAGAGTCCATCTCCAAACCAGGGAGCTTCGGGCAGACAGGAGGGGATTTTCTGCTGGGGAAGCAACCCATGAATCATTCAATAAAGCCTCCATGTGATAATGAATAGCCACCCTTCTCTGGTGGTGATAAGATATTTTAACTGAAAACATCAGGCCATGTTTAAAAAATGATTACAAATTATTTTAACAGTGTATTTGCAGAGGGTTATAAAAACAGCTATAATATTTTTGTCTTGGATTCTAGAATTACCAGGGTGACAGCTAATGCAGTAATGATTTGTTTCAAATGCCAGTGTTTAAGCTGTATAAAGCTGATTTTATACATTTTTCCAGTAGGCCGCATTGTAGTTAATGAAATTAAACACACCAATCGCATTTGTCCCCAGGGGATGAGGAACTGAACACGCCACTGGTTTATTTTTTTATTAAAATAAATTGCAGCCAGCAAGATGGACTAATTGCCTACAGAATTGAAAAAGAAACATTCCATTGATATAATTAAGCCAATTTTCATGGACAAAAATAGTTATAGTGGATATAAAATAAGCAGAGCATTCAGGGCAGTTTGACTTCTCCCCAGCCCTCTGTATTTTGTCCAGAACATTAACTATTAAACAAATATGGATCTCAAACGGGCTGACAGTGTTATCTGGTAATGATGGCTAAATTGATCCCAATAGCTGAGGCCAGGGCATTGTGTCTCAGGGCTCTGCTGGGAGAGTTCCCAAGCCAAGAACAACAGAGCAGAAGAAAAAAAAAAAAAAAAAAAACTACCCAAAAAAACCAAAAACCCACCTCCCAAACCGGACCTTAAAGCAAAACACCTGAAAGATGTAAAACCATCGAGGCAAAAATTAATCAGCACCTGGTTTCTCTTGGGCTGACACTTCACCCCCCGTCCGTGTACAGCCCTGCTTTGGGGAGGGCTGTGGTGCAGCCACCCCACTCTTGTCCCTAATATAATTCCAAAAAGGGAATGGTGAAGAGAAGACAAAGTCTTTCCACACCAGCTCGGCGCAGACCAAGATTTACCATGATGGGAGCATTATTCTGTGGCCTACTGGAAATAATTTGGCTGTCTCAGTCCATTTTCACCTGGCAAATGTCTCCCCAAGAGGACCAGTGGCCTCGTTTGCAGCACAAAAGTGGGTTCAGTGGTACAGAACACCCCACCTTATTAGCTATTTTTTATAAATTTGGGTAAAACACCTCTTTTAGGGCACATGCTGAAAGTTCAGTCACCCTCTGAACAGAAACTTTCCTTCCTCCCACTATCCTGCACACCTCTGCACAGGGAAACACTGAAATCCATGAAAAAGGAGTTCATTTTCCAACCTATCTACCAAGACATCCCTTGCTGCAGGGAAATTTCTTCCCAATTACAGGGAAAAAAACAACCCAAAGATAAAAAATCTCCTTATTCAGGGCATGAGCATTCAGAAGCATGATGCACACTTAGTGCAGGGATGAAAGTCATATTTCATTTTTATGAGCAAAGAAGGTGCCATCACTCAGGGAAGGAAGAGGAGGAAGAAATCCTCCACGGGACAGGGACACTCCGTTACGGATTTGGACGGTGCACAAGGCAAACCCAACTGCAATAAAAATGAAAATAAAGAGCCGTGAGGAGGTAACGCTGATGCATGAAAATCCATTAGGAAAAGAAAAGAAATAATAAGGTCGTAGATCTTTTCCACTCCAACATCCCTGGACTGAAATTCTTTCAGAAAAAAAAAAAAGAAAAAAGATATTAAAAGTGTATTTAAGATCAGAAAGCCCAGCAGGAATTTTGGAGGGGGATGCCATATCAACAGGCTGTTACCCAGAGTGGAACAAATGTGTTTGCACATCCCCTTCTTCGGATGTGTCCATCCCCAGCTGCAGACAGGCACTGTGGCCATGCATTTATTGATGTGCTGGGCTCTCACCCCCCTGGGATGAACGCTGTCTTTTGGGAAATAGGCACGAGAAAATCATTGCTCAGCCAAGATTTGGGTGTTTCCCCTTAGCGTTTGGAGTCGCGCGAAGTCGGAGTTTGTCATTTAAATAATCCTTAACTGGGGGAAAAAATAAACACATCCAGTAATAGGGGAGAGGCAGCAAGTTGTGGAAACAAAGCCTGAGCTTGTCCTGGCCCACGGAGGGCACAAATAATCCCAGGTGCTATCAGCTCTGTGCCACAGGAAGGGTCTGGCTTGGGAATGCAGCTTTTTCTTCCACTAAACAATTTCACACAGCTGAAGTTTTAATGCATCAAGATGCGGGGGAAATAACAATAACCAGAGAGAGTGGAAATTTTACAGGTAGAAGGGCAAAAACAGCTCTGAAAAATGTGGATTCTCCTTCTGATCCTGCCACCAGGAGTGGGCACACACCTCCTCCCTTCCCCAGCCCTGCCGGAGGATCACAACTCATTCCCCACCATCCAGGTGGCTCCTGAGCCTCACCTCCCTTCATGTTTGCAAACTTCTCAGGCCTTTGTCTTTAAAGCACCGTATTAAACAGCACCGAGCTTTTATAAACCACGTAAGCCGTAATAATCATAGCCATAATCACAATAATAACACTTCTCACTCAACAGGGCCTTTCCTTGCGAGAATCTCCGACTGCTTTGCAGACACGAAGGAGCTCAGCCGTGCCTGGAGAGGCGATTTCCCGGCGGCACAGGAGATTTCCCGGCGGCACAGGAGATTTCCCTGCTGCACAGGAGATTCCCGAGCCATTCCCTCCAGGGAGCGGAGCCCGCAGCCCGGCGGGCAGGTGGAACCTGCCGGAGAATCCCGGCAGAATTCCCCGCTCGTGGAACGCTCCCAGCCGCCCGAGGAGCCGGGGTATCATTGCAGCGAGCGGTAGCGATGAATTACAGAGCTGCCGTGGGGTGAAATCCAAGCTCCTGCCTCGCTTTTTGCCTGCGAGGGAGCGGGGATCGTGCGCGTTTCAGGTGCGCTGCGCTTCATCCCGGCCGGCTCTTCCCAACCCTGCTCCCCTCTGGGCTCTCTGACCCCGCTAATATGTGCCTAAAATCGGGCAAAAAGGCAATTCAGTGCTTTCCCGACATCAGTGTCTTCCCCAGGTATTTTTAATAGCAGCCCTCAGGAAAATGTTGGGTTTATTTTTATCCCCCCAGCTCATTAAAGACCTCCTGTGCCATCCCTGAACTCACGCATCAGTCGCAGTGCAAAGCCTAAAAATAAAGCAGGTTTAGGTGGTCGAGTTAAAAAACTAAACATAAAGTACAGATTCACTCCGTTTTCTGCACAGAACATTCTGGGTCGTGACCGTACAGTAGCTGTGATTTTAATGCGTGTTTTAAGACCTTTGTATGTGTGTTGCCAGCCCGACAGACAAACGCCTCTGCACAGACAGACACGTCTTGCACCGGCACGGAGGTTTTACAGGAAACGGGAATTCAGTGAAGTCGGGAATTCGGCGAATTTAGGATAACGTGCTTTTCTCTGACGCACTTTATAAACTCATATTTCTGCGCAGACCCGCCAGTGCCCCGTGATGTGAGCACACGTGGATGGGCATCACACGCACCTCATCCGAGCTGCTCGGACACCCAGGAGCACTGCCGGCAGCCAGGGCCGGACCCCAATCCCCGATCCCTGCGTCTCCAGCAGCACTTTGGCACCTCGGAGCTGCTGCTCTGCGGGTGAGAGCAGCCAGTGCCCCTCGTCAAAGCCCCAGCTCGGTGCCCCCGTTTGCCAAGTTCCTGCCCAGGCCAAGGAGAGGACGTGCCCTGCAGTTTTTCCCTCTGTGCTTTTTCCCAAATAACCCACGCGGGACGAGTGGGGGAATTGATACATTACATTTGTAGATTTTGGGGGGTGGGGGGAAGAAAAAATAAATTAAGAGTAAAGTGATCTCAAAGCCTCGGCGATTTTTGTTGAAGCGCTAATTACGCATCATCTTAATTAGCGGATCAACCCCCCCCCCTCCCCTTCTCTGCCCCGCATCTCTAATTGCCTAATTGAACAGATCCGGGGCAGGACAGGGGGGGACCCAGCCACGGTGGGGACCCGGCGGCGGCGGCCCCGCACCTGCGCGGGGCTCCGCACCCGCGGCCGCCCTCGGGAGAGCTTTGGGGACATCCCGGTCACCGAGGGCAGGGGAGCGGGTCGGGCACAGCGCTGCCTCCCTCCGCTCCCCGATGTCCGCCCCCGGGGCTCTGGGTAGGGACAGGGCAGAGGGAGAGCTTTGGAGATGGGGGAAATAAAATCTGAAAGCCCCAAAGCGCCATAAATTTTCCTCGTCCGTGCGTTGCAGCTTTGGAAGCGTCTGTGGGAGCACAAACGGAGCCATGCGCCGGGAAGTGGCGCTTGGGCTCCAGCTCTCCTCGCTCCTCTCCCTCTCCCTTTCCCCTTCACTGTCTCTTCAGCCTTAATTAAAATAAAATTAATAAAATATCGGTAAACTGGAAGCCTGTTCTCTCCTCGAAGGCGAAGCCTGAAACCGAGGAAGCGGTGCCGGGCACGGCAGGGCTGGGTTCACAACCATTTTCCTGCCAATCCAGCCTACCCGGAGGATGCACCGGCGCTGCCTGAAAACTCCGGCCCCAAAGTGTTCCTCCGTCCTGTTCCTAACAGCGAAAAGAAACGGAGCTGCAGAAATATCAACCACCTTTTGCCAGCACGAGCATTTATTCAAGAGCCTGCGATCCTGCCCTGCCGTGTGAAGCTTGCTGTTGTAGTTGTACTCTAAAATTCAGGGATTTCGAAAGGAAACGAATTCGCTTTAAGCGTGCAGCGCCCAACTCCTGTGTAGTTCACCTCCTCTGCATCCTCCCTCAGCCAGCAGCAGCGAGACCCCGGCTGCTGCAGAGCCTTCTCCCCGTTCACCCAGATTTTATTTTCTCGCGGAAGGACGAGGCCCTTGGTGCCGGGGACACGGCGTGGCCTTCTACCTGCCCGTCCCGCTGATCCCCTTCGGGGCTGCGGGTGGCCGAGCCCCCGGAGCCGCGGGGCACAGCCCGGCCCTGCGGGGGATGCGGGGGCAGCGCTCACCTGGGCGCCGGCACCCCCGGGGCTGCTGCGCCTCCCCGCACCCCGATCGAGCCCCGTCTTTTGATTTACAGCCGTTTCTAAAGGCTCCCAGCCCGGCCGGGAGCCACGGAGCGAGCGAGAACCATCCCCGGCTCCGGTTCAGCTCCGCTGCCCCCGGTACCTGCCGCTCTCCCGGTGTGAGTGGCGCTGAAACCGCCGAGAATTCCGCTCCCACCCCAGCGCACAAGAGTTCGCCCCTTTTCCCAGACAGGTAATATTGTCGAATTCCCAGCGGTGCCTCACATCTGCTTAAAATATTGTCCAATGAAATGAAATTTTCCAGCACAGCGTGTTTTTAAAGCCTCGCGTGCCGCTGCCTCGCCCGGCTCGGCGGCCGTGCGGGCTCTCCCAGCACCCGCAGCCGCTCCCGGGGCTGCAGCAGTCAGAAAAGCGAGCTGGGAAGGGACCTGCGGGGTCCCGTGCGGTGAAAGAAGTTGTGGCTACCTCGCCGGAGAAAATACAACGAGATCCCACACTCGTGTCCGTGTTTAATCTGTTTGGCAAATAAATACTCCTGGGATATTGAAACCTTAGCTCTGGACTACTGTTTTGAACTGTGATCCCTAAAAAATCCTCGCCTGAAACCCCATAAACCGTTGGGCCTTGTATTGTATTAAACACCTGATTTTAATCAGGGCTCAGCCTCCGAGCAGGCGCTTCCAGGCGCGTTCGCGGCCGCGGCTCCGGCCGCCGGGAAGGGCTCGCTCCCGGCCGCGGAGCTCCCAGCTCTTCCCCGAGCTCTTGAGATACCCAGGCACCGAAAATCTTTTAGCCCTTCAGCTGCAGGAGCTCGCTGAGAGCTCACGGGGGGAGCGTGGAGGGTCCCACCCGCGCTCAAACGCGGCCGGATCCGCATCGCACCCAGCGGGGACACATCTGTAAAAACCCGCACTGAACCCGCCGGGGCACATCTGCAAAAAAACCCGGGGCCTTTTCAAGAAGTGAAAAGAAAGAGAAAGAGAGGCGAGGAAAAAAAAATAAGAAAGAAAATAAAAGTAAAAGTGAAATATTCCACCTTATTTAACCATTGAACTTCGCTTTTCCAGCGAAGAGAGCTCTGAAAATCATTCCTCACTTTAACAATCTAAACCAATAACTGACGACTTTTTAAAAAGTTATTATTTGAACGGGGACGCTTAAAACGAGTGTTTATTGAAAAAATAAATTAAAGTAAAATAAAATCCCTGGATTAATTCAATGAACTTCCCTTAGAACTCCCCAGCGATGGGATGACAATGTTGACCACCTAAAGGGTCACCCATCCTGCCCCGACCAGCGCTGGTGCCCGCAGAGCCGAGGGAGGTGTTCGGGGGACACACGGACACGCTTTGGGGACAGGGAGACCTTCCTGGATCGCGATGGAAAATGTCGCGACACCAAGGTGAACCGCGGGGCCTGGGGCTGCTGCGTGGCGGCCGCAAAACAGCGACGGCGGCCGGAGCTCGGGGCCGGCGACAAACCCGGCGACAAAGCGACTTTGTGAGGAAAAGTGGCCCCAGGAGCCGCGCTGGCTTTGGAGAAGGGTCCCCCCTGGAACGGGGGTGTCCTCCCCGGGAAGGGGGGACCGCGGCTCATCCCGAGGGCGGCACCGGCCCTCGCTGACCTTGGCGGCCTGGAAAGGCTCCGAAATGACGAACTTGAACGACAGAATCAACCTCGGAGCCCACGTGCGGGAGCGCTGGAGCGCCCGTGACCCCTCGGCAGCCGCGGGGAGAGGCTGAACCCCAAAGGGCTTTGCAGGGGGGACTGCTCTCCATCACCTGCGGGGATCCCCCCGCCCCACGCCCGGCTCTGAGCGGCCCCAGGTCCCCCCCGGGGCTCCCGTGGAAACCCACGCGAGGAACGGGAGCGGGCAGCGCTGCTCGCCCGAGCCTTTTCCGAGCGCTACGAGCGGAGTTTCCAGCGGGGCACAGAGTGCGCTGGAACTTCTGCAGCTCCAGATACTTTGCACAGAGCGAAACAGAAACTAAATAATAGTAATAATAATAATAATAATAATAATAATAATAATAATAATAATAATAATAATAATAATAATAAAAGGACAGACTGGCTGCCCGGGCTCCAGAATCCTGCGCTGCCACCGGAACCTAACAGGGAATCACCGAGGAACCATCCCGAGCCTTTGCAGCGGGACTCTGAGGCAGCGGGGGCAGAGAGGACCCGCTCTTCCCTACAAAAGCCACACTTTCCTTCCTTCTCGGAAAATCCAGGCTAAAAACGACTCGAAAGAAAGAACGAACGGGAGAGGGTCCGCTGGAAGACGGAGGGAAAAAGCTGCGCGAGACTTAGGAGCTGCAATTCCACCCCCAAGTAAATTTTAAAAAATTAAAAATTAAAGACACTCCCCCACATTCCCCTCCCCCAGACCTTCTTAACCCCCAGCTGGGACACCCGAGCTGCCTTCAGGATCTTCCCTCTGGACCTGCGACTCCAAAGCCCCTCACTGAGAGCGGATCCATTTTTGCTACAAATTCTCTTCCTTCCCTCTCCTCGATAATTGTTCCCGAGACCAGAAGGGTTTCTCCCACTCCCCCCCTCCTCTGCCTGTCTCTCTCCCCCCTCTCTCCAGCGCTCCGTCTCTCGGCTCCCGCCGGCAGATGCCAAACGCAGACCTCTAGCGCCCACTATTTCAGGAGCCGGGAATATTATTTCACAAGACTTGGAACGACTCAATAAAAAAAAAAAAAAAAAAAAAAAAAAAAAAAAAAAAAAAAAAAAAAAAAAAAGTTGCTCGCTATCCCCTTTCGTCAACTTCCAGCTAACTTTCGCTTTTCTCCCCCGGCCCCGCGCACCGCCCGCCCGCCGCGCCCGCTGTAGCGCGGAGCGGCGCGGGGCAGCGCGGAGCGGCGCGGGGCAGCGCGGGGGGAC